>NC_090448.1:733704679-734018117 GCF_031143425.1 Pleurodeles waltl
CTTCCAGGCCCTGCAGTGTGGGACGCACTTTATGGAAACTTGACCTTGGGCCCTGCCGAACCTGGGGTGGGACTACTTCCCCCAGGCTCCCTTGCTGTTACCTCGCGCATTTAAGCGCTTCCAGGCCCCCCAGCGCGGGACGCACCCGGGCATGCGCCCGGTCCAAGACGGGCACCTCTTCGCCCGTCATCGCCCAATTGAGGCTGGGCTAAACATCACTATCTGCTTCTAGGGAAGTAAGTTCTCGCTCCAGGATTTGCCTACAGAACAAATGACTATTCCCCAAGCTTCAGGGTCGGAACCACCCTCTGTGTCGATCGCTACCCAGTGCAGTGGGTTGGATGCTGCATTGTGTACTACTGGTGGAGAAAGAATGGTCCTGCGATATTGCTACACATGTATACACTGGGGCGTGCGCTGATGTTGATGTTGCAGCCAATTTATCTTTGGGCATGGAAAGACCGCTGATGCTGTGTGGCAACTTTGATTTGTCCTCTGTTCGCCTAAAACTGGACGAAATAAAGAGCCTGGTGCTGACATTGATGAACAAATTAACGAGGGAACCTGGTCTGTTGTGTGGTTGCAGGTGTTCTAGGCCAAGCATGGATGGGTCCCTGTCTGTCACGGGGGTACATCTATCGTCTCTGCTGTACCTGAACCCAGGCCTCAATTAGGCAATCAATATTTACAGCCTAGTATCATTCCCCTCCCCACACATTAATTTGTTCTCCATACTGAAGGACCACAGCCCCCCCCGAGGCAGCAATGGTACCAAGGGTTAGAACCTTACCGGGTCTGATAGGCCTGGTAAAATTAATTTTTTGATTGCGCCAGGGGTCTCCCTATTCATCATATCAAGCCACATGAAGGTGTCCCACGTCAGATTGGAACTAGAAGGCCAGCACTCAAGAAACAGGTCCCAGACCCTGGGAACAAAGGAGGTACCTTATTTATGGATGAGGTACCCAAGCTGCCTCCAGGGTCTATGAAAACCCAGGGTTCCTTAATAAATAAGGTCATCTATTGGTTGAGAGTTCAGCGAAAATGTCTTTCTGTTTTTTGAGCAGATATTTTAGAGGTGGGAAGACACTGCCAGTTTGGTTCTAATTTCCATTTTATCTCCATTTATTTTGCAGACAGGTTGTTAGTGGAAAATCATATTGATTTTGAACTGCACACTTGTTATCTCAGGAAGTCTAGGGGGTTGGTATTAGACTTAAATCGTCTCCGCCTACCGCTAGTTCATCCACACACTGAGGAGTTCTAACTGGTGGGAAGTCTGATACTAGCCACAAGTGCGCTTTGGCCTTGGCAGTAAATAATTCCCATCTACTATCAGGTATTGATTGACTGTTCACTGACTCCAACCTAACAATCCCTATTCTGGGTTCTGCGGGTAGGCTTGGGGTGTCTGATGAGCCTGTGAACTGTGGGGAAGCCCAGAGTCCCAGCACTAAAGACTTGGAAACTACTGCTGTACTCACTATCATTTCCTGGAATTTGGATGGGCTGGACAGGAAACCGCTGGATCCTGAATGGATTAATTATATAAACAAGCAGGGTATATGTTTATTCCAGGAGACCTAGGCTGTGGACCCTGTTTTTCCTGGATGCTTTCTTATCATACCATGTGATGGCCCAACCTGCAGACGGGGATACTGGTCGCGCTAAGGGAGGTTTACTGATATTGTTAAACAAGAAATTGCAGTGCAACCATTTTGTACTAAAAATCGATTTCCCGGATATATTAGGTGTTCAGCTTGCATTTATTTTTCCATTTAACTTTATTTCGGTAAGTAAAAACATACCATAAAAGTACAATACACATCAAAAAAAAATTTAAAAGCAAGAGGACACTAGAGATAAAAGCGCAGTAAAGAAATTAGGAAAGAATAAGAAAAATTAAAAAATCAAGCAAAATGAACAACAGGATGAACACCTCGTAATAATGAAAAAGTCCACTCAACAAAAAACCAATTCCATAGATCAGTAAATAATTAATAATATAGTAAACCAGTATCTATATCCTACAAGATAGAGGCTAAAATCATGCATCCAATTCAATAAATATACATAAATAAATCTAAGAATTGGCGCCCCAGTCTTGTTCCTTAAAATTACTAATCTCAACCGCCAGATTAATTCAAGAAATTTTACCACTGATAAAACTATCTGGACGGATGAATCACATTTTAAAAGTCTCTCGACATAAAAACAAAAGACAGGTTTCATAGATCAATAAATAATCAATGATATGGTAAACCAGTATCTATATCCTACAAGGTAAAGACTAAAATCATGCATCAAAATTCAATAAATATAGATAAATAAGACTAAGAATTACAGGGCATGTGTTGTGAACATTGCTTGTCATACCTGGGATACTCATGCTATCCATTTTCAGAAATTATGCACCTCTTGTCACACAAGCTCCTTGCAAGATGGCAAATGTCACACTTACTAATGTCAGGGGTCTGTTCATACATTCCTGTTTCCACTGATATTTGACATCCACTGCCTCATGTATGGTGCGCTTATTTACCTTATGATTGGAGATGTCATAGTTGTGTGTCATATGCTACAGTAGACCATGTAGGCAACGTGGATGTGTGTCATATGCTGTGGTCCTATGATTTTGTCCTTCATATGTGAAATTCAGAACATGAGTAATTTTTTATATGTGTGTGATGTTTGTGTACAATCATACGCATCACATGTGATGGAGAAATAAGTAACCAGAGCAGGATTGTGTGATAAAGTAAGGTGTTTAATTACATATCCTAACAAGGTGTTCAGAGTGACTATTGATGAAAAAGGTTTTGAAAAATCTGCTGTCTGCGGTGCATTCCTGCAGCTGTGTTTTGATGTCCCCCCTCATTTTCCCTGGCACCATCCTCCTCCTTCTCCTCCTCCTCAGGCAGTTCTTGCTCTGGCTCATATAGGGGGATGTTCCTCCTCACACAAATGTGCAAGATAGCACATGTAAGTATGATCTTGCAGACGATGTGTGGGGCATATAGGAGGCTGCCTCCTGTGATGACGAGGCACCTGAATCTGGACTTCAGCATGCCAAAGGTCCTTTCTACAATCGTGCGTGTCCTCCGATGTGCCTCATTATAGGCATGCTCAGCTGCTGTGCTTGGGTTGGGGAATGGGGTCATGATCTATGGCTGGATCCCATAACCCTGATCAGCTGAAAAAGAAAATAGGAATGAGTATTTTGTTTGTGCTTGCAACAGGAATGCCATGTAGCATGGCAGTTGATATCTTCTGAAGTCTGTGACTCATATGTGTTTGTGGTATTGTGTGAGATCCTTGACTTTCGTGAGGTTTTTTCTGCAGTGGGTTATTTGACTTGACAACTTGTGTTTGGCTCATTGACCTGGGATCTATGATTTTGTTTCCGAACTGCTGGTCAGTATGTATGTACCATGCGTTGTGTAGTGAGCAACATGTTTTAGTGTGCTTTCACGGAGGGGACATGATACTTCCACACACACAATAGATTCCAATGTGGTGGTAACATGGTTGCACTACATGGCCTGGACAACCCATCCAATTAGACATATGTCATTGCAGATGAAATGCAACAGTGAGGCCCTTTGATTTGGCTCGGTGACAATGCACAACAAATCTCCATATGTTTGCAGCACTGAGGTGTTCAGTATTGACAATGCACAATTGTCTCATGTGTGACTTGGTTCTAGGCAAACCTTTGTAGTTCCCTCTGCCAGTGGCTCATGTGCAACCGTGCACACACACTACCAAACCTTCTCCAGATAACCTGGCTAACTGTCTTGTGGAGGTGGATGTATCTGTGCAGGAAGCACTATCTCCCTGTACATATGTTTTTTAAGGGATAATTGGCTCTTTCGGTGTGTGCAGCAGTGTGCAGTTTGCATTAGTGGCACATCAATATGTGTTCATAGCACAGTCCACTTCCTTATTGCTACCTGGCAACTGCACCTCTGGAGTGATGTATGATGTTGGGACTGCATATCAGTATTTACGTCTCACCTACATATGAATCTGCATCATCATGCTAAGTGTCTCATGGTGTTAGACCTGCAGCAACACACATTGCACGCTACATATTGCTTGGGAGGGTGTCAGACTGACTATGTGGCCTAATGTAATAGTAAATGGTTCATCTTTCAAGTTGTACTTCCAGTGCAGGCCATGTCATTGTCACTGTGTGCTTTGACATTGGTCCCTTGTAGATCTAGAGTGGCAGCTAATGTTTGTGGAGCCGTCATTTGTCCATAGATGTGTATCCCATTGTGTCAGGATGTACAACATAACTACCTGTGTCACACCTTAGTGTCTTCCTGCCCATGTTTCAATCTAGTGGTGTATATATTGTGTGTCCTACAGGGTTTCTGTGCTGTGTGTATATTGCTAGGTTTATGGACTGACCGACAAGAAGGCCATTGCCATATTGTCTGTCCTGGAAGTGCTGATTGATCGTGCTGTGGCGGAAGATGAAGGAATCATGTACACTCCCAGGATACTTGGCCAAGATGTTGGTAAACAACCCCTGGTGGTCAACTATGGCCTGCACATTTATGGAGTGGGTGTGCTTTCTGTTCCGGAATAGATGCTCTTAGCTATGACATTCTCTGGCAGAAAAAGATTGCCCACCAGAGCTTGTTAGAACACTACCACAAGGGAAAGATGTGATTACACCGTCTTTCTCAGTCCTCCTTCCAGAACAAGTAAAACAAGCATATGCTGCAGATTGGGCTCTTGCACAGACACCAGTGCCGGTCCACAACCATGTGGGTTGAGATAAGAAGCCCCCTTATCATGTACTAAGCATAAGGTCCAGCCCCTAAGTATAACCAAAGTACTCTACAAAACATGAAGCAAAAGCTCCTTCGAGGGAGATTCTCTCACAACTTGAGTACCAAGGAGTAACTGAGTCCTGCGTATCTCCTAAGAACAATTCTTTTTTCCTCGTAGCTAAGCCGGATCATTGATATAGAATAGTGATAGATTACGTACATTTAAACATTCATACACACACATTTGCAAGACAGAATTCACACAGTTCAGCACTGAACTGATAAAAAATACAAAACAACATTGGATATTTCCAGTGTTTTTTTCTGCCAAAATATAGCTAATGAAAGCAGGGATCTGACCGCTTTCTTCGCGCTCGGCTCTCAGTGTCGATTTTGCTGACTTCCTCAACAGTATAAGAATAGTCCGGTGCTGGTCTCTGCCTATGTGACATTAATATTACATGATATTGATCCAGAGGGATTGCCCTATGTAGATAACATACATCTGACGGATGATGACTTATAAACACACACTTGGCATGAGTAGACTGTTTGTGTTGGGATTTGCTGAACATGGCTACAAATGTAAGTTTAAGAAAACTAAAATTGCTTTCCTCAGTGTCCTGTTTCTATGATTCAAGCTTTCATACGACGGGAAGAATCTGGCACCACACTTCCTAGAGAAGTGTGCACAATTGCAACCACCAAATACTATAAAAAAGCTACAATCATTGATAGGACCTTTCAATTTTGGAAGAACATATATGCTAGGCCTGGGCGGAGTTTGGTGAGTTTCGCTACGAGGAACTCTGTGAAGTGACCAAAAAACTCTGCTGCACTACCCGGAGTTCCACAAGCGATGAAGTGTGTTAGGTCGTGCCATTCGCGTTGATTTGTAGTGCCAGGTTTTTGTCCCAGTGCGAACGACACCACACGAAACGCAAAAGGGCACTGTTTATTTTCTGCCTCTCGAGTAGATGTTCTACTCAAGCAGCAGCTTCCTCAACGTGAACAGAAGGTTTCTCAACATGTGTGGTAGCGACCATCCGCGACTGCCCGCGTTGAGAAATCTCACTCGGAGGTGGTCTGGAGTAAGATTTTCCTTGCTCGCGAACTTAATGTTGACGAGCACAAACAAGGAAAAAACTCCGCTCTGAAGAGTTTTTCAGAACACCGTACTCTAAGTGGAGCGCGTAGTGAAAAAAACTCACTTCACTGTCCACGCTTAATATATACCTGACTTTGCACAATGTATAAAACCACCTTTTGACTGAATTTGTCCAGATTTTTCTAGCAAACATTATACATCTGAACACATACAAAGACTCAGATCACCACAGACTGACATGCTTGAAGCAAAACACTTACACACAAGCATAAACAAAACAAATCTGGTCATCCGGATCATTCCAGGTGCCAATGGCTTTACCTA
Source organism: Pleurodeles waltl (assembly GCF_031143425.1). NCBI lineage: Eukaryota > Metazoa > Chordata > Amphibia > Caudata > Salamandridae > Pleurodeles > Pleurodeles waltl. Next base: position 733,710,896 of record NC_090448.1, read on the forward strand.
TGTCACACTGAATTAAGATGATAAAGTGGTGATTGCATATAAATTGCATTTATATTCCACTGCTGAAATGCATTTTACATTCACTAAGAAAATACTGACTGCAGTTCAGAGGGCTGTTATCAAGAAGAGACCACTGGCTCAGGGGAAACGCATTACTGTGGTGACCATAGTGGCAACCTTAGACGCTGCTACATAGGTTAGTTTTCCAAATGCAAAAGCAACATCCACAATGGATACAACGGGCCACTTACTTGACTGCTACTGATGTAGATTATATGTTTGACCCAAAGTTGGAAACTCAAGAATTTCTCCAATATGAGCTGGAGTACCCCTTCCCACTAATGTTATACCTCTTGATCAGTATAAATATAATATTTAGACTGATGGCTCAGCTAACCTAAACTTTGCTGTAGGCACCAAACACCTATACTCCGCATCTTGTGTAGTTGTTTATGAGGTTATAAGGGATGGAGAATTCCACCCTCAACAAACCTTTATGCTATCCAGTCCCTTTGGGATTGCACTGCACAGCTAGCTGAACTAAAAGCACTGATTTTGACACTGGAACAGACAATTCCTGACATTTACTATGTGTGATTCATACTATTGTGTCCAGTGTTTCAATGAAAAATTGCAATACTGGTGCTTTAATGATTCAGAGACCCAAACCAAAAAGGGAACACCATCAAGCATAAAATGCTCTGGGGGAAGGTGGCACAATTTAAAGACAAACTGTCATGGGCTCGTGTAATACATACATTGGGCCATTAATGAGTTGGAATACACGTTGTAGGGAATTAATTGGCTGGTGAAGCAGTCAAATCTGCAGTTGTTACTGCAACTGTAGCTGCGATTATTCATTCTCATACAAAGGTGGATAAAGAAATATTGGCTGCTGTGAAAGCTTCAGCTGACGGCATTTCCAGAAAAATATTCCTACCAGTAAGGTGCCCAAAGCATTCCTTATGTAACAATTCAAGGGGTGGGTTATTGTGTTATCCCCAAACAGGATCATAGGGTGCAATTGGTTCAAGCATCACATGAGGGTGTTACTTTTGCCCATGCTGGTGTGGCGGCTACCATTTCATTACTACAAAAATGTTCCTTAGTTGTGATATCGGCCAGCAAATTAAAGGTTCCAACATCAAGCACACACTACAGACACCTTTCCTAGTGTCTAAAGATTTGTAAGTCTTCATTAGGACATATGCAGTTGCTGCATTTCACCCGACCAGGGCCCTGCTGTTGCCTCAAGGCTTACAGGGAGACCTTGGGAACACTGGGTGTAGCGATATATTATTCTTCCCCCATCATCCAGAGGGAAATTCAATAGTGGAAAGGAAAAAACGATACTTAAAGCAATCCTTAACAGCTAGAGTATTAGGTTCAGGTAGTTAGTGGATCCATCTACTATACGGGGTCCAGAGAGCACTAAATATTATGCCTAGAAGATCTTTGGGAGGCCGTACCGCATATGAAGTCCTGTTCGGCATTGAAATGTTCGTCCCAGATCTTCAGAGTCCTGGCATAGTGGCAGCAGACACACCCACAACTTTTGACAAAAATGAACACCTCACTGCCTTGCAGGAATTACACCATTTCCGAGATGAACGTTCTACTACACATGCTGCCACTTGGGAATGAGGGATCCACCAACTTCTAGAGGCTGGATTCCAAAAGTTGGAGATCTAGTTCGAGAGACGATTGTAGTGAAAAGGAACTTGGCCCATCAAACCAAGCACTGGTGCCAATTATTGGGATTTAGAGTACCGGAACTGTATTTCTACCTCTCCTTGCTGGTTGTAAAGACAAACACTTCATCTGCATTGATCAAGTCAGATTGCATCATGTGGTCGATCCTGCACAGCAAACCAAGAGGATTCCTGTGTAGTCCCCTGTCCCCTCTCACTACCATACAGGAGATATGTCTTCATGCATTAAACAATGCTGAGATTGTTTCCCCTAAGTTAGGGAGGCCGGAAAATTAACTTTTGTTGATTCCAATTACCGCTACAAGTACCAGAAATATACCAGATGTAGATCTACAGTCCTCTACTACATCACACAGCAACGGAGTTGTTTATGATGACCAACCGTTGGAAGCATCTACCATTTCCCTTCCTTCCGCCTGCAGTGGTTCCTGTGTTCACACAGACTGCTTCTGGATATGTGGTCAACACTGTTGAATTTTCCTCAATTTCAGCTACCACTTCTCTTCATGGTATTCCCATAGAGTACAAAGAGACTTGTCCGTTGTGCACATTTCTGCTGTTCCGGTTTCTGATGGGATTGTTTGGGATAAAGTTCCATGTGGCATATTCGGCCCTAAAGAAACTACAAATTCTCGAAATTTCTATGAACAATATAATTACACCTGTTGTTGTGTCAGATGACTCGGATTTTAAAACAGTTGAGTCAATGCTCTCTAAGTACGAATAATATGCTGTATTTGAAAGTGAAGATATGTACATGAACTCTATAAATTATGGTGAACTGTATTGCTATAATTATTATGAACATCATTACATACATAGAGCTAGCACTCCATGTACAAATTTTAATGACACACAATGGGAGCATTGTCTAACTTCTCCGGTAGGAAGCTCTAAAACATATTTAGACAAATGCACATATTTCTCTGGACATGACGCTGCTGATCCTGTGTCATATTATTTCAAATTACCTGAAACAAGAGTTAGAAAAAACATACTAACTGCCACAAAGTTAATGTATCCAAATTCATAAGTTTCCCAACTCACTATAAAGGGCTATGATTATTGGAAAGAACAATTGATTTAAAATCAGGTTAGGGAAGAAAAGGCTGGCAAGTACAGTTCATGGACGCTTTATTTCAAGCATACTTTAATCCAACACAAATTATTTTTCTGAATTATACTTTTCAGCAAACAACTTGCCTAGGTTTAGCAAAAGTGAATTAGATGAATATGCCCAGTATCCCTTCCACTGCAAAGTTTGACAATCTGGGAAAGTATGGTAAATTATACAGAAGATCGCGCTTTGTGGAAACTTGAACTTGGGCCCTGCCGAACCTGGGGTGGGACTACATCCCCCAGGCTCCCTTGCTGTTACCTCATGCATTTAAGCGCTTCCAGGCCCTGCAGTGTGGGACGCACTTTATGGAAACTTGACCTTGGGCCCTGCCGAACCTGGGGTGGGACTACTTCCCCCAGGCTCCCTTGCTATTACCTCGCGCATTTAAGCGCTTCCAGGCCCCCCAGCGCAGGACGCACCCGGGCATGCGCACGGGCCAAGACGGGCACCTCTTCGCCCGTCATCGCCCAATTGAGGCTGGGCTAAACATCACTATCTGCTTCTAGGGAAGTAAGTTCTCGCTCCAGGATTTGCCTACAGAACAAATGACTATTCCCCAAGCTTCAGGGTCGGAACCACCCTCTGTGTCGATCGCTACCCCGTGCAGTGGGTTGGATGCTGCATTGTGTACTACTGGTGGAGAAAGAAGGGTCCTGCGATATTGCTACACATGTATACACTGGGGCGTGCGCTGATGTTGATGTTGCAGCCAATTTATCTTTGGGCATGGAAAGACCGCTGATGCTGTGTGGCAACTTTGATTTGTCCTCTGTTCGCCTAAAACTGGATGAAATAAAGAGCCTGGTGCTGACATTGATGAACAAATTAACGAGGGAACCTGGTCTGTTGTGTGGTTGCAGGTGTTCTAGGCCAAGAATGGATGGGTCCCTGTCTGTCACGGGGGTACATCTATCGTCTCTGCTGTACCTGAACCCAGGCCTCAATTAGGCAATCAATATTTACAGCCTAGTATCATTCCCCTCGCCTCACACATTCATTTGTTCTCCATACTGAAGGACCACAGCCCCCCCCGAGGCAGCAATGGTACCAAGGGTTAGGACCTTACCGGGTCTGATAGGCCTGGTAAAATTAATTTTTTGATTGCGCCAGGGGTCTCCCTATTCATCATATCAAGCCACCTGAAGGTGTCCTACGTCAGATTGGAACTAGAAGGCCAGCACTCAAGAAACAGGTCCCAGACCCTGGGAACAAAGGAGGTACCTTATTTATGGATGAGGTACTCAAGCTGCCTCCAGGGTCTATGAAAACTCAGGATTCCTTGATAAATAAGGTCATCTATTGGTTGAGAGTTCAGCGAAAATGTCTTTCTGTTTTTTGAGCAGATATTTTAGAGGTGGGAAGACACTGCCAGTTTGGTTCTAATTTCCATTTTATCTCCATTTATTTTGCAGACAGGTTGTTAGTGGAAAATCATATTGATTTTGAACTGCACACTTGTTATCTCAGGAAGTCTAGGGGGTTGGTATTAGACTTAAATCGTCTCCGCCTACCGCTAGTTCATCCACACACTGAGGAGTTCTAACTGGTGGGAAGTCTGATACTAGCCACAAGTGCGCTTTGGCCTTGGCAGTAAATAATTCCCATCTACTATCAGGTATTGATTGACTGTTCACTGACTCCAACCTAACAATCCCTATTCTGGGTTCTGCGGGTAGGCTTGGGGTGTCTGATGAGCCTGTGAACTGTGGGGAAGCCCAGAGTCCCAGCACTAAAGACTTGGAAACTACTGCTGTACTCACTATCATTTCCTGGAATTTGGATGGGCTGGACAGGAAACCGCTGGATCCTGAATGGATTAATTATATAAACAAGCAGGGTATATGTTTATTCCAGGAGACCTAGGCTGTGGACCCTGTTTTTCCTGGATGCTTTCTTATCATACCATGTGATGGCCCAACCTGCAGACGGGGATACTGGTCGCGCTAAGGGAGGTTTACTGATATTGTTAAACAAGAAATTGCAGTGCAACCATTTTGTACTAAAAATCGATTCCCCAGATATATTAGGTGTTCAGCTTGCATTTATTTTTCCATTTAACTTTATTTCGGTAAGTAAAAACATACCATAAAAGTACAATACACATCAAAAAAAAAAATTCAAGCAAGAGGACACTAGAGATAAAAGCGCAGTAAAGAAATTAGGAAAGAATAAGAAAAATTAAAAAATCAATCAAAATGAACAACAGGATGAACACCTCGTAATAATGAAAAAGTCCACTCAACAAAAAAACAATTCCATAGATCAGTAAATAATTAATAATATAGTAAACCAGTATCTATATCCTACAAGATAGAGGCTAAAATCATGCATCCAATTCAATAAATATACATAAATAAATCTAAGAATTGGCGCCCCAGTCTTGTTCCTTAAAATTACTAATCTCAACTGCCAGATTAATTCGAGAAATTTTACCACTGATAAAACTATCTGGACGGATGAATCACATTTTAAAAGTCTCTCGACATAAAAACAAAAGACAGGTTCCATAGATCAATAAATAATCAATGATATGGTAAACCAGTATCTATATCCTACAAAGTAAAGACTAAAATCATGCATCAAAATTCAATAAATATACATAAATAAGACTAAGAATTAACTACCCAGTCTTGTTCTTTGAGATTGCTAATCTCAACCGCCAGATTGATTCGAGAAATTTTGCCACTGATAAAACTATCTGGACGGATGAGTCACATTTTAAAATTCTCTCAGCATGAAAACAAGATCTGACCCCTATTTGTTTACAAAGCGGGATGAGCCAAAGAGCTCTTTGTTTGTAATATGCATGACAATGGAAAAAAACATGTGAAACAGACTCTTCACTTTTACAACCCATCGGGCAGAATTTGGATCTATTGATGGAACTGGACCATTTATACGTTAAGGAGCACAAAGGGAGAGACCCAATTCTGAACCTAATCAAAAAGGGCACAAGCAAATGGAGATAACGCTGCGTCCATGAAAGGCTCAAATTCATAATGACATTTGACAGATAAGATATTGTCAGACATAGACAGCGGAACAGAACTGGCAAATTGGCCAATCTGGACATTATGCCAAAAAGCATCCTTTAACAGCTGTACAGCATTTTTAGGAATGGAAATAGGATCCTGCCAATAGGACCCTAAGCCGAGCTGGGTGAAAGATCGTTCAACAAAAACACATCATTTAATTTTGATAGTAGAATCACGGCCCACCAAATTAAGAAGCCCACAACGAAAAGGAATTAGGGCATCTGTTGTCCATAACCGAATCCAAAACAGCAGAGGCCTTAAAGAAGCAATCTGCGAAATTGAGAAAAGGTTTAGGTCCATTCGGATGGGCAGAGAGTGCTAGAGGGGACCTTTAGCAGCATTTTTAGAAACTGATTTTCTGCCCTTGCCAAATTCGCCTAGTTGCAGTGGCCCCAAAGTTCGGCGCCGTATAGGGCGCCCCCCCAAGCTTGAGATTTGTATATTTCGAGGGCAGGGGACATTGCAAATTTGGGGGATCTAGAGGCAAATCTTGCAATGCCGCCCGCCCTTTGCTTCAGGCACAATAGAGATTTTTGGCGATGAGCATGCCAGAGATGTGAGTCTTCCACTTTAATGCCTAAATAATCAAAGGTGCCCAGCTTGTATTTAATAGAGGCTTCAAGGTAATTATAATTAATAAATATGCAAGGTCAGTGCCCGTGGATTGGAGTCCCAGACTATGACTCAGTTGTTTGAATATCTAGACACGTTGCCTTCCAGCATCAACTTAGTGACTGAAGGGGACATGAATTGCACATTTGAACCCTCATATTTAAGGAATGACCTAACGGTCGAAGAGGATGAACATTGGGGTATTCCACACTTGACGAATGAGCAATTTTGTATCCGCTCCTGTGCTGCCCTACAGTTGACATCACTGTGTCTTAAGTATGGATTTAGGGTCTGTAACGGCTGCACGCATTCCGATCCAAGTATTGCCTCCACTTTTAAATGAGGCCAGTCGTTTAGTGTTATTATTTTTTATTGGATGTCAGGTTATGGCCAATGCTGGAAGATATGAAGGTGGATTTTCGCCATGACAGCAACCATAACTCTCTGCTCCTTACTTTACATAGTGTTGAATTTAGAAGGTTTCAGAATTGACCAGGAGCCATTCTTGGATAACAGTCATACTCGTGTTAGCTGGCCAAAAGTGTTGTCTAATCCATGTATGATTAGGAAGATTTATAAATTGTTCATTGATGTAATGGCTAACTATGAGGAACACATGGTTGTCAACATTCCAATTCTTACTATTCACGAGACAATGATACACAATATCTTTTATAAGAACATTCCTACTAATCAACTTGACCTCATACACAAAACCAGGGAGTGGTTTAACAAGGATTGCTCTAAGGCTAAACTTGCACTAAAGCTAGCCATTGTGTCCCGTTCACAGGGGGTGATTGGAACAGCAAGACTAGCCTATTATAAAACCATAGCACAGGCAAAGAAAAGCTGGGATGATTCAATCTGGCAGAATCTGTTAGATGCTGCTAGATATAATAACAACGTGTTCTTTTGGAAATTATTGTCTGATAGACATAGAGAGGGTAAGAGCATAATTATCACTCATATTCAACCTGAGGGTTAGGTTTATCACTTGTCTAGCCTACCATCTGATGACTTAGGAATGGATGTGCGCAGTCAAGATGACTACATTGTCTTTACCCGGGAGGAAACAATTCCTGCAATTAATTCCCTTAAACCCTCTAAAGCCCCAGGCCCAGATAAGATACCGGGGAATTTATAAAGGTCTGAGCCACTGATCTGGTCCAGTTATATAAATATGATATCTAATGCAATAGCAGCTGGGGGTCCAATAACCAGTACTTGGAAAGGGGCTGAAATAGTTCCCATCTATAAAAAGGGAGTGGTGAGCTCTCCTGCTAATTATAGACCCATCAGCCTTATTAATCATCTCCAAAAAATGTTTTGCTAAACAGCTTTTGGATAGACTTTTAGATTGGGCTGACACCGAATATGTGATTTCTCCACTTCAGGCAGGTTTTCGCCCTAAAACTAGTACTGTGGATCAGGTTTTGAGGCTGGTGCTCCTATATTGGAAATATGTAAAGCTTGCCAAACAAAATGTATATGTTGCTTTCGTGGACCTCCGGTCTGCGTTGGATATGGTTCTCAGAGAAAAACTATGGGTTGTTCTATATAAAATAGGTACTCCAATGAATATAATCCATCTTTTACAGAGGTTACACGAGGGCACATATGCCCAGGTGAGGTGGGGTAATCAGGGAGAACTAACTTATCACACTGCCATCCAGCGGGGGGGTTCGTCAATGATGTCTTTTGGCACCAACTTTATTCACTTTATATATAAATGAGGTGGTACACGCTGTATCTCTTTGTCAAAATGATGCCCCCTCCATAAATGTGCAAAAAATCCCTGTCTTGTTCTTTGCAGATGACTCCCTTCTCATCTCAAAGACCCCAATGGGTCTCCAGACTCTCGTTGATAAGTTTACAACTTTCTGTAATGAGCATGGGCTGGAACTGAATGTTAGTAAAACCAAATTAATGGTATTTAGCCCAGGACTAGTCAGGAGACGCATTATAGCTTTAGCTGGGGTTCCTTTGGAAAAAGTAAGCTCAACAGACTATCCGGGTGTGAGGATCTCTAATAAATTACACTGGGAAGAACAGATAAACAAGAGTGTGTCTCTTCTCCAACATAGATCTGGGGCCAATTTGCGCTTTTATAGGAGTATTGCCACGAAAGATGTTTCTTTGGCTATAAAGATTTATTTGGCCACAGCACAAAATGCTGCTACTTACGGCGCTGAGGTGTGGGGCTTTTGTAAAACCACTAAACTGTCTGTGGGTGAAAATAGTTTTGCTAGAGAACTACTTGAGTAACCAGGCAGTACTCCTTTGATTCCCATCTTTTTGGACCTTGGTTTTGACCGTATTTCTGATATGATAGCTTTAAGACCGTTATTCTTTTGGGTAAGAATCTGGACGACTCCTTAGCTCATTACTTACAGGGATTCTCTTCTCGATCTCTTGAAAAGACCTAATGCAGCCTCTATTCCACGGCTTACGCATGTGTCTAACTGGTTTCGTACCCTGGAACTTGGGAATTACTGGGAGAATCCACAGGATGTAGGGAAGGCTCATGAACTATCCCTAAAAACAGCTTATTGGTCTTTTGTGAGGAACAATTACCTCCTTGGTACATCACATGGACGACTGACCAATACATTCCTTGATTTCAAGTGGTACCCCAGTATGAGCCTTATTTAGATCTCATTCCCGACTCTCTAGGAAAGAGTCTGTATGTCCGCTTCCGTTACTGATGTTTACCGTTACTGTCTTTTACTGGCAGCTGGAGGACACTGTCGGTGTCCAACCTATGTCCAGGCTGCAATGTTGCCCTGGAATCAGTTGAACATTTTATGTTCTTCTGTCCAGCGTATGCTTCTAAACGACATAAGTGGATTCTGCCAGAATGTCAAAAGTTGGGTTTTAGACAATTTGCTATCGCCTTCAGGATTTTAAAGAGTGATACTTCTGCTATTTTGATTCAATCAGTTAGCAAGGTCCTTGTGGCTGCATGGTATATACGAATTTGGTTCTTAAAAATATTGTAATCTGTAAATATGTATTTTTTTTTTAGGGTGCGCACTGAGACATTTTTATTGGTTTTATTGTTAGCAATGAATGGTGTTCCTGTGCTTTATTATTTATTCATCTTTTCCTTTTAATTTTATTTGTAATTTGCAATTACATGGAGTATTGTTTTCGGCTTTGATGGTTTTATGACCGAATAAAGCTTGTGTTATACATATACATAAGATCAGCTCAATGGCATGATCAAAAAAGGTGCATTTAATTCTAAATTTTCAGGTCCAAATGTGGTTATCGTGGCCAGTGGACAGAAATAGTTGTCATGCACATTTTATAAACTCTACTGAGGGTTTTAAAGCAAGCAAACTGGACCCTCATTATGTAAACACAACATGCAGGTATAATGCCTACATACAGTGTGGGTAAGTTATATCAGCAGTGATTGCAACATTTCACCCCAACAGCTGTAAAAGAACACCTCTCTCTCCTCTATGAGGACATGGATTGGCAAGATTACTTGCTAGGTCCTAGAAAGTCATGATTGAGAAAATTCTTGTATGCAATATATAACTAAATATGGAAGCTTTCACAAATGGAAACTGCTACTCGTTTAAGGCAAATAGATCAGCCAAACTTAGAGAAAACATTAGCCACCGTCGATAATGGTATGAACACTTTGTCCAATCGCATCTACACATTAAACAGAATTGTGTCCTCTGCAATAGACATTATACAAAATGACATGTCATTCTTACAACAAATACCATGCTTAAATATGGAAATGTTAGACAAGTTTCCTTTCACAGTGACTGGAACACCATCATTAATGTGGTTAGTTCATGGAGTGATATCTCTGCCTATATCGACACTTCTGTTCACTTTGCTTCTGAAACACTTTCCGGTAGGCAGGTTTGAAGGTTATGTATTCCTGAGGTGTGGGAACCACCTTTCGCTTACAGGTGTATGAGAGGGAAAAAATATGTTTTTCTTAGCAGTAGTGATTGTGAAGCTTCTGTAAGTCATTCAATGATTTGTAAACAGATGGCATTTCACAGTGTACATAATGCATTGCTGACTAATTGTGCCTGCTACTTGAAGGGTATTCCTGTTACTTGATACTGAGTGATCAAGGTTGCTGTGGGATGAGAGCAGGTGCCCCATGTGTGATTTCTGTTTTCAATTAGTGACCTGCTGTGGAAATGTGTTATTCCCACCAAGCATGAGATTAGAATACCAAATTTGTGGCCTCACTTTGCTACTTTTAATGCCAACTTTGATAAGCTGAGTAGGCTGAAAGCATTATTGTTCTAAAAGCTTGTTGCACTTACATCTGCCCGTGAAACCTGTGATCTACAAGTGGCAAGGTCATCAGCGGAGATCCAATCTCTTTTAAATACCAACTTTCCAAAACACTTCGGTGAACTTTTGAGTTGCATGTTTAATGCTTCAAACAACGTGGGGATTGTACACTTTTTTCAGGCACTTGGTCAAGTTTTGTAGGAGTAATACCATCAGTCATCCACTCACTATTTTCGAGTGTTTTTGCAGACATACCATTTGTATTGGCATTAATTGGTGGTATTTTGATATTGCTGTTTTTGCTCCACAATGGATGTCCCTTCTCAAAGCCAAAAGATGATGGAGCTACCACCAACCCAACTGTGTCGTAATTGCATCATGCAGTACTTTGGAGTGCAGCTGTTGGAGGAACTTGACAAAGACTGGTTGTTATCTTTTTGACCAGTATTCTACTGTGTGCAGCCTGTGTTTTCCTGCTTGTGGCGCCCCTTCGAGAGCACATAGAAGGTGTGTCTTGCCAAGCGACAAGTACTTCCTAGGGACATGAATCTGCTGATGTTCTTGTTGAGGGTTTATTCCCGGGGTTGTCCTATGAGAATACAGTTGCTTTGTGATACCTTCTATGAGACTCCTTATAAGGACAAGGATGCTGCGGCTCAAGGTGCCCTTTCTGCTGGTTCATCACCAAGGGAATGGCACAGAATGCTGCTTCCTCCGCTGCAGCTGAGGCCTCAGATCATGTTTGTTTTTATGATCTCTTGGATGAGGCTTTGGTGATACTATTATCTGCAGATGCAGGGTCTCTCTTAGATTCCCTCTTGACTGATTTTTTTGATGACCTTATGACCTTATGTTGGACTCCGTTGGCTTTTAATTCAGTCTTGTTTTAAATTCTGATATTTAAATTTGCTGCCTTTTCGACCACCATATTCTGCTTGTTGAGATGGAAATTTCTTATGGGCTTTTAGATTTTTTTCTACTTCCTATTTTAGATGGGCTTTTGAATCTGTACTCCATAATTGGCATGGGGAGGGTGTCATGAGGACCCTTTTTAGGACCGAGTTGTTCACCGCTGTTTTAGCTTAGTTTTATAACTTATGTATATTCATGTTTTATTCAGGCAAGCGAAGCTGCTTTTTTAGCGATGGCTTTTCTTACACATTTTATCAGTTGCTTTTATTCCAGGAAGGCAACGAACATGATGCTTGCTTAATCAGCCTTTACACCATATACAATTAGTACTTCTTGTCCAAGGATATGACGCAGGCACACAATATTCTACCTAGTGTCCTATTTATGAGACAACTTCTATCACCAACACACAGCATTACATCAATATTTTTTATATATATTTCCAATGTGGTATGGTTTAGTATATAAACCGTGCCCCGACCCACGTATGCTAAAGGGCATTCCGGCCATGATGATCCCTGGGGCGCATGCTGTGTGACATGCAGCTTGGCTGGCGCTGGCCTGCCAACTCCTTGAGAGGGTTGCCACCTACACGACAGGCTGATTCCAGATACCATATCCAAGTATGAGGTTGAGGCTAATCCCTAGGAGTGTATATCACCTGTGTGGGGAGCACTGTGGGTCATGTGATCAAGGCTGCAAAACCGCGACCCGTCATTAAGTTTTGCCACTAATACATCCCTGGATTAGAAATTTCTACTGTCAAGATCTATCTATCTATAGATCTATCTATCTATTTATCCTGCCAATTTATATCTATCTCTCTCTCTCTCTCTCTCTATATATATATATATATATATATATATATATATATATATATATAAAATATATATACATATAATAATATCACTGATATAAACAAAGGTTACAGGGGCGTTATAGTTAGGTAACATATGAGGTCATAAGCAGTTAAGCAGTGCATTGCGGGGGCTTAAGTTATAGTTAACTCAGGTAACTATAACTGCTGAATTTAACTGGTTTTGTATGAGTGAAATGTAAGCCTAACTATAATGTCCCAGTAACCTTTACTTTTTTCAGTGAATTTCTAATATTTTTTTTTTAATTCTATTTCCTAACTATAGCGTCCCTATGACCTTTGGTATTCTCAGTGAATTTCTAAGAGTTCTTTTAACGTTGTTTCCTAACTAAAAATTCCCTGTAACATTTGATTTTTTAAATTAATTTTTAAGGTTTTTTAAAAATTGTATTTCCTAACTGTAACAACCAACCTTTAACAGTGAGTGAGTGAGTGCCTAGGTGTCTCAATAGGTCCATGAGTGGGTGTGAGTGACAGAGTGGGTCTGTGAGTGTGTGTGTGAGTGAGTAGGTCTGTGAGTGAGTGGGTGAGTTTCTGAGTGGGTCTGTGAGTGCTGCGTAAGCGTTTAAGTGGGCCTGTGAGTGGGTGCGTGAGTGTCTGAGTTGGTCTGTGAGTGGGTACATGAGTCTCTGAGTGCATCTGTAAGTGAGTGCATGAGTTTCTGAGTAGGTCTGTGAGTGAGTGCATTAGTCTCTGAGTGGGTCTGTGAGCGGGTGCTTGAGCCTAAGTGGGTCTGTGAGTGGGTGCATGAATGTCTGAGAGAGTCTGTGATTGGGTGCGTGAATTTCTGAGTGGGTCTGTGAGTGGGTGCACGAGTTTCTAAGTGGGTCTATGAGTGGGTGCGTGAGTGTCAGAGTGGGTCTGTGAGTGAGTGCATGAGTCTCTGAGTGGGTCTGTGAGTGGGTGCATGAGTGCCTGATTGAGTGTCTCAGTGCAGCAGTGAGTGGGTGTGGGAGTGTCTGTGTGGGTCAGTAGCTGTGTGAGTGACTCGGCCACAAAGGAGAATTTCAACTGCCTCTTTATCCAACTGAAGTACTTTCTACTGGTTAGTCAGTAAGTGCTACCTCGTTAAATATCCGGCGTGTTTTATACAGTACAGCTGCGTAATGGACCACAAGGAAATGTCTCCAGCAACCTTGTGTAAGTTTGGCAATGTGATTGTTTCTCATGCGTCTTTCTCCAGAATTCTGTGATAACATGAATTCATCTATAGAGAGGCCAACAAGACTACAAAGACGTAAATCTCCACAAAACCAGGCTCCTTCCTCTTAGCTGTATGACGTAAGTGCTTCTTTGTTTGGTGTGGATGTCCTCATATTCCACAGCATCAAGAACACGCCACCAAAATAATTGAGAAACAGACTAGAGGCCTCCTTGGTAAGCTGTTCATCATCCTGGCAAAGGCAGGAAGACCTCTGCATACTTCTATGGTGGATAGGTTGCATGACCCCCCTCCCAGGACTGATTTTGGCCCTGGGAAACCCATTCCCCGGGGCCCACCACAATTCAGTGGGTGAGGGGGGCCGTGAAACTCCCCTCCCAGGACTGATTTCAGCCCCGGGGACCCCATGCCCCAGGGCCTGGCCATATCTCCTGGGTACATTTAACGTTTTCTGCCCCAGGGCGGTGGTGGTCCCTGGGGTGCGGGGGCGCACAACCCACCACATACTATTTACTTTAAGCCCCCAGAGGCGGCGGTCCACGATGCATACATAAGCCCTTAGAGGGGAGCCCCATGTGTCTCCTCCATATTTTTTTAAAAGTACTGCATGCCCACAGGACCTGGCCCACCCAGGGGCTTAATTAAAAACAAGCTCAGGAGACTGTGCTTGTTTTTTTTTTTTAATGTTTGCTGCAAATTCGTGAATTTTGCGAATTTGCAGCAATTTTTTTTAAATGCTTTTTTGCCCTCCCGGGGTCCTTCTGGGACCCCAAGTACAAGGCTTGGGGTCAGGGTATTCCTACCTTGCCCCCTTTTCTTTTTTTCACTCTTTGGGGGGACTCGGCTGAAGCGGAGTCCTAAGATGGCTGCCAACATTTCCTGGTTGAACTGTTGGCAGCCAATCAGAGCTCTGCATTTCCCCCTGCATGAGCTCATTGTTCTTTTTGAAGTTGCCGGGGAGGATCCGTGGCCCTAGATATACAAATCTGGATTTCCTTAAATTTCTCAACAACTACTGAATGGATTTACACCAAATAACAAAAAGCACAATCTGTGGAACAAAATCTAGCTTTCTGCCAAAGTTGGTGTAATTCCATCCAGCGGTTCAGGCTGTGGTCGTGTTCAAAACTACTATGGGTATTAACGTAGGAGACACACTTTTTTGACCCCCAATTGACGGATCACCCGGAAACTGTCCATGTGCAACAAGAATTACTGGCACACTTTTGTTTGGAAAATGTTCTGAAGATCAGTCAAATGGTGCCAAAGATATATGGAAGTCAAAAAACGCTTTTCCTATGGAAACATGGTCCTAAGTATAACTACCTACTGGTGACTGCCAGCAGGTAATTTATACATACACACACACATATATGTATAGTAGTAGGCGACAGCTGAAACGCGCCAGTCAATTCGCACTGTTACACTTTATGGTCTAAAAAATAAATGAGGATGCTTGCAACAAGAATCTGTGCTGCTTATTTCTTTCACCGATGACAGCATGTGAGCAATTGCTTGTGGAACTGTGGACTTGAGAGGAAATGTTGGATGCAACATATATATATATATATATATATATATATATATATATATATATATATATACATATAAATATATATATATATATAAAACAATGTAATGCCGTCGTTTCTCGGCTACATATATATATATATCATCATTCAGGATGCCATTGTCGGGGTGTCGGACCGTAACTTTGTTAGCAAGGTCTAAAGAACCGCAAATCTGGACTTCATCTTGTCTTTTTTGGGCTTTGGTGTGATGCCTTATCAAGGTCGTTATAGGATGTAGTCTGGCCACTAAATTCTCCCTGTAATGAACTATTGGTTTCAATGCTATGTCAGGTGTGTGGAGGAGGCTGCCAGTTCGTTTCATCTGGGGCAAGGTGAGGGTCTTCCTTGAATACATCCACTTGAGTTTCTGAGATGTTGTAAATGTTGAGTGCAAGAAACAAAAACAAATGAGCTAACCTTGATTACTCGATGCATTCTCAAACTGAGAGCATGCAGTTCTCTCATTTCTGTCTTTCAGGATCTCTTGAATACCTTTCTCGCATTGTTGTGGCACCTTCACTGAAGTCCTCTGTCTGTCTGGTTTCCGGGCCCTATACAGCTGAGACACACCAGTCTAAGGCCTTGTCCACAGTCTAACAGGACTCCACTGACGAGAGTATGAGTGTTTGCAGGATCTTTGCCCATTTTTCCCTGGCTGTGCAACCCAGTTTAGCATACTGCACAAATTGTCCTGGTTTGACCCCAAACGCCTCCTGAAATGTGATGACAATGTATTACTGGCACAAATTCCTCACTGTGTTGCATTAACCTTCCCTCACCTGAAGCATGGATGTATCCCTGGCTAATTTGAACGGCTGTGGTAACCCCACATCGAGAGGCCTGCAAAGCAGGGTCTCTAGAGGGTTATTTTCACTGCCATTTCCCAGGCTACCATCATATTCTCTACTATATACTGATGATGGACTGACTTTCCCCTCATGAGCCGGTTGGCCAAATTCTCATTATATGAGATATCCTTTAGCAACATTTTTCCCAGTTATTTCCCTCTCCTAATTAGATTGATGCATGCTGATGATGAGATGCTAAATATTCTATGGCTGGAAGCCCCACCTACTGTTGCTCCCAGTCCATATCTAAATCATGAAACAGTGATTTCCTGTGAAAGACGTTAAACTAGCCTGTGCATCCTAGGCACTCCCCTGCAACTAAATTACTTTTATCATCCATGAAGAGCTGGGGCACGGCTTTTTGTGTGACATGATCTCTCAGACCTCTCGTTCTATGGTTGTCCACCTGGCTCAAGACTGAGTTGGAGCTCAATAGGAAGTTTTTTAAGGAATGTCTAGGACTGGACCATGCTTTATGCATACTGCAGATTTCTTCAGTCAGGAAGAGTTTTCTCAAACTAGGTCAATCCACCCTTTTTAACCATCCCTAGAGCAGTGTGAAAGCTGAATTCACCCAGTTAAAGGGTGCCTTTGCTTGTCAGTCACATAAGGAGAGGGATTTCCTTGCCTAGTCCAAGGCCTCACGTTGTATATACTTGGGCACACGACGTTGCTTAAATGCGCCATATCTTCTATACAACATGTCTAATTCTCATCTTTATTAATTAACACGTTTTAGACTAAATATGGTTCACTCTTTATTGTGTAACCTTAAGGGATGGTTTTGTGATGCAAAACATCCACCTCGCACTTGTAACTCAAAATTTAAACAAGACACTAAGCACTCTATTCTATGTTGCCAAATCTACAAGCACCTTAGCTTCTGATTCCTAAGGACACTTTTATTTGGAAGAAATTGTACTGCTTTGCTGTTTTTACAGTTACTCAGTGATCCTTTTATTTGCTGGTCTGTTGCCGGTTTTAAACTGCGCTGTTAGAATAAAGAATTCTACGGATAATGATCCCTGATGCAATGTTTTACAACATCTGGTTTGTATATAGTTTGAATTTTAACTGGAATTGACTTTTATGTTTTTCATATATTAAACCACATAAAATACTTTGATGATGGTGATTATTCTCTGTTACATGATTTAATGAGATCGCACATAAACATATAACAAAGTCATATAAATGAACTTCACCATCATAAAGAAGGTGCTCCAGCGAACAACTCAGTGAATTGTAAAAAAAGTCAGAACCTGTGCCCAATAAGTGCTACTAAACAAAGGTAAAATCAGCACGTAGAGATATCCCCACTAAGTTTAGTCAAAAGCCGACTCAAATTTGGAATACAGTACACAACGTTGGCAATAAATTTGTGTCTACATGCTTAACTTTCGAGTATCAGCACATCTAGCTTGACTCTGCTTTTCTCTGTAGAGGCTGTAGTGAATCCTAGTTTGTTTTAGCGGGATAACAGGAGTTAGCTTAGCCGTAGGCTTGTAAACTCGTGCCCCCGTCACCCAATGACTTTTAACCTACTTAGCTTGCTCTGTCATAGTCCATTTAATTATTTATTTCCTTTAAAATGGCAGCCTTGTTTATAGTTATGCCACTTGTTATGGGTTCTATTATCAGTGTCATTGCGCCAAGGCGTCAAGATCAAGCACGAAAGACAAACATACAGTAGGCATTCACACTTAGGGATTTTCCCTCTCTATACTTTCGAGGGATTGTTGATATTAATTGCCGTCCCAAGCATGCCTGTTATCTATTGTTATGAATAACACTTATGTCAGGGGACCTTGTAGATCTGTATAAATACAACACACTTTTAGACAGATAATCAGAGGGATTCCGACCAGAGGGCATCGCCACCATCGCTGATACCGATGCTGCAGTCATCTTGACACTGATCCAGTCTTCGTGTCCCTGCGGAGTCTGAGATAGAGACCTCATTCCAAGGTAACGAGGGTTGGGGGCTCCTCTCATGGACACGGTTTTGGCAGATTAGGTTTAACGAACCCAGCTCTTCCTTTTTAGTTAGGAGGTTAGACCTACTCTCCTTAGGGTATTAGGGCTTATTCCATCTTTTACATATACATATATTTCTTTCATATATTGCATAATGGTGGGGGTCTTTATAACAATGACTCTCCTCTTTACAATACTGTTGCTTGGTATATTCATTATCCTAATCATTGCAGTTCATGCAACTTATCACAAATTGCAGTTATGTTGAATAAAAACTATTATAACTTTACTGCATCTGTGTTATTGCCTTTGTTTGTATGAGACATTATAAATCTGTGAGAAAAGGGTAATTTCCGTTTAACCACGACAACCCTGAGATATTGTATTTTGAGTCCATGCGTAAGCGACTGCTACAAATCACCTTTTACTATTGTGTTTTTGGTGAGGTACTGCTAGTAAGCCGGTAAGGTTTGGACAACAGTTACAAATAGTTGTAGGAAGAGACTTAGGGCCTCATTCTGACTTTGGCGGGCGGCGGAGGCCGCGCGCCAAAGTACCGCCGTCAGAATACCGCTGCGCGGTCAAAAGACCGCCGCGGTCATTCTGATTTTCCTGCTGGGCTGGCGGGCGACCGCCAGAAGGCCGCCCGCCAGCCCAGCGGGAAACACCCTTCCATGAGGATGCCGGCTCTGAATGGAGCCGGCGGAGTGGAAGGGGTGCGACGGGTGCAGTTGCACCCGTCGCGATTTTCAGTGTCTGCATGGCAGACACTGAAAATCTTTGAGGGGCCCCCAGGGGCCCCACGACACCCCATACCGCCATTCTGTTCCTGGCGGCCAAAACCGCCAGGAACAGGATGGCGGTATGGGGGTCGGAATCCCCATGGCAGCGCAGCAAGCTGCGCCGCCATGGAGGATTCCCCAGGGCAGCGGGAAACCGGCGGTACACCGCCGGTTTTCTGTTTCTGACCGCGGCTGTACCGCCGCGGTCAGAATGCCCATGGGAGCACCGCCAGCCTGTTGGCGGTGCTCCCGCGGTCGTTGGCCCTGGCGGATTTTACCGCCAGGGTCAGAATGACCCCCTTAGTCACCTACAAATGAAAGTACTGTCATCCTGAGACCAGCAGTCTTGCTCAGAGCAAGAGTCCAAACTACGACATGGCGCCACCAACGATGGTGTTTAGGCACTAATTTACGGATACGCTGACTATCACTGTCTCACAGACAACAGGTACCCTCAGTACCATTATACGGAGACGTCCGTGGTCTTTGGGAGAATCCTCCTCAGCCAAACAGGTAACACCTGCTTAGGCTGTAGGTTGTTCGAGCTCGAACTCACAAAAGGAAAAACTTCCCCTATTTTGGTGTTCCGTTTCTCTAAAACAAATATGGCCAATACCATAGACATTCCTGCAAATGCTAGAAATGCACTTACACAACATTTAATAGCGCATGGCCTTACGGCAGAGGGCGGGGATGTTACTCTGATTGTAGACGCGAGTGAAGCCTACCAAACAGAAACATTTTACTGTTGGGTTGCTTTTTCTGAGGCTGACCAACGGACGCACACATTTCACACATATGACATTGCGGACGTGCCCGTAAGATACGAAGCATACCAGTATCATGAAATATCGCTCACATACCAAGAGCACCAGAACTGGTTTGAAGGCGCCCTACCACATGTACTAAGACGGGTGAGGCTAGGACCTTTAAGTAAAGAGGGACCTACATGGCCTATGTTTGCCACATATACACCTCACCCAGGCATCCTGAATATGCCGATCGCAGATTTGCGAATATTATATAATGAATTAGTGGCATTTTATAGACGATTGGTTCAGTTCGTGATGCGAACATTGAATACTACCCCAGCGCATCCAGCACCGCCAGTAGCTGGTGGATATCAATTAGCTACCGGGATTAATCCACAAACAGTGCATACCATTATGGGTAAAGTGCCCACGGAACGGGAAGAAATACCGTTCTGGATTGCCCAGAAAACAAATCAGCTGGAAGCTGTGTTCCCCCATACGGGGCCGCAGGACAAACATAGATTGCTCACTATGTGCTTGCCGTTTGGGATGGTTCCCTCGGCGGATGAATGTGCCACATGGGGTACAGTCTTCGCTGCCGTTTATACTACCACACATGGTACCCCTACACTTGCCAATTTACCGGAAGTGTTAAAACAAATACAAAATGAACATGGGGCCGCACCGGGCCTGGATCTGGGGATGAAATTGATGCGTAACTTTGAGGCCGTCTCTTCGATAATACTAAGTAATATTAAAGGGGAAGCGGTGGCACTGGCAATATGCCAGTGTCTCCGGGAAACTCCAAATATGGAACAAGAGAGACAGCTGCCGAGAATAATATCTGATACCTATACTAGTATAGGACGGGATGGTTTGGGAGCCAAACCTAGAAAATTGGAATGACCAAATACCACCCATAAGGAAGGTACAAAGCAGGCACAAGAGGGCTCTAAGAAGCGCTGGGAAAAACAAAAAGATTTCAAGGATAGGAGAAACAAAAGAGCTGATTCTCCTCATCCGGAGTACTCCGAAAGGAGATATAATCTCAGAAATAGGGATAACATTAGAACTCCAGACAGATATACTGATTCACGTCCTTCTCGTTCCTTTCAGGACGCACCGGATAGACGTAGCGAGAGAGGGGGCCGTCAAGATCGACGTCCGGAATACGTGAAAGAAAAGAAAGACTCGCCACAGTCTACTGTTAAAAAAGAAGAAAAGACTCCTCAACAAAAGCCACAATTTAAAAAGAAAAAAGTGGCTGCACTGACCATTAAAAATGCCGGTAGTATTGAGAACACTGTTGAGGAACAAGAGGTGGGCAGTGACTCTGTTGGACAGCACGGCAGAGGTCCCGATATGTCGCCAGAGTCTGAAAGATCATCTGGATGCGACAGCAACTAGCGATTACATCGCAGTTGAAACGGCGGATGGCCGCGTACTCCCACCCGATCGGGTTTTTGATTTAACAATTCAGATAGAGGGAGATGTGGAACGCATTATTAGTGTAATATTTTGGGATGAACTTACTAGTGATATCCTGTTGGCCGAGAGAGACTGGCCACCTGAACATGTCCACATGCTCCCACATGGGGAAGATGTCATTTTGCCTTCTTTCTCCGATCTTGTTCCGGAGGCAGACAAACAAGCCTATGCTGCTGAATGGGCTTTAGCACAGGCACCTGCATTATACCGTAATCATGTAGGATGGGACAAGGACTCTCCTTGTCATGTTATTCCCGTTCGGTCTACACCACACCCGCAGCCACAATACCCTGTTAAACATGAAGCAAAAGCTCCAGTGACGGAGATACTGTCACAACTTGAATACCAGGGAGTAATTGAGCCCTGTATATCGGCAATGAATAATCCGCTATTTCTCGTTGCGAAACCTGATCATTCATATAGAATAGTGGTTGATTATAGGCACTTGAATAGTCATGCATGCACTTATGCTATACAAAATTCACACAGCACAGTGCTAATTAATAATATAGTGCGTAAAAAATACAAAACTACATTGGATATATCTAATGGTTTTTTCTGCCAGAATTTAGCACATGAAAGTAGAGACCTAAGTGCATTTTCCTATGGTTCTCAGAAACGCTTTTGTCGTTTACCACAAGGCTATAAAAACAGCCCAGGACTGTTTTCGGCCCGTGTCACATCAATCTTACAGGAGCTTGATTCCGAGGCATTATCATATGTGGATGATATCTATCTCACTGATGACACCCTTGACATTCATCTTGCCAGGGTCAATCGGATAATTTTGGGATTTGCCGCCTTCGGATATAAATTTAATTTTAAGAAAAGCAAGATAGCCTTTCTTAGTGTATTGTTCCTAGGATATGAACTATCAAACGAGGGGAAGAGCCTGGCCCCACACTTCCTAGAGAAGTGTGCTCAGCTACAGCCTCCGAACACGCTTAAGAAATTGCAGTCATTACTGGGTTTCTTTAATTTTGGCAGAACATATATTCCAGATTATGCTGAACGCGTAAAGCCACTATATGACTTAATTCAGTCCAATTATTCTAGCAGGCGATGGACAATTGAACACACACACATCCTAAAGGACATACAACGAGACATGCTAGAAGCTAGACACTTGTACACACGGGACAATAAAACGAATTTGGTCATCAGAATAATAGCTGGTGCCCTAGGATTGACCTATGTCACCTTTAATGAGGGTGACACGGTGCCAATAGCATACAAATCACATTTATACTCCAATGCAGAGAAACGTTTTGCTCCTACTGAAAAAATTCTGACAGCAGTTCAGATTGCCGTCATAAAGGAGAGACCGCTTGCCCAGGGGAAACGCATTGTTGTTGTCTCCCCGGTTCCGGCCTTAGAGGCTGTCACTAAAGCGAGCGTTCCTAACGCTAAGGCATTGCATCCACGCTGGATTCAATGGGCAACATCTCTGACCGCCACTGATGTTGATTATGTGTTTGACCCAAGACTTCAGACACAAGAATTTCTCCAGTATGAACAGGAGTACCCCGCTCCCTTACACATATTGCCAATAGACAGTTATGATACCATCATTTACACTGACGGATCGGCACAACCGGCTGTGGGTACTAAACATCAATACTCTGCAGCTTGCGCAGCCGTGTGCGGGGTAATGGAAGACGGAGTTTTTCATCCTCATAATACGTACACTCAGACCTTAGGGGACTGCACAGCCCAGTTGGCCGAGCTTAAGGCTCTTATTCTAGCGCTCGAACATTCAGAGTCAGGAACACAGACTTTGATCGTCTGTGATACGTATTACTGCATCCAGTCATACAATGAATATCTTAATCATTGGATACTGAACGGGTTTAGAGATTCTAAAGGGAACACCATTAAACACAAAATATTGTGGGGAAGGGTGGCTGATCTTAAGGATAAGCTGCCATGTGTCCATGTAGTTCATACATTGGGGCACCAACGTGTTGGAATACATGTTGCCGGTAATACATTGGCTGACGAAGCAGCCAAAGCTTCAGTAGCTACGGCTTCTGTGGCTGCAGTGACTCGTTCTCGGACGAGGTTGGATAATGAAATACTGATTGCCGTTAAAGCCTCGGCTGCAGGCAAGCCCCTTCCGAAAGGATACCCTACGAACTATACATATCATATCAGTGCACAGAATGTTGCTTTTGCAACAATTCCTGATGTTGGTGATCGAGTGATCCCAAATGATGATCAAAGATTGGAACTGATTACAGCTGCACATGAGGGTGTCGCTTCTGCACACGCTGGTATACAGGCCACTATCACCATTCTACAACAACGGTACTGGTGGCCTGGTCTATGCAGAAGGACTAAACAGTATGTCCTTTGCTGTGACATTTGTCAGCAGATTAAGGGCTCGAATATCAGACGCCCTCTGCAGACATCTCTCTTAGTGTCAGACAAACCACTCCATTGTGTGTACCTGGACCATTGTGGTCCTTTGCAAACTGATGGTGCATACAAATACATTTTAGTGGCTGTAGATTCCTGTTCTAGATTCCTGTGGGTATGGCCACAGCGGTCGGCTGACGCCCGGACTGTTATAAAAGATTTGCTGATCTTTATCGGTACAATATGCGGTTGCAGCATTCCATTCGGACCAGGGCCCTGCATTTGCCTCTAAGGCTTTCAGGGACACCATGAGGACGATGGGTGTCGAACTCCATTACTCCTCACCATACCATCCCGAGGGAAATTTGGTCGTGGAGAGGTGGAATCGTGATCTAAAGCAGTCCTTAACAGCTCGAGTATTAGGTTCAGGCCGTAGTTGGTTACATCACCTATATGGGGTCCAGAGAGCACTGAATAATCTGCCAAGACGGTCCTTGGGGGGAAAGTCTCCATATGAGGCTCTCTTTGGGACAACTATGTATGTTCCCGATCTTGATGCCCCTGGTATGGTGGCAGCAGAAACACCATTTGACATAAAAGAACGTCTCGCTGTTTTACAGGAGCTTCAACAATTCCATGATGATAAATCATCTGCGAGCACTGCCACCTTGGGAATAAGGGATTTGGCGAAATCTTCGACTGGCTGGATTCCTAACGTTGGGGATCTGGTTCGTGAGAAGATCGCTGTGAAAAAAGAGTTTGGTCCAGCATACAGAGCACCTGTACCGGTCTTGGGGATAAAAGGCACCAGGACTGTCATCCTTCCGCCATTGTCTGGTTCCAAATCAAACAGATTCATCTCCATTGATGACATCAAATTACACCATGTGGCCGATTCTTCACAGTAGACCAGGAGGTCCCTTGGGTGGTTCCCGATCCCCTCTCACTACCCAACAGGACATCCCTCTACATAGTAGGATGACCATTGCTACTACTGACTATGCAACTATGTCAGCTGCTGTTCCAGACACTTCCTCGACCATGGGGAGGGCGGAAAATGAACTTTTGTTGGTTCCTGTAACAACTTCGGAGAACACAACGCTACAGGATTTGGCTGTATTTTACACGGACACTTCCACGACTGGTAACGTCATCTATCATGAACCTCCACGAACAGTGGATGGGAATTCGATGAGTCCTGTGTTTGCGGAGACTTCCTCTGGCTATTTTGTGGACATTGATGATTTTTCTTCAGAGTCATCCTCAACTGAGACTGACAAACTTTCCAGAGGTAGCAAGTTCTATCAATGGCTTAAAAAGAACTATTTGATATATCCATGGAACTATCTCTGGTTCTGTTTGACATTTATTGCATTGTTTTTATGGATTGGTTTTGTGACTGTTTTCTTTTTACTAATTAATGGTCACTATATTGCTGATCGCTCCTCAGTGGAGCCTGTTGATGTAATTTTAACACCGCATCATTCATCACATAAGGTCCGACGTGATTTGTCCCCTGTCAATATTACAGCTATTCCAATTTCTGATGGGATTGTTTGGGACAAAGTTCCGTTCGATATATACGGGCCTACAGAGATAATTCAAATACCATACATGTTCAAGATTTCTATGTCTGATGTTATTACACCTAATGTTGTCTCTGATGATTGGGATGTCCAAACAGTGGATTCCATGCTAACTGAAATGAAGGACTACTCCGCTTTTGGAAGTGATGATGTATATGATTTTACAATGAATTATGGTGAAATGTTCTGCTATAATAATTGGGGACATCACTACCTGCACCGTGCAACTAGATATAGGCCTCTTTTTAACTTTAACTACACACAATGGGAACATTGTTCAACACCACGGGTGGGGAGTCCAAAGTATTACAGTGACAAATTCACATACTTTTCTGGGCATGATACAACGAAAGCTGAATCTTATTATTTTAAATTACCTAAGACACACATTAGAAAACTGTTGCTAACAGATACAATACTGATTTATTCAGATCCCTTTGTTTCCTGACTTTCGATTGAGGGTTATGAATATTGGAAGAACACTATCGATTTGAAGAGTGAGAGATACAGGGTAGGGAGGCTTTGTTTCGAGCTTGCTTAATTCCTGTGCAAATGATTTTTTTAAATGACACTGTTGAGCAGACATCATGTCTGGGATTAGCTAAAATAAAGGATCTAAACACGCCCAGTATCCCTACACCGACAAAATTGAAAGATTGGCAACACTTTCTAAATGTTTCTGAGGAAAGGCTAGATGCATTGGTTAAGGCTGGTGACTATAATTATTCACTTTCCAGTCCCGGGGGATGGTTGGTATGGCCCACCGATACTGATGAGTGTCAAAGGCGTTTTTTGAACTCTTCAGCGGGTTTTTCCATTCATAGACCAGACCCTCGCTTTTTGGCAGGTCAGCATGCTGGTATAATTACAACATACAGTGTGGGCAAGCTGTGCCAACAATGGGTACAAACGAACACCTTAACAGCGGTGAAACAACACCTGAATACTCTTTCTGACAGTATAGACCTACAAGATTTCCTATTAGGTCCTAGAAAACAACGCTCGAAACGTTTTTTATATGCCATGTATAATGAAATTTGGAAACTTTCTCAAATTGAGGCTGCTGCACGTTTACGGCAACTTGATAAAGAGAATTTGGAAAACACATTGGCTGTTGTCGACAATGGCATGAACACGCTATCCAACAGGATTTATTCCCTGTCGAATATAGTGTCATCTGCTATTGATATCACTCAGACTGATTTGTCTCGGTTATATCATGGGCAAACACAGCTGCGTTCCATCATGCAGCTGAGTTGGGCATTGCAGACGCTGAAAAGTGGCCACATTCCATGGAAATACCTTAATGGGAGTGAACTATTCGCTGCTTTTAATTTTTCCAGGGAACAAGTGACAATGGCTAAAAGAGAGGCTCGTTTCACCTTGCTTCAAGTAGCAAAATTAGATAAGTTGCCCTTCACGGTAGCAGAGAGTCCTTCAACTATCTGGCTCTTACACTGCATTATTAATTTACCGTTTTCAACGTTTCGTTTCTCAAGCTGCCTGAAACATCTTGCAGTGGGACGATATGAACGGCTAGGAGATAGCTTTATTAAGGAAGAGTGGGAGTTGCCCTTTGAGTATCGATGTCTGAACGGCGAACAAGAGGTCTTTCTTAGCGGAAGTGAATGTGAGACTACTGTTCGTCATTCCATGATATGCAAACAGGTGTCTCTTCACGGTCTTTGCAATGCGGGGGTCGCGAATTTGGCCTGTTTTCTTAAGGGTACTCCCGTCCCCTTGATTCGTTCAGTGTTTCATGTTCTTTCTAATGGGAGTTATGT
This sequence comes from Pleurodeles waltl, assembly GCF_031143425.1. Taxonomy (NCBI): domain Eukaryota; kingdom Metazoa; phylum Chordata; class Amphibia; order Caudata; family Salamandridae; genus Pleurodeles; species Pleurodeles waltl. The sequence continues at coordinate 733,737,747 of NC_090448.1, forward strand.
TCTTCTGAGCGATGACAGCTGTTGCGGCTTGCGACCTGGAATTGCCTACGCAATCTCAGTCACGAAGGTCGTTACGTGTTGTGGCCATGTTTTGTTTCCCCCCACACGAGAGATACAAGTATCTGAAATGTGGCCCCACATTGATACTATTAATGTGAACTATGACAAGTTGAGTAGACTGAAGGCGCTATTGTTTCAAAAACAGGTCGCCTTGACCTCCGCAAAATAGACGTATGCTCTCCAGGTTGCGAGATCATCAGCCGAGATACAATCCCTTTTAAATACCGATTTCCCCATACACTTTGGAGAGTTGGTATCGAGAATATTCAATGCTTCAAGCACCACTGGGATTGTTCATTTCTTTAAGGCTGTCGGGTCTGGTTTCGTGTCCATCTTCCAGACTGTCTTCGGAGTCATCCCATCAGCCATCCATTCTCTCTTTTCCAGTGTGTTTGGTGGCTTTCCAATTATTTTGGCTTTAATTGGCGGACTACTACTGCTATTTTTTCTGATTCGCGGTGGTTGTTTTTTTCCAGCGACACAGAGCAATGGAGCCGCTCCTGTCAACCACGCTGTGCCGTGAACGCATGGTTCGGATCTTCGGTACACCTTTGCTGGTGGAACTAGAGTTTGACTGGTCATTGTCATTCCGGCCTCTACTCTGGTGTGTACAACCGGTGTTCAGCTGCATATGGTGTCTCTTTGAACATCTGCCTATGGTCTGTCTTGCTGTTGCACCAACATCTCCTGTGGACTACGAACTGCTGATGTCCCCGATGAGGGTTCATACACGGTCATGCCCCTTGAGACTGAGGTTGCTCCGCGAGGCCACCTATGAGCCTTCTGTTATACAAACTAACATGGATGAGGACGCTGCAGCGAGTGTCGATACACCGATGAATATGGCTCACTTCTGCTCTGTGGATCCGTTTGTCCGTCCAGCTCTCAATTTCACTTCAGACGATGTTGACTCATTTTTAAGATCGTTGAATGGTGACTTCGATGACATTCTTCAAGATCCTGCATATAGCACATAATTTGGTGAATTCGCTTGCCAGTTCCCGGTTCTAAAAACTAGCAATTTAACTGAAAGTTTGCGATACTTGTCATGGTTGATATTAACATCTCTGAATGTTTTTTTTAAAAAAACGTATTTTAACACACAGCATTTATTTTTGTCATTACGTACATTTTTTTAGCTTGAGTTTTCATTTTCGTTTTTTGGCTTTTTGGTTCAGTAGCAGCTTTTTTAGAGCTTGGGTTTCCTTACCTTCATCATACCTGTTACGGCAATGGGGAGGGTGTAGTGAATCCTAGTTTGTTTTAGCGGGATAACAGGAGTTAGCTTAGCCGTAGACTTGTAAACTCGTGCCCCCGTCACCCAGTGACTTTTAACCTACTTAGCTTGCTCTGTCATAGTCCATTTAATTATTTATTTCCTTTAAAATGGTGTCCTTGTTTATAGTTAGGCCACTTGTTATGGGTTCTATTATCAGTGTCATTGCGCCAAGGCGTCAAGATCAAGCACGAAAGACAAACATACAGTAGGCATTCACACTTAGGGATTTTCCCTCTCTATACTTTTGAGGGATTGTTGATATTAATTGCCGTCCCAAGCATGCCTGTTATCTATTGTTATGAATAACACTTATGTCAGGGGACCTTGTAGATCTGTATAAATACAACACACTTTTAGACAGATAATCAGAGGGATTCCGACCAGAGGGCATCGCCACCATCGCTGATACCGATGCTGCAGTCATCTTGACACTGATCCAGTCTTCGTGTCCCTGCGGAGTCTGAGATAGAGACCTCATTCCAAGGTAACGAGGGTTGGGGGCTCCTCTCATGGACACGGTTTTGGCAGATTAGGTTTAACGAACCCAGCTCTTCCTTTTTAGGTAGGAGGTTAGACCTACTCTCCTTAGGGTATTAGGGCTTATTCCATCTTTTACATATACATATATTTCTTTCATATATTGCATAATGGTGGGGGTCTTTATAACAATGACTCTCCTCTTTACAATACTGTTGCTTGGTATATTCATTATCCTAATCATTGCAGTTCATGCAACTTATCACAAATTGCAGTTATGTTGAATAAAAACTATTATAACTTTACTGCATCTGTGTTATTGCCTTTGTTTGTATGAGACATTATAAATCTGTGAGAAAAGGGTAATTTCCGCTTAACCACGACAACCCTGAGATATTGTATTTTGAGTCCATGCGTAAGCGACTGCTACAAATCACCTTTTACTATTGTGTTTTTGGTGAGGTACTGCTAGTAAGCCGGTAAGGTTTGGACAACAGTTACAAATAGTTGTAGGAAGAGACTTAGTCACCTACAAACAAAAGTACTGTCATCCTGAGACCAGCAGTCTTGCTCAGAGCAAGAGTCCAAACTACGACAAGGCCAAGGATATCAGGAAGTGGCCCAACTCCTTAAACTTTGCTCGGTTTAAAGGAGATATTGAATTTTAGACACTGGAAGAGAAAGAAGATTTTTGCCATTCTTTCAAGAATTGAGAAGCAGTGTTCCAGAATTGTACCAACCATAAAGAGGGAGGGTGAGAGTAGACGTTTACTCAGGCAAGTGGCTTTGCTTAGTTTGATGTAAATCCATTTTCTAGTTTGATAAATTAGCATTAGAAGATGGTCTTGAGGGGACTAGAAGTTAGAGATAAGTGGAACGTTAGTACACAGACAGTTCTAGAACCCACATTTGTGCAATGTCCTTGAATCTAAATTTAGAAAATAAAAGTCCACCACTGAACAAGTAATATTGTTGTACCTGTCATCCACTTCAGGTCCATGATCTCGAAGTTGGGTCTGTAAACCCAAATTTGGGTCAGGAGACAGCTGGAACGGAATATTTTGTGAAGCAACAGCCATTACAGGATGCGTGGCTTGGTCCTGGTGTCCCATTAAAAAATTGAAAAGAGCCAAAGGGGCAAAGTTTTAGCATTTCCTGTCCCATTGAATATGTGTGGTTATGTGAGGTGTGCTGGAGGGGCACCATACATGAGCATTTACAGAATGTTTCAAAGGGTTTATGCCTTTTGGGCTAGGGCTTGTGGTGAAACACTGAACAAACTGCAAGGTTTAAAACCTTTCTCCAGGATCAGGAGATCCCAAACAAGGACTTGTGAGCTCTGCAGGGATAGGGAAAAATACACTAGAGCTGATGAGGCCTTAAGGGCTTGTGAACCCAGTTTAGGATTTGCAAACCCCCAAAAATGAATACACTAAAAAAAAAACCATAACAGTAATGCAAATATAATGCAAATATATGCACATATGTATAAAAAAATAAAAAATATAAATAAAGGGTTGGCTGCCCACAATGAATTGAGTGCCCTTGGTAAGCTGGCTGCCAAAGAGCTTGTCTTACATGGTGTGGTTTTGGGTCCCTTATGCATGGCAGTGCTGTTTTAACTTTACATCAGAGGCACTCAAGAACAATACCTTGTTAGTTATAAAAAGTATATTGTAGGACGGTGTTGCTGTCAGTGACCTTCAGGCTGGCCCAGCGACCAAACACTTCTGTGCACAGCCAAATGCCATGCGCAGAATGGAATGGACTACTTTCCTGTTAGGTAGATGTAGTATATCATCAAAGAGCAGCATTCCAGTGAAAGATTACACTTAAAATGTAGTTATTACTAGGACTAGTTTTAACATATGTATTTTTTCAAAAGCTGCATTTCGCTTAAAAAACAGTGTATAGCTATGGTTATGAAATAAAACTGAAAGGTCACTAAAATTCTCAAATTGTTGTTAGTTTTGTATTCCACAACTCACAAAACAGCCATGTAAACCATAACTTGCACACCAAATGCAATGCTTATGAACTAACAATCTTTATTATAAAAAGTAACAACATCTAAAAGCACAACATTAAATAACAATACACACTCAAACCAATAAATACTATGTTCATAATTTGCAAGTAATAATGTTAATATCATATGTAATCCGGCGCGGTCCGGATAGTACCAAATGTATGTAGAAAGAAGATAGAATATGCTTCAGAAATATGGTTATGAGTAACTCTTTCAAGGTAGTCACAAGAAAGAAAAGTGGCAGTTATGTGAGACCATGATAAGTCTCAAATCTCGGAGTACATGCAGAGGAAAGTGCCGGCGTGGAGACGAGTCTCCACATACATTTGGTACTTTCCAGACCGCGCCTTTGCTTTGAGCTTGAAAAAGTCACTTGCTGCAATGAAACACATGTTGGTTTGCTTATGCAAAGATGTTCATCCAACTGAGTATGATGGCTCTGGTTAAGGAACGTTGATCACTCGATGGACCTATGCTGATGCCTAATAATAAAGGATCATTTTGCAACTGTTTTCAACTGAAAGACTGATTTATATATGGACTTTCTGAGCGCGGCAGTGTCTATTATTAACTTTGTTAAAGTGTTTGTTCTGAACACCAAAATACGCTCTAGGGTAGTGGAGTGTACTCAACCACATTGCACCTACAGTTTTCTATCTAAAACGCCACATTCATACTGTCACATTTGGGAAGTGCATCTTACTTGCCACCACTACCCGGCTTGCTTTCTATATGTGTTCTCAATCTGTGTCAGTCTGTAATGTTCAGATTAACAGTGTTACAGTGTACATCAAGTACCACGCCCAATGTTAAAACGGTTTTGACTTTTGGGTTCTGACTGGTCAGATAAAATGTTATTGACAGTCTTTATTCCTGCTTCTGAAAGTTAATTCAAATTCTCTGTAGATCAGCAGGACATGCTCTCCTGGAAAATGAATCAGCATCAAATTTTAGCCTGTTCAAAGTTTATTGGATTGTCAGTTGTACAAAGGTCATACAAGCCTTTTATGCCGACCTACTTCCAATTTTGCTTTCTTCAATACATTTATAATTTTTAAACAAACTTTTATTACACTTTTAAGCAGAGCAGTCAGCCCTTGGAAGGGCTGGAAGGCATTATAGCATATATGTGTATGTACCATATATTTTAATATTGATACAATTACTCAGAGTATAGCACTGAAGTGTAATACAAGGAACATTGTGGAGATATTGATACAGCCCTCCCCACTCGAAAAGAGGAACTCCCTCATCCCTTGTCCCATCTAATGCATTCCTGCACCAGTACACAAGGGACTCAACACATCACATCCTAAATATAACACTGGAGCATGTACCCCTGCATGAACAAGGCACTTTGCATTCCACAGCAAATGGGAAGTAACAGAGTTCATTCTACCCCAATGTCAGACACACTAGCGGGTGATAGGGAACGCTCAAGAGTATCTGGATCAGGTCCTTGAGGAAATCTACCTGATGATTCCAAGGTTTGGCCTTATCTAATGCCCCACATTCTGTCCGAACAAAGCACTGTGCTCTCATATTTTGCCCACTGCAAGAGATCCTCCCTCCACTGAGTCAGTCTTGGGTCCCATGGGTCTTCTAATGCATGGTGATCTCATGCTTCGTAAGGATAAGTGCCAAGTCTATAAATCTGGCTGTGACCTTACATTTTTGGGGAAGCGGCAAACCCTGTAGAAATCATGTTAAGGGAGGGAACAGACTCTGGGTAACCTCATTAATACACAAAACCACCTCCTTCCAAAACAGAGTCAGCTCAGGACAAGTCTACACCATATGCGCATTTCAGCCTCCCACCGCTCCCCACATCCGAGCAGACAGCTGTTGTTGCGTGGTAGAGCCATGCAATATAACCAGGAGTGCGATGAGCCCTAGGTAAGAAGTAGAAATTTAAGAAATCAAATTTAGCGTTCTGAGAGACAGTGTATATGGTGCTAAGTATTGCCCCCCATTCAGGGTCAGCAATTGATCTCTCCAGGTCTGCTTTCCACTTCTCACATAGGCCCCTCAAAGGGACTATTGCATCTGCTCTAGTAGCCTGATACAAAATAGGCACCCCGCGATACTGCCTGTTGTAGTGCCCCAGACCCTGGCAACCCTGGGGAGGGGGGGGTCAGTTGAGCCAGTCCGCCAGTGGTTACAAAGCTATGTAAGAGAAATTGACCCCCACGAATTTCACAGGTGGTAGAGAGGTTGTCTAATGTCATAAGAACCCCAATCCTGTATAGGTCTCCCATGCTGGCAATCTCATACTGGGACCATTCTGCCAGTCCCCTCAGTGCCTAACCCGCAGCTAGTTGCTCCACCCTTCTCTGGTAAGTAGGGCCTATCTACCCAAGTGCGATGGAGGGAGCACTGCCAGCACTGACAAGCTACCTGCAAGGCCGTGGAACTCTCTGAGATCTGTCGCCCAGGGTTCAAAAGGATCTGGTACAACACAGCGAGATTCTGAGTTGTTCCATTTGGGTTCCCCGCTGGGCACAACTGCGAGGCGATCCATTGGTTGAACCTTTGAAGCTGTGCTACCAGGTAGTAAACCTCGTAATCTGGCACCGCTAACCCTCCCTCAGTTGTAGGTTGTTATAGTTTGGACAGGGCTACTCTGCTTCTGACTGCCCCACAGATTAGGTCAATCAGCATTGCTGCAGGTCTCAAAAAACCCAGCAGGGAATCATAGTAGGCAGCGTAGAAAAAAATAAACAATAGCTGGGGGAACACCACCATTTTAGCCACCGCTATCTTCCCTGCAACTGATAGAAGCAAAGTGTTCCAGAAGTCGGTGCTCGCACAAAGCCCTCTAAGGGCTGCCCCAATATTCCCTCCTGGAGGTCAGGGGAATCATTGTAAATCTTAATTCCAAGGTATTTTCTGTCACGTCCATCACCACACCAGGCTATGCAAGTTCAGGGGTTGAGGCGTAGCACAACATAGCATAAATATGTGGGACTTCTGCCGGTTGATGCAGAGGTCTGTGACGCCTCCGAAGCTTTCCAGTAATGCTATTGCCCCTGGCATGTCCTCGCCCAAGTCCCGCAGGAACAAAATCAGATCATCTGCGTAGAGGACGGCGTGATGTATCCTACCCCTGACTTCTAAGCCCCTAAACGTTCTTCAACACATACGTGAATGGGTTTTTGTTATTTCTCACAGTGCATTTTGCTCCATAAGAGTAATCAAGAAAATTCTCACACGAGTTAAAAATTCCAATTTGTGTGCCAGACAGATCTCCTCGAAATACATAAACCTCTACTTGCAAAAGCGACTGGCCCTGTTTCCTTGTTCTCACAATTGATATTGCACAGCATCTAGCCCATATTTATTTGCACCAGATTCAAGTATATTGTAGTTAGTTAAAACCATCACAATATTGAAAGAACAAACTACAAATTAAAAAAAGAAAAAAAGAAAAAAAAACTTACAAATACCAGCAGTCTGAACAAGTGCAACTGAGAAAGTGCAAAACAATTAACAACTGTTTCAAAAGGGTAAGTACAGTCGATCACAATTTGATGAGGAGGCGGTTTTTAAAAACGATTGCGCTAGCTGATTAGCCCCGTATTAGCTGTGACAGACTGTTCTCCGCGTTTCTTAGTGCAGCCAAAAATGAATCTTGATCAGCCAGCATAAACTTCACAAATGGTGCCAAAAGCTGTCATCATCGCAAATAAAAGCAACTTTCACCAGCCTCTCTGTGCATTCTTAATACTTGGGAACGCAGGCATCAAGAACAGTTTCAGTCAGTTTTTCAGTCTGGGCAAATGCAGAGAAATTGAGACAACCTATTCGATTTATTGTTGCACACAATACATGAGGTATGGTCGGACCATGGTACATTTCCAGCTTTGTCCTGCCTCGCTAAAGTCAAATCTCAAATGTTAATTTGCGATAGTCTATTTTAAGGGATCTCTCATGGAAAATTCCAAGTGTGATTGCTCCGTAACTGTATATAACAATTCCCCACCAAGATGGACATTTTAGGGGTGTTGAATGTTAAAATATCTATACTGAATGATAAACGTTTCACTATCGTTTTTAAAATTTTAAAATCATTCCAAACTGTCATCATGCTAAAATTATGTAACGCTTCTGTTCGAGATGGGCTTTAGCTAATTTGATACATTTTTCGAGGCATTCGGCTCTTACAGTAACAAAGACTTTAAGGAGCCTTAATTGTTTTTTTTATTCATATGCCAGTGCCTCAATAGTGATGTTTCACCGGTCTGAGCTTGATTTAACAAGCTGAATTCTAGCCTGGTCTGTGTTTGCGGTGCTGATGCAGGACGACGGAGCAAAAGTCTAAACAGCTGACATTGTACAGTGTTCAGCAAGGACAGACAGTATACAGTGGAAAGCCTAATTCCCATAGCAGATAAAAATGTTGCTTTGATAATTTGCAAAAGGGGACTAAAGATAGGGCCAGTTAGTTGTGTCGATAACCAGGACATTCCATTACGATGGAAGATTTGAAAGTTGTTAGATGAGTGTAAGAGCCACCTCTCAGGTGCAGCCATATCTCAAGATATTTAGTTGTGGATCACGCAATGGGGGCTTCTTTAAAGGCCCACTTGCCATTTTTATTGCACTTATTAGTGAATATTACTATATTAATTTTAGAAATTCTACTGACAGGTACTGACATAAAAATAGGTTTCCAGATCTGTATGCAGGAGACCAATACCTTTCCTGTCTTATAGAATGGTGTCATCAGCGTATTGCATGAGAGGTATAGACTTCCCACCTAGCCTGGTGTCATTCACAAGAGCCGCTCCAAGATCTGCGATAATCAGTGAATAACAGGAGAGCTAAATTGCATCCCTTCTTTAGAACCCTTAGGGGCATATTTACAAGAAAGTGGCACATCGGTCCTGATGCGCCACTTATTTTGCGTGTCCCTACAGCCACCTAACAACACCACGGTTGCGCCATAGTTACAATGTGGTGCACCATGGCGGTCCTTAGGCCAATAGCGTCAAAAATGTTTACGCTATTGTGGCGCTTTGCAGGATTAACGCCAAATATTATGGCACTAAGCCTGCGAAGTAAAGCTGACTGAAAACAATAGGAGCGTCATTTAAACACCTGCCTTAGGCAGCCGTGGAAAATGATGCTACAAATGGTGCTGTGAAAGCTTGTAAATTTCACTGCGCCATTTTTACAGGCCTCCCAGTAAGGGAACGCCCCACTTGCATACATTTTGCCTGGCGCAGACATAATGTGGCGCAAGGGGTTACAAAGTGGTGCAATGCATGCATTGTGCCTCTTTGTAAATATGACGCAACGAAAAGGCCACATTAGCATAAAAACTGACGCTAATGTGATGCAATGTGGGGTAAGGGGCTTGTAAATATGCCACTTAATGTTTTTATTTTAACTGAAATAAAATGACCCTGTCCTGACTTAAAACAGAACCACATCTCTCGTAATAGACTTGCATCAATGTTTAGAACAATGGAGCTGTGGTAAAGTTCCTAATCAATGGTTGCTGACAGTAGCCTGACCATCATAAACCAAAATGTACACACATTTTATGTTACAGGTTTATGTTCACATATTGCCTCCAAGGCGGTGCGTATCCTTATGTAAGGTCGATCAATGGTCTATTTGCGTATTTTGGACAATCTAGGTTTAAAACTTTGGTAGAATCCAAAAACTTTGTAATTCCTGTGGCATTCATTCTGCAATTCCTTCTAAATAATTATTCTTGGCCATTTTTCGTCTTTCAGTGTACTTGACACTGCTTCAGAATTTGGGCTTTCAGTCTATTTAGTACTTTCAACAATCTGCTGTTATGTCCTTCCAGAGGACTCCCAAACACTATGATGTCACACAAGTTACACCAGCACCTCCTAAAGATTCATGTCACAGTCTTCTCCATTAACTAGTGTAATGTAATTTTGCTGATATGCATTGGGGTATAAGACTTAAATCTTAGAAGCCAAGCCAACAAACGAATGCAGTCTTTTCTTTACTTTATGGACTCCAAGCCAATCTTTATGAGTGGCTAATTTACACATTTGTGCATGGATCGGAATCACAAGTTTCTCAGTAATTACCGCATCTCCACAATTTCCCCAGGAGAAACTAAGCAGGTCAGTCCTACCAAAATTTACCAGGTGTAAATGGCCGACATATATTGGTACACGCATATTTTTGAGGTGCAAAATCTGCATATCATGCTTCATTTTAAAGGGCACAACTTGTAATAGGCGAAAATAGTCACACCTTTTAAATTCTGATACCAGTATGGGTGTTTAAGGGGTGTAGTATCACACCTACAGCCAGGCAACTCATATTGTGCCGATACTCTCACTTCATTGTTGTTCCTGCACACAGCAATAGGAGAGACTTTTGAGACCAAAAGGTCTTCTGAAAGGTTAAAGAACTGTAACCCTGCCCTGAATGCCCAAATGTACTGTTGGCTGGATCCCTAATGCTGATTTTTTTGTCTTAGACAAACACAGATCATGAGTGTTTGCCATGACAGAGGCCTATCTCAAGGATTGCAGTCCTGTTGGTCCGGGAAGGGAGCCTGAAGTGCTACCCTCATATAGTGGTAGACTACTGCCTTAACCAGCAGTTAAGCAGCACAAGCACAGTGGTGGCAGCATAGCATGTAGTGATCATTAGTGGTGAGCAGGACTTTTAACCCTGTTTCACTGGAGTGCGGACTACAGGCTCACTAACCTTTTTAAAAGTTCCGCTGCTGTGTGCTTAACTCACCCTTGGCCATCAGACAGATGTAGAGTGCTGTGTGGAACAGGAATAGTGACTCTGTGCTGGATGTATGTGTGCCTGGGAAGGGCACAGTACAGGAATAGGGCAATACTGTGTAGTACATGTGGGATTAGTGCATGTTGTGAGTGTATGTATGCCTGCGAGGAATACATTACAAGGCACATGTAGTGTTGTGCAGTACTGGGTGTATGTGTACCTGCATGAAGTACAATACATGAAGGTTGAAACGTTGTGTGGCGCAGACATTATAAATGCGTGTTGACAGAGTGTGCTAGTAAATAGCACATCCTGGTTAAAGATAAAAAAGCTTCAGTGCTTAACAGTGTGTGCAGACTATGGGGGTCATTCTGACCCCGGCGGTCATGGACCGCCGGGGCCAGGGTTGGCGGGAGCACCGCCAACAGGCTGGCGGTGCCCCGCAGGGCATTCTGACCGCGGCGGTTTGACCGCGGTCAGATGCGGAAAACCGGCGGTCTACCGCCGGTTTTCCGCTGCCCTTTAGAATCCTCCATGGCTGCGCAGCTCGCTGCGCCGCCATGGGGATTCTGACAGCCCATACCGCCATCCTGTTCCTGGCGGTTCTCCCGCCAGGAACAGGATGGCGGTATGGGTTGTCGTGGGGCCCCTGGGGGCCCCTGCAGTGCCCATGCCAATGGCATGGGCACTGCAGGGGCCCCCGTAAGAGGGCCCCACTTTGTATTTCAGTGTCTGCTTTGCAGACACTGAAATACGCGACAGGTGCCACTGCACCCGTCGCACCTTCCCACTCCGCCGGCTCAATTCTGAGCCGGTGTCCTCGTGGGAAGGCTCTTTTGCACTGGGCTGGCGGGCGGCCTTTTGGCGGCCGCCTGCCAGCCCAGTGCAAAAGCCAGAATCACCGCAGCGGTCTTATGACCGCGGAGCGGTGTTCTGGAGGGGGGAACTCTGGCGGGCGGCCTCCGCCGCCCGTCAGGGTTAGAATCACCCCCTAAGTGTGTGTGCTGAATGTTTGTGTACATGTTTGGTACAATGCATGGAGGCAGAAGGACTGGACAGAAAATATGCTAGGAATATACGTTGAGTAAGTGTGCCTGCAATAGTACAATACATGGAGCATCCTGGTTCCATTTTGGGAAGCCCAGGCCAGCCTGGATAAAACATGAGGAGGAGAGGAATCCTCCAGATATATTTGTGTATTGCTGCAACCATGTAAGCTGGGTGGGACATACACTGGAGGGAAACAAAAATACTCCCTTTAAACTTCAAAAGACTACTCTTTGATTGAGTGGTAGATCACAGGGAAGGGGCCTGGACACATCTCAGGAAGGGAGATGGGGCTGATATGTGAATCATAAAGAGTAGGACTGGGGTTCAGAGATTAAGCTTTTGATGCACACATCACTGTGGCTGACATCCAGGTGTGAACTCTGGTCACTCTCGAGCATTGTTTTGTAGGGAAATCTGCTGCAACAGACATCTTTCCTGAGAACCGAATTAAGAGAGAAGTGCTCATCACTGAGGAAGCAGAACCCCATAATTAAACTTCAAAGACTGAGACCCTGAACCGCATTTAGTGTCTGGAAAAGGGCTATAAGAAGGGGAGGATGAGTCCCCAAAACATATTCATTTGACAAACAGCCAGACAGGCTGTGTGAAAAGGGGATGCTCTGCAAGACTTCTGCCTGTGACCATGGCTGGGGGCTAAGGGTCCAAAACTTCCTAGTCTCCCTGTTGCATGAGGGAAAATCACTCAGGGAAACCAAGATCACCTGCCCTGGAGCCTGGAGCAGGAGCACGTGCCTGTTTGCCCATACCAGTGTGCCCTGTGAGGAAGAGGGGAGCATTAGAGGGAGCAAGGTCCAGTGGGGAGCCCTACATGAGAACTACCTGATGTGAGGAGTGATGGTTCGGCTATGCACCAATGGTGCCATAGCCCGTGTGTACTGGTTTCGGGGACCCCTGTATGCCAGGGGAAGGCCGCCATAGACTAAGCCACGTATTGGGCACTGTGCAGAGGGCGCCAAGCTAACATGGACCATTGCAGTGACCATGTGTGCCACAGGAGACTATCGTTGAAGTAGTTGTGTGACTACCATGCCAGGACTTGTGAATGCATTAGTGGCAGCCCTGTATGCCAGGAGAGGCTGCTGTGGTGTGCCCAACTGCACTTGAGAAGTCTATGTTGTGTCTAGAAGGTACAGCAGCAACCCTTTGTGCCGGGACAAAATCACCAAAGACTTTGGGCTGTCGCCTGGGACTGGAGTAAGGGTGCGAACAGCAGGTTTAGCTGCTCTGTGAGATCTGCCCTGACTGACATCGGAGGACCAGGTGGACGTCGAGGAGGTCATGCCCTCGCGGGACTCTAGTCGAGAATCTAACGACTGAATTCACCTCTGTGAGAAATTGTCTTTCTGCATCTCTGCAAGCTGAAAGCTGCTCCAATCGCTAAGGAGAATCGGCTGTGCCACCCCAGAGAGCAAGCCTGTGCCCCCCTGATGGTACTGCATGTACCGCAAGCACCCCAACTTCTCCAAGCAAGATCTGAACTCAAAAGTGCCCTTGCTCAGGGCACCCATGATAACACAGAATGCTTTTGTGCTGCAGGAGCGGGTAATACTTGAAGAGGGTCTGTGGGATTCGCTGCTGAAGGTTCTGGGGCACAACAAACACTTGACTAAAATCCTGAAGCCTTAAAGTGAATTCTTGAGTGCGGCCTAATAGTCTGCATTCCCTGGATGCAGCTAACAGTGAATGTGGAATAACCCCAAACACATTACATGAAGGAAGGTGGGACAGGGATTTTCCTGATAACTACGAGAGCCCAACCTCAAGGGGGATTGTGTTGTTGCTTGTGAATTTTGGATTCATTTTCATGTGTAGAGTTAGAAATAAAATATATATTTTTTTTAATAAAAGGAAATATTTGGCTTGGCACTGATCTATTGTTTGTACTGTTTGCACTTTGAGTTATGAATCGTGCTTACTGATCTGTATCTACAGCCCCCTCCCTAGAGGGAGCCCTGACTGCCTGACCACTGCTACCACTGAGAGTCAAGTGTAGAAAGGGTACTTAGCCCAGCTCAGCAGGATCCATAGTAGGTTGTTCCCCAAGGACATCAGAAGTAAAAGGCCTCAACCACCGCGGATTGGGCCCAGCAACCCCTGAAAGGGGTTCTGACAGAGAAATAGGAAGGTCTGTATTCTTTAATAATCACCAGATGAAGAAGCAGGGGAATAAATGTGAGAAAGCATACAGGAAAATAAGGAAGATGGAGTTAGTAGACTATGATCCCTCTCAGAGAAATAATATGAAGTAAACAATGGAGCCTGATTATGGTCAACGCACAGCAATGAAAAAGAAAAAAAAAAGAAACTGTGAAAATAGATGCCATATGACCCTGAATGAAATGCTGACTTTTTGTTGTTATAGCAATGCTGCTCTTTCAGCTTGATTGTGCTAAGAAAACAAAAGAAATGTGAAAAAGAAAATGCATCAGCACCTTTTAGTATTTTGTCCTACAATATTTTCTTCTCCTGTTGAAATATGGGTACATTTTCAAAGCTCAACCAGGCAAGATTGATCTGAAGAAAAAATTCTGTACCCTGGTGACATGAGCAAGATTGGTAATTAGATTAAATTCTGCTATATTTGTTCCCTCAGCTAGTCTAATTGTAATTAGTAACGCTAGTCATATGAACATGAATAGTTTACCATCTTTCCTTCTTTGGAGGTAAAAATATTCTCTTTACCAGTGATCTTACTGGTAAAATATCTCCTTTTGGAACTGCAATCACCAGTGACAGTCCTATGATGTTAATGTGTAAAACCTCTTCCGAATACCAAATTCTCAGATATTTTCTCTAGATAGTTACTGAAAAAAATAATTTTTCCACTGCGCCTTCCGGCATTTTATTGATTTCCTTCAACTTCAGATGAGCTTGTTCAAAGTTTAAAAATTATTTGGTCCATTCATGCTTTTGTATAATGTGGGTAAGGTTTCAACTATAGTTTGAAAGAGTTCCTAATGACATAATAGGTATGTTTTCCAACGTCACCCTTCTTCCCAATGACAGCAGGAGTATTCATATCTGCTTTTGCACCAGCAAAATCCTGTGGAGCATCTACAAAACAGTGTAGAGATAACCCTTGTAAATGTTCAAATGGTAAATATTTCAAACATTTAATGTAATATGGCTCACAGATGAGAGTAAACCGGCTTCAATTATCCAACAACTCTTTCTCAATCTACAGAAGTACATCCATTTTTGGGACAATCCATAAATGATAGATATTAGAACTGATAGATGACCAGTGACCGTATTACACAAATTGCCCAAGGGGCGCAATGGGCGTGTGTGTCTGCTTTATGTGCCCTCCCATGGCACTTTGGTATTAAAAAAGGGACCACAGATGCTTGTGCGGCCCCCTTTTGTAACACTACCGTGAGAGGGTCAGGGGGACTACTTTACTGCTTGTCATAGGGTCTGCCTACCATGCCAAGGACAGTGCTATCATAAATTAATTGGGGGACGTGGTATATTTTCCCGCTGACTGCAAATACGCACTTTTTTCACCCGATTAGCCCCTTAAATGGTGCAACTCTGGCCTTCAGTACCTGGGCATTGAGGTGTTTTGTGACAGAGTTAAGCTTATGCATGCAAATTATGGCATGGCACTGGAGAGCATCACTTCCAGTGTGACTCGCTGGATTTCATTCCCTCTATTGCTCGCCGGCCACATTTCCCTTATGGAGATGGCCATTTTGCCCAAGCTGCATTATCTCCTTATTAATATACCATAATACGAAGCAGACGTTACTTTAATATGCTCAAAATGCAGTTGATCCGACTGGCTTGGGCAGGTAACCAGCAACGCTTAAGGTGGGAGGTGCTTACCCGGCCGTTCGCCATGGGGGGCTTTGAGGCCCCCAATATGGAACTTTATCATACCTGTGCGCAGACATACTTTGCTATTTACTGGTAGACCCCTCCTATGTATGCCATGCCTGACCATCAAATAGGGATATATGGCTCTGACCTCCCTCCTCGTCCTCTCTGGCACCTGGATCGAGCGGCACGACACCCCCTGATGCCACTATGGCAAGCACACAGGCGGCTTGGCACAAGATCACCAGGAGAGTAGGCAAACAACTGCTAGACTCACTGGCCATACCTATTCACTATCAGACTGTGGTCCCGGTTGTTTGCGAGGCAGCAGGTAGAAACCTACTGATGACAGATGGTGTGCGGACATGGGGTGATTTATGTAGACATGGACAATTTCAAGACCATGATAAGGTCTTGCCTAATGCAATGAGAACGCCATTAGACATCTTCCTATTTATTTACCTTAAACATGACGTTAGAGCCATCACACCAGCTTTTTCCCAGGAACACCCCACGGTTAATATATTTTACCTAATACTATACCAAGCTGCGCAACAAGAACAGCCGGCCTTGAAGACTAGAGCGAGGGAGGGATGGGACAGTGAACTAGAGGTGCAGTTGTTGGATAAAGAGTGATTGTATTGCAGCCAGCAAATGGCCAGAATTGCCTCAAGCAGTATATTCCGTAGTATTCATTTTAAATTCCTGCACAGGCTGTGTTATACACCGGTGAGTCTTCACAAGTCTGGCTTGCGAGCGGATGTCTGTGCATGCTGCGGAGCAGAGAATGCCGATTTCTTACTCGTAGCATGTGCCTGTCCCCTGTACTATGCTTCTGGGGAGAGGTTGAGGCAGCCCTATCCCTCGTGGTTTCAGCACCGCTTACGCTCACCCCAGTGATGGCCCTGTTGGGATATACTCAAGACCTGGATGCGGGCTACCGCAGGTACATGTCCCTTATCTTATTGCTGGCTAAAAGATGAATCACGCTCAAATGGGGTGGAGGTCGCACACCCAAATTTAAAGTGTGGCTACGCAATTTAATATATTGGAAAGACCAGTTAGATATTTATGCTGAACTGTTACCTCCTAGCTCAAGACCCAGAGACATTTGGTGGCCACTAGAAGCTTATTTGCTACACCATCCACCAAACAATTTGGCGGAAACTACATGATCAGATATTATTGATGGGTACAGTTCTTATTCCACTATATTGTTGTATGCCCCTTGAAAATGCCAGATAACTACTGCATTTTTGTCTCTTATAGAGGGGCGGCGGACAGGGTGAAATGTAGAGGGAATGAGGGGACGGAAAACGCTACAGCTGCAATGGTCACTAGTGAGACTAATCCAGGATTGTGATACAGCAGTACTGGTGGGATTGATTAGTTTTGACAATCATTTCTTTTTCACTACGTTTGGCATGTACAAACTATGCTTATTATAATACTGGGGAGTGCATTGTTTGATGTTCAAATTTATTTTATAATAAAACTATAAAATATATACACATATATCATATGACTTACAGTTTTCCAAACTCCCTAAATTACTGTGCCACTTGTTTAATTCACAAAGGATGATTAGATTTAACAACATGGCAAATACCTAATTTATAAATAGCACAAACTCTATTGTCGTGGATGCTACATACTGACGAAAAAGGTATGCCGTTTCATGGAATATGTAAATAAACTGGAAATGTGAGTTCAGTTCACAAACCAAGTATGTCTGCCAAAACTGCACTAACAATTCTATCTCAGGACTGGTGGTTGAGATTAAACATTATTTTCTTTATTTATTCCCAACAATCCAACAGATATAAAACACTGCCATACAACAACAGAAGAATTATATAATGCATGAGTCCTTAAAACAACAAGTCCAATCAACAACCTGGTAATCCATACAAAGCAGGCTGCCAGAAAAATACACTTCCTCTCTCTTCACTGCTCAGCGGCCAGATAATTATCTCAGGGGTGTGGAATTTAATAAAATATCTACTTGTCCATGGGACAGGTAGCTTCTTAAATCTATTTGTCCTGTAAAAATAATCTACTTGTCCCTTTGGTGCAATGTAGTGCAGTGAGAAATTACAGCAGCAATCTCGTTATGTAAGAGCTCTGAGAATAGCCTCTCTGATCATGTCAGGGCTACTACTACATTAAGGCCTGAATACTTGCACTTTCAATCCCCACTATAGCAATTTCTTTATTTTGCCACCATTCTGCAGACCTAAATACTGGAGCTGGAAGAAGCAGTAAACAATACTTCCAGGGCTGGAATGCCTTTCGGTCTGCAAACCTACAAACTTGCATGTTTTAAGGATTTTCACCAGCTCTTCTCTAATCTTTTCCCATAATGAGAAAGGATGGAGATTGACTCCTGACAATGGCAGAAGTAGAAGTTCTTCCAGGGTTGGGAAAAAAGTGTTTGGAGGAAAAGTGAACTTGTAAACGCTCAATAGATTTTCCATTAGGAATATTTTTGGGAAATACTAGCATGCATCAACACATTTTACTAAATGACGCTTCAAAGAAATAGCACCTAAAATTTCATAGTAGCGAAACCTTTTTTTCTTGCTTGCATCTGTTTCTGAACATTTTATTTTGAAAGCAAAGAATCATCACTGTAGCTTGCAAGGTACTGCAAACATTTGCATCTAATCAGAGAGCATTCTGGAAGCATTATCCTTAGCCTCATATTGTTAAACTTTTCAAATGTTTGTACACTTTTGTATTTTTTACTGGAACCACTGTCAGTGGTGCAATGTGACCTTAAAACGTTTATTTACAGCGCTCACGCTAATAATGAAGGCTTCTCATTAATGAACCATAAATACAAATTTGAACTGCATTTGTTTATGGATACACGTTACCTCAACTGCAGGCAGTTCCTTTCTCTATAAACTGCTAGGCAAACGGTTAGTGCTACAGGAGATTGGGCCTACTTATCCCAAGGACAAAAAAAACATGAAAACTTGTTGTCCATGACCCCAAATGATATGTCCTGGATGTGGAGAGATAGTAATTCCAAATCCCTGTGTTTCCTACAGAATAGGTTTATGTGGGTGTTAACTGTGATTGAAAGGTTTCTTTTGCCTTCCTGTTCCACCTTAGTGCCAGGATACTTCACCTCTGAAGTAGCTGGTAAAGGTTTTCCCTACAAAATGTCAATTCAATTCTATTCAATTCAATTGGCATGTACTTGGATCACTGTAATAAGGCAGTGATATGCATCCGTGACAACAACAGGAAATTTTCAAGATTGCTAAACCACTCACTTCTGTTTGAGGCCAGTGCTGGTGGGAGTCAGCTGATGATAGGGGATGCAGGACAGCGGCAGCATAGCAGGCCAACCGGGAGCAAGCACAAGGAGCCATGCTTCAAGTAAAGAAGGCAGTTCCACTGAAGGAAGGCACTTGCTACAATGCTGCTATCATAACTTATATTTGTGGCGGCCTAAATTCAACTTTCGCACCTTTGACTTATCTTTTCTAGTTTGGGAATATTAGAAAATGTACAGATCTTTTGCACATTCACTACATTTTGCAAAGAAATCCATCACATAGCAAATCTATTTCTTTGTCTGAAATCCTCGGCTTACTTTCCACAGAAGATCCATTCCCAAGATACTCTGTACTAATCATAACAGCATATGTGGCATCAGTCCAGCTTTCCTACCAGCTATGCTTAACATATACCCACGAAAAAGAACACACTGACCCATATTAGTATCTCTATTAATCATACCCCACTCCAAAAAGGAAACTAGAGGAGGGACACCGCTCTCTAGTTTAGCTGCAGAATTAAGAAACCCTGCTTCCAGCAAAGAGATGAGCCATTTATATTCACAGGGAATTAACATTTTCCTAGCTATCTTAATGGAAAGTTTCAATTGTATTAAGGGAATGGAAGCTAGGAATATGCTGTACGTTCTTCACTTTATTACTCACAGCAGCCATTTTAACCAGGAAACAAAGAATTCATTTCCCATGAGCCTTGAAAAAAAGTCAACAAAGAAATGTCCAATCAACACCCCTGGACCCCTTAATAGCCCCATGTCCCTCATGCTGCCTTCTCTTTCTTCCTGAGCCAGAAACCAGTTTATATAGTCTTTAGTCTTGCTTAGAGTTGTCATCCTGAAGAAACAATAAACGACATGCAAATAAAAACCCTATACCTGTCTGAGAAAGCGCAGGTTATGAATCAGTCTGAATCAATCATCATACAACAGTAGGGCTGAAACACGGATGAATGTGTGTTAAAACAATCCTGTACAGTTTGACATGTTGAATGTATCATTGTACCCACCTTTATGAAAATCTTCTTCCCTCTGGGATGGGAGCATTCCTATGTAAAGTTGGGTGGCCTAATCCTTGCCTCCATGTCCTTAACAGAACTGAAACTTTCTGTTATGGTAGCTAGGAATTTTTTCATTCTATGTCAGGACCGGAGGTGAGGATTAAGCTAGTTGAGAGCTTATCTACGACCTGCGATGCAATGGTGGGGACTGGTTTAAAGTCATACCTCTCAAAGGTAGAGTCAGAAGACCAGTCTGCCATATTCCGGATATCTTCTAGTCGAGCTCCCAGAGAGAACGCCTCTGAGGCCAATGTCCCTCTGACAGAATGAGTACCAAACGCCTTGATATCAATACCAGCTTTGTGCATAGCCCATGTATACCATCGAGCGATGGTAGGAGAGGAGACCGCGATATATGGTTTCTTGAGGGCAATAAGAAGTTGCCATTCACCATGGGGGGATATCCGCCGTCAGTGCCTCATAGCTTTTTAATGCATCATATTGCAAATAGCTTTGGTGAATCTGGAAAGAAAGGACAACACATGAATTTCATTTTGTTCCTCTTGAAATGTGGAAAGTAACCCCATCAGGGTGAATACTCTATCTCTGATGTCCAGCACTCTGACATCTGAAACTCATAGACATGACAGCAAACATAGAAGGGAAGTCAGTTTGGCTGAGATCACTTTCCTTGAAAGGTACTTATTGGATTAAAACCAGGGAAACCAGTGAACAATTGCGATTCATATTGGTCCCTTTCACTCATCAATAGTGACGTTAAAATCCTGGCATAAGTTCTCACTAGCAGGCTACACCCTTTGATGTCTTTTTTGGTAAGACCCGACCAGTCTTCACTCTCAGGCAGGATATTGATCAAGACCTTGCCGCAGCAGCGGAGTTCTTGGACGCCACTAAGACATTTGACTCGGTAGGGTGGGAATACCTGATGGCAGTACTTCGGTGAACTTTCTTCGTCCGATCCTGGCATAGGTAGCCCTGCTCTACTCTCAGCTGGTTGCTCGGATACATCTGAATGGGACAGCTTCGGACCCTTTCTCTATTACTTGTGGCACATGGCAGGGATGTACCCTGTCGCAGCTTCTTTTATCATTAACGGTCGAACCCCTGACGGTTAAACTGCGCCAGCACCACCAGGACTATGATATCCGATATCCTACTACGCACATACTAATATTCCTCTATGCTGACGATATTACCCTATACTTACAAGATCCACAGATCAGGCTCAATGAGCTATTACATGAACTTGTACGATTTGGCGGAATATCTGGTATCAATAGTAATTGATGGAAATCATCCATGTTTCCACTCACGCCAGTTACAGCACACTTTCAACCGGATTTTCTCCTTCAGTGGTGTGACTCTGACCTTAGATACCTCGGTATTGTCATAACGCAAGACCATAATGAATTAATTAGAGACAACTATGGAGTTGCCCTAGAAGAACTTATGGATAAAATAACACGCTGGACTACGCTTCCCCTTTCAATTGCTGGTCTTATTGCCCTAATGTAAATGGTCATACTGTCCCAAGTTGCTATACTTATTCTTCAACATACCTTATCACCCGGGGAGTAATTTTTTTTGGCTTAAAAACACAACTGATTATAGACTTGCATGGGCTGGTATGCAACCGCGTCTTCAGTGGGAGGTATTCGTGCAGCCCTTCATGGTCGGCGGCTTTGAAGCCCTAGATATGGAGCTCTGTTATCTGTGCGCCCAGGTGCACTACGTCATCTATTGGTACAATCCCCCCAATGTATGCCTCACCTGGCTATAGATCAGGAATACATGGCCCCCATTCCCAGTGTCGCGCATCTGGGGACACATACAGCCAGGGCAGGCACCCAAGACTCGACAGTCGCATGTACGGAAAATGCATGTGAGAGACTGGCTAAGAAGCTGGGAAGGTCATTGCTGTACATCCCCCTGATTCCTCTGCCCTTCCACCCTGCAATGCCAGTTACCCATGAAGGGACATGCAGGGCCACGCTCCGTAAACCTGATACATATCACTGGGGAGAGCTATATATTGAGGGATCATTTGTGGAAAGAGCTAATTCTTTTCGCTAAGACCACTCCACCCCACTAGATATCTTTGTATATAATAAAATACAGCATAATGTCAGAGCACTTACTCCAGATTTTCCAAGGGAGCACATGCTACTCAACGCCGTGGGTCCTCAACATTTGATATCGGCCCTCTTTCACTCTGCGCAATCTGAATCATCAAAATGAGGGGGAAACGCAAGGGCTCACTTGGACTCAGAACTTGACCTCACCCAGACAGACGTGCAATGGTCTTATTGTTGCCATCAGACTGAGCGCATTACCTCAAGCAGTAGGTTGAGGATTATACATTTTAAATTCTTGCATCGTATCTACTATACGCCGGCCAGGTTGCATAGATACTGACTATGTCCTGATAGTAGATGCGAGAGATGTGATGAGGAACAAGCAGACTTCTTACATTCTGCTTGGGATTGTGTGCCGATTTGGGCATACTGGGAAGAAGTTGCAGAAGTACTTTCTAGCATGACTGGTCAGAACATCTGGCCGATGCCACTGCTGGCCCTATTAGAACATACTGTAGATTTTGAGAGTGAGAGACGGAAATATGTGGCTCTGGTCCTCCTCATGGCCAAGAGAAGAATAGCGTGCAGATGGAGCAGGGGCGAGGGCCTACATTTAAAGAGTTATTGCGAGACCTCATATACTGTAGGGACCTGTTAATTACTTTTGCTGAACTCCCTCCCCTGAGTTCATGACCCTGAAATATGTGGGTCCCCTTGCACAAGTACCTCTCAATTCCAAGAGCTAATTGTCCAGAAGATACTGACCCCTGCAAGGCTTGAAAAATATACTTGACCACTTGCTTTGGCAAGGTTTATTTTATGAGGTCGAGCTATATTTAGATCCTACTGGCCCCTTCTGACAGTGGACAAAGAACCGTGTTCTGTTCAGTCAGAAACTGAATTGCAATTAAAATGCCTTTAAATCTTATTCTTGTCACATTTGCTCTGTGTTCAGAGACAAAGGTCAAAAGTCAGTTTGTCTTCTTGCAATGCAAATACTTTCCCTTGTGACTGCAGATTTCTAGGATTTTATAAGGTGACTGTCTGGCCTATGTGAAAGGAAAGGCTTTTGGTATCAGGTTTTTCGTAACACACACATTTATATAACTAAGTCAACTTTACAAACATTTCAAAATATATTTCAGTAGCTATGAAAGACAACTTTTTGTACTTCTGTGTGATGAAAAAATATTTTAATATGATGGAAAAAAAGTAAGAACACTTTATTTGGAGATGTGCAAATGATAAATGTTTTCTGAAACCCAATTTTCACAAATTGTTGTTAATACCCTATATAGTTTTTGTCAGTAAAGCTGCGCGTTAGTGGGAAGGTTTTTGGACATTTCTTGGAAATTTACGGTCTGTAAATGACTGTGCGCTACCACATCATGCTTTAGTAATATATTTATTAAAAGTGAGTGTTTAAACATAAACTGAGAAACACTCCTGCCCTGATGGCAAAGCTATTAGTAAACAAAGAGGCAAATCATACATGGATCATGCGTACCCTATATGTGGGCTAGATTTATTATACGTGGAGCAAACTTTTAGTGTATTTAATCAAACAAAACAGGATTCCATTTCAAGACCAGAGGCTCATATTATGCATTATTCCTTTAATGCTACTCCACGCAGCACTTTAAAGCACATAAAATCATTAAAAAAAATTCCAGAACAGAACATTCATAACATATAATGAGTCCATGTAGTCAACATTCTGCCTCTTTTAAATGCTGTTCCTCGCAGTTAAGTATCAAAGTTTTCTGCTTGCTACCTTACGCATTGCAGGGCTGTGATTTATGCAGATTTTGAGAACTTAATATTACATTAAATTAAATAGTCTTAGTGTGGCTGCACCAGTATGTTTAGTTTATTTTGTGAGAATTCTTAGTCTTAGTGTGGCCGCACCGATATGTGGCTAGGGTCGTTCGCAACTGCTGCCGGAGCACACTCGCAAGATTGAACTGCTGCTGACGCCCCGATGTTGGGCCTGAGAGGCTGGATCAATCGCAGTGGTTCGCGCTCATTCACCAGGGCGCATCTTGATCTGGTCAACCGATCGCGGGAGCCGGTGTGCTTTTGGCCCCAGTCTGGCCGTTTGGCGATTGGGGATTTCCGATCGATGCGTCTCTCAAGGAGATGACACGTCAATCTTATTTAGAGGAATTGACTCAGCAGCAAGGCTCTCGGCATACGTGGGTCCAACGTGCAGCCATTTTGCTTCGCTTTCTCCGTCTTAGAAGTGGCTCATGCAGATGCAGCAACCTTTTGACGTCATTTGACAGTTGCAGCTCCTGTCAGATGTTCAAGTCAGTTTCGACCACTTAGTTAAACCATCCTTTCTTCTTTGAGATCACAGATAAAATTTTCTTTGATGACTGTGTTCCTACAAGTCATAGAGACAGATTTAGAACATAGAGAAAGTTTTAAAGTTGTTGGAATATATATTATATGTAATTAAAATCGCTAACATGCTTTCTCAGGAAGGTGAGGTCTCAGGAATGTCCTTTAAAAATGTAAATGAGGACATAATTAAAAGAGTCATTCAAAATTAAATGCGCACGTGTGTGCGAAAGACTATTGATGAGGTTTTGACTCGGAAAAATACCCATGTGGAAGGGGAAACTGCTTCTTCTTCAGAAGTAAACCCCACAAGTGATAACAAAGGGGGTAAAAGAAAGAGGAAGTCAAAACATCTTGAGAAATGGCTTATACCTAACAAAAAGATGGGAGGTCAAAGCACCTTGAAATTATTGTAAGGACCTAGCACCTCAAAAAGAATGGGAGGTCTAAGCACCTCACAAACTATGGGTGTCCCAAGCGGCACAAAAAGGAAAGGTGTCCTACGCTACACACCAGATGATCTTGGTGGAATAGAAATAGCAGATGTAGGAGACGCAGATCCTCAAGACCATTCTCCTTTTGATGAACATATCCTAGATCTTGACCAGGGTATTAGTGATGGGGATGATCTTTTTCTGGATAATGACACACCTTCTTCCTCTCCTAAAGATGTCATCATAGATCCCCTGGGGGAGGAAATGTTCAACCCACAGAATATTAAGCATCTCAGGAGTGCAGAGTGGTACCACTTGGAGCATGTTGCAAAATGTATTAAATATGGATTAGATATTGTAGGAGGCTGGCCTGGTTTGTAGTGGGTATCCTAGGTACTTACACCTTATAACAGGTCCAGTTATCCCCTATTAGTGAAATGTAGTCAGTGTCTAGCAGCTAGGCTGTCTGGAGGTAGCTGTAGTAGAGCAGCCAAGGCTGAACTAGGAGACATGCAAAGCTCTTGCAATACCACTATAGCCACACAGTACTCACACACATGAAAGAAAATGCTTAGTGTTACAAAAATAAAGGTAGTTTATTTTGGTGACACTATTGCCAAAAATACCTTAGAGACTACACTCCCTTAGGAGGTAAGTAATATACACAATATATAAACTAGTATCCAAAAACAGGTAAGTACACATACAGAAAACAGTGCAATTAGTGAAAATCACAATAGGTTGCAATGGGCCTAGGGGGAACACAAACCATATACTAACATAGTGAAATGCGAAAGTCAGTTTCCCATCTAGACAAGTGTAGTGTGTAGAGGGGCACTGCGAGTGTAAGAAAACACCAAAGGTAAGTAACAGAGCCCAGGAAAACAGGAGTAAATCACAGTAAGTTTCCTGAAACACACAAGAAGTCGTGACAGAAGATTATGCAAGAACCAGAAGAGACTGCAAGACACCAACAATGGCTTCCTGCACCTGAAGACCTGTGGAAGAAGGGGACCAAGTCCAAGAAGCACTGAAGAGTCCAGGGAGAACAGGAGCCCCTGCTAACCAGGATGAATGTGGAAAAGGAGAACAACCGGTGAGAAGACAAAGTCAGTTATGCACTCAAGAAGACAGATGCGGGTTCCTGATTGGTGCAGAAGATGCCCCACGCCGGATGTATGATTGCAGTCTGGTTTGTGTAGCTGGATTCCACCAACAAGCCGTGGCACACGCAAGCTTGCGGTTAGTGGAAAATGGCGCTGCCTGGGACCAGGAGGAACCTGGTGGCCTCTACCCAGGAGGGGCAGACAGAGGGGGCTCTCAGCAACTCAGTGAGCCCTCAAAAGACCAGGCAGCATGCACAGCAGTCCCACAGCATGGAGACAAAGAAGGTGCAAATGGAGGCCCACGCAGCACAACACAAAGGGATCTAACACTGCCGGAGAACCACGCAGGAAGATGTGCGTCGCAGGTTGGAGTGCTGGGGGCCTAAGCTGTGCTGTGCACGAAGAACTTCTTGGAAGGTTGCACACAAGCCTTGGGAACTGGAAGTCATGCAGTGCACGGGGGTACTGCCTTGCGTGGGGAGCCAAGCTCTTACCATCACCAAAGTTGGACAGCTGGACATTGGGACTGTTGGGGTCACTTTAGTCCACCACCCGTGCTGTTGGATCCACGCTCGTCGTCTGGAGAGGGGACCCACTCCACCACTGCAGAGAGGTGCCTGCTGAAGCAGGAAAGTGACTCTGTCACTCCACGGGAGATTCCTTTGGTTCTTCTGGTGCAGGGTGTAGATAGGCAGTCCTCGGACGATGCAATACCTTAAAAATGTTGCAGTTGCTAGCAGGAGCTGAAGTTACATAGTTGCAGAAGTCGTCTTTGCTTCTTTGTTGCAGTTTGTAGAGTTCCTGGAGGGTTCAGCTGCAGTTCCGTCGGTAGAAGATGAAGTAAAGGATGCACAGGATTCCTGCTGGAGTATTGCAATCCGAAAGCTGAAGAAAGGCCCAGAGGAGAGACCGTAAATAGCCCTGAAAGGGGGATTGGTCACCTAACCAGGTAAGCACCTATCAGGGGAGGGCTCTGACGTCACCTACTGGCACTGGTGACTCAGATGCTCCCAGAGTGCCCCACCACCTTGGAATCCAAGATGGCAAAACCCAGGGACACTCTGGAGGAGCTCTGGGCACCAACCCTGGGGTGGTAAAGGACAGGGGAGTGGTCACTACCCTTTCCTTTGTCCAGGTTTGCGCCAGGGGTCCCTGAACCGGTGTAGACTGGATTATGCAAGGAGGGCACCATCTGTGCCCTTCAAAGCATATCCAGAGGTTCTGGGAGGCTACCCCTCCCATGCCTGTAACACCTATTTCCAAAGGGAGAGGGTGTAACACCCCTCTCTCAAAGGAAATCCTTTGTTCTGCCTTCCTGGGCTTGTGCTGCTCAAGCAACAGGAGAACCGGAACCTGTCTGTGAGGTGGCAGCAGCTGGGGCAGCCTGGAAAACCTCAGAAGGCTGGTATGGCAGCTCTGAGGGTCTACAGTGGAGCCCCCAGAGTGCATGGGATTGTGCAACCAATACTGGAATGAGTATTGGGGTGCAATTCCCAGTTGTTAGACACCTTACATGGCCATATGCTGAGTTACCATTGGAAGCTGGACATAGGTATTTACCTATGTCCAGTGCACGCGTAAAATGGCGTCCCCACACTCACGAAGTCCCGGAAAATGGTCCTGGGTGATGTGGGGCACCTCTGCTAGTGCAGGGCTGCCCTCACACTCAGGTACTTTGCACCCAGCCTTCAGGGTTGGAAGGCGTGACATATAGGTGACTTATAAGTGACCTAGTGCAGTGAAAATGGCTGTGAAAGGGTGCATGCACCATTTCACGCAGGCTGCAATGGCAGTCCTGCAGAAGGCTTTGCATGGGCTTTCTATGGGTGGCAACAGTAATGCTGGCGTCCACTAAGATCCCCTGGAACCCTAATGCCCTGGGTACCAATGCACCATATACTAAGGACTTATAAGGGGTAACCAGTATGCCAATTTGAGATGAAATACTGGGTTACCAGTATGTTTTGACAAATTTGGGAACAGAGAGAGCATAAGCACTCGGGTCCTAGTTAGCAGGATCCCAGTGACACAGTCAAGCATACTGACAAAAACAGTGAAACATACTGACAATCAGGCCATAAACCATAAGCACTGGGGTCCTGGCTAACAGGATCCCAGTGACACAGTCAAAACACACTGACAAACAGGCCAAAAATGGGGGTAACCATGCTAGAAAGAGGCTACTTTCTCACAGACACCCACTCGAAAGGGGAGCAAGAAACCTTTTAAGAGCATAATGCTTAAACCTTTCATTCAAGACAAGGTTTGTCTCACTCCCAACCTGGACCAGAACTAATTACTTTTCTTTTTAAAATGGGCAGAGATCCTAGAGAGGACCTTGAGAGGTCCCTGAAGTCATGTCAGAATCGCCTCCCGGATGTGGTCTGTCCTCTTGCAATGATTATTGATATGGCGGAAGAGGCACATACTAATGACCTCCCAGTAGATGTTGACCTACTCAGGAGCTGGAGCCAGAGGGCGATGGTCTTACTAGGCAACGCAAATGCTAGCATTAACACAGAAAGACAAAGAGTCGTTCTCATGAGGATAAAACCAAAATTGGGGGACCTGGATGTTAAAGATCCCTCAGAAAATCCCAGAAGGCTCCTATTCGGTGAGGACATGATCAAGTCACTTAGCAAATATGTAGCAACTTTTACAGCCTTAGATGAAGAGCACACAAACATGGGAAAAGTCTTCAACGCAGGTGTTTTAGGTCAGGCCGGCAGAAGGGGACTCGGCCTACCGCAGCTCACAAAGGTCCCAATTTCCAAACTATCGATCTCCCAGAGGTCAATTTAGAGGCTACCAGGGCAGATCAAACACAAACTTCTACCACCAAAGAGGACGTTTGTGGCAGAGGCCCAAGAACATGAGGACAGAGTTCTTCAGGATATCAGGGTGAGTACTATGAATCATCTTACCTTTTCTTCTTTGGTAAAAGTGGTAGGTCGACGCAGATTTTTTTCCCAAAACTGGGAACTAATTACACAAGATCCTTGGGTTCTAGAAACTGTAAGAGGATTCAAAATAGATTTTGGCTAGATCCAGTTCAAGAAGTTTTGCCAAGGGAAATGAACTTGTCTACCGCTCAGCAACAGATCGTAGACAAAGAGATAAAATCAATATTACGGAAGGAAGCCATCATTCAGGTCTCTTTGGATCAAATAATTTTTATGAGTATACTTTTCCTAGTGGAAAAAAGGACAAGAGGTGGAGACCTGTAATAAACCTGAGAGAATTAAACAAGTTTGTAGTTTACAGATACTTCAAGATGAAGGAATCCATCTATTATGGGATATTTTATTGGAGAAGGATTGGCTAGTGAATTTAGACCTCAAAGATGCCTACTTTACCATTTCAATGGCAAGTGTTCATCAACCCAATCTTCAATTTATTTTGCAAGGACAACTTTACCAGTTCCAAGCACTTCCATTCAGGCTCTCCTCATTACCATGGTGCTTCACGAAGATCATGAGAGCCGTAGCCTCCCACCTCAGGGAGAGAGGTTTGCGAATGATAGTATATTTGGACGACATTCTTATCATGTCCCAATGCAAGGATCAGATTTTGAAAGATCTGGATATGGTTGTGTCTCTTTTGGAGAGCTTGGGCTTTATCCTAAACAAGTAGAAATCTCTTCTGTCTCCTTCCAGGTCTCTAGAATTTCTAGACTTCACCATAGACACTGTTTAGGTTATGCTTCTGTTACCCTTTAGGAAGAGTGCCAAAATTCGAAAAGAAATAAGGTATGCTCTGAAGCGAGAATCATTTCCTCTGAGGGAACTAGCCAGACTCCTGGGACTCTTATCTTCTATTCAGGCAATCTTTCCATGCCCATTACATTATCAGGTTTCACAGAAAATAAAAGCAAAAGCCCTTTGTAAAGCACTATGGTATGGGGATAAGGTGTCTCTAGACAAGGAAGCAAAATTAGAGTTTCCTGGAGGTTAGAGAAGCTGGATGCCTGGAATGGCAGGGCAATTTTCGGTTGCTCTCTGAACTTTGTTTTGGAGTCGGATGCAAGTCTAGCTGGCTGGGGTGCACACACAGATCTTCAGGAGAGTGGTGGTTCATGGTCTCAGGAGGAAAAAATGTATCATATAAATTATTTAGAATTAACTGCAGGACTTTATGCCCTAACGAGTTTCAAGAACTCTTTACAAGGCAGAGCAGCCTTGTTAACAATGGACAATGTTTCTGCAGTAACGTATATAAATCGCTTAGGTGGTACAAGATCCCAAGACCTAGCAGAGTTAGCAAGGAACCTTGGATGTTTTGGTTAGAACACAAGGTCGAACTGATAGCAGAACACCTACCTGGGAAGGCCAATGTTATTGTAGTTTGGAATTCAAGGTTTTTACGAGACTTCAGCGACTGGAAACTGAACGACTTTGAGACAGGAAAGATGTTCAATTGTCCTAATAACCCCATTTTGGGTCTCACAGGCCTGGTTTCCAATAAGCCTAGAATTGGCTTATGAAGTGCCCTTTTTCCTACATGCTGCTCTAGACCTTTTATTAAACGGAGATGGAGAGGAACACCCTCTGGTACCAAATGGAACTTTGAACCTTCTTGTCTGGAAACTGTCAGGAGATCTAGAGAGATGTCAGGCCTTTCGGGAAGGGCTGAATAACTCTTGCAAGAATCCTGGGCTGCAGGGACCCATAATAGATATAGAGGAATCTGGAGATCATAGGTTAGTTGGTGCTTGGAAAAGGATCTGGATCCCGTGGAGGCACCTATGGTAGAAGTAGTTAACGTTCTTTTAAAACAATTTGGCAGAGGCCTCAGTTACAGAACGTTGAATTGCTACAAATCCGCCATTTCGGCAGGACATAGCCTGGTGAATGGCAGAACAATAGAAAAGAACATCTTAGTCTGTAGGGTACTTAAAAGCATCAGGTTGGATAGACCTCCTAGGACTAGATATGATTCCTTATGGGATGTTAATTTAGCACTATCTATGTTTAAGTCTTGGCCCGCTAACAGATATCTGGATTTGAAGAGACTTTCTATGAAGCTGGCCTCTTTACTATACCTAATTTCTTGTTGCCGTGTTTCGGACGTCAAGGCTTTCGAGGTAAGTAACAAACTCTATGACAGTTTCGGGGTTACCTTTGAGATTACTAGAAGAACAAAAACTATGTCCGATAATATATCTTATCCAAAATTTGATACTTGCAAGAAGCTTTGTGTGGTGAACTGCATGAAGGAATATGACTCAAGATTGCGTGTATTTCGCCCTGATAGTACAGACCAACCTTTAATTTCCTTTGTCAAACCTTTTAAAGCCGTTACCACTGCCACAATTGCAAGATGGGTGAAATGGACCATGCAATCGGCTGGTGTTGATCTGTCAAAATTCCAAGCTCATGCAATAAGAGCAATTGCTAGAATGTCCTTTAATAAAGGTGGAAGGCTTGAGGATATCCTAAGAGCTGCTGATTGGTCTAATTGTTCTACTTTTGCCAAGTTTTATTGTAAAGCAATTGAGCATATGTCTGATGTGGTACTGAGGGGCTACCAACATGCATAATGGGAGCCTCCGGTCTTGTAATGAAATAGCGATTCTCCAGATTTTAATGACATGAGAATCTGAATTTCATTAAAGAAAGAGAGGCTAACATCTCTCCAACCCAACTTTTGTTAGGCCTGTTAAAAAAATATATTTTAAAATTTTTGATTAGTACATACATGTCTCATGGAAATCTTTTACATTTGTTAAAAATGTGTCTCACATTATATTCTTAGTTAATTGTTTATTAATATATTTATACTGTATTCAGGTTGTTCTCCATATTCTACTTGGTATTTAGGGGGTCATTCTGAACACGGTGACCCCGCCGTCTTCATGCTGGCGGTCTTTCCATAGACCGCCAGCCCCCTTGAGACCCCGCTGGCCGTATAATGTACATTCTGCTGGGCTGGCGGGCCAGCAGAATGCAGGGCCGGGACATTGCCGGCAGCTCCATAAATCGGGCAGTGACCTGCGCGACGAGGCACTGCACGGGAGCCCCTGCACTGCCCATGCCAAGTGCATGAGCAGTGCAGGGGCCCCAAGGGCACCCCTTTGGCCAGCCTCTTCCTGGCGGGGGAACCCGCAAGGGAAAGGCTGGAGGAACAAGGCTTCATTATCCAGAGGGCAGCACTGCTTGCAGCGCTGCCCTGTCGGATAATGATATCCGCCATCGTCAGGCTGCCTGTTGGCGGAAGCCTGGCGATGGCAGCCCTCCCTTGTACATTATATGGAGGTTCAGACTGCCATGCCGGTGGCGGTATTTTCCGCCGCCGCCGGCATGGCAGTCTGATCCCCCATGTTCATAATGAGGCCCTAAATGTTCTTTTTCCTCTTTATTTTAGAGAATAATCAATATTTGATGTTTAATTTGGATGATTTGTTCGGGGGTTCGTCTTTCCTTCACCCAGCATTGGAAGAAGTTGACTCGGTTTTCCATTTAAAAGAGGCAGAATGTTAACTACATGGACTCATTATATGTTATGAATGTTCTATTCTGGAATGTTTCTTTATGATTTTATGTGCTTTTAAGTGCTGCCTGGAGTGCCATTAAAGGAATAATGCATCATGTTATCCTCCGTGTCTTTAATGAAATTCAGTTTCTCTTGTCATTATAATTTGGAGAATCGCTATTTTCTTACAGCAGAGATGCTGAACTCACATACTTGAAGGTGCACTCATACATGAGAATGAAGGAAAAGGCGACTGTAAAATACATTATTTGCCTAGGATCCCACAATTTGAGACCCGTTTCTGGGTCAAGTACATTACAGTTAGGTCGAGTAGATTATTCAAGCTACTCGACCTGCAGGTCTAGTAACATTTTTATGATTTTCCGAGGCCTGCCCTGTAAACTATCTGACCAAACTCACACGACAAACAAATAGAGCTCTCCTGCAAGCTCCTCCAGCCTCTAAAGCTCATCATTAGAACACAATTTGTTGGCAATATAATCAGGACATGCAATTATACCCTCATCATTATCAACCCTGCTTGAAACCTCACTCACAAAATGGCTAACAGATCACACATGCTCAATCTGCTGTTTGCATATAGATAACTTTGTCTACCCTCCCACTGGGAGACCTGATTGGATGTTTCTTAGCAAAGTGTTATTATAGCGTACTGGGACGATCACAGACGAATGTATAATGTCTTAATATACGTTGTATACAAGCTGCATCATTACAATGTTCTGCACGTTTGTTTGTATATCTGCATTTAATTGGAAAATATGCATAAAAGTTATAAAAAATTAGAAAAGGTACTCATTGGATTGCCAGGAAAAGAAGAGGTTGACGACCTTATTGACATCCCACAGCACCAAATATCTAGGCTTTGGAGGAAGGGATAATTGAATGCTCCACAAACGTTTCCTAACCAAGAGGTGGTCCCCTACTGGATGATTCCCCACTGGGACATGTCCTGCCGATATCGTTGACCTGATGGGGTTGATGGATCTATAGGCCAACCTTTCAGAGGCAAAGGAATCAAGAAAATTCAAGATATGGAAATCTCTGACCCCTCCGGATCCAAGTGTCTTTTGTGACACCAGCCCAACCATCGAGCCCATGCCAATCATTATTTATGGATGATACTGTCAGCCCAAGCCAGAGCCTCCCAACATTCCCTGTAATCATCCATGCCATATGAGACAGAGACCCCTCTATTACTAGATGATGGTGATTCCCCTCTTGCTCCTGGAGGAGGTACAGAAAGAGGGGTAGAGGGATTGGAAAATCCCAAGAAAGTTCCAGTAGAACCAGATACCAGACTTGCAATCTGTAAATTAAGGTCACTGGCACCATTTCAGCCTTTTGCAGACCACCTCGGCTGAGAGGTGCATTATCATCATGAATGAGGGAAAAGCGTACTGTTAGAAATGGGGTCTTTGGTTGGCAGTCAGGTTACCCCCTGTCCAAGCAAGGACCCTCACTCTAGTCAGGGTAAAGGAGAATCACCCTGAGTTAACCCCCACTCACCCCCTTTGTAGCTTGGCACAAGCAGGCAGGCTTAACTTTAGAAACAATGTGTAAAGTATTTGTACCAACACACACAGTAACTCAGTGAAAACACTACAAAACGACACAACACAGGTTTAGACAAATAGATAATATTTATCTAACAAAACAAGACCAAAACGACAAAAATCCAACATACAGAATTCAAGATATGAATTTTAAAAAGAATAAGAGTCTTAGGGGGTTATTCTAACTTTGGAGGAGGTGTTAATCCGTCCCAAAAGTGACGGAAAAGTGACGGATTTACCACCAGCCGTATTACGAGTCCATTATATCCTATGGAACTCGTAATACGGCTGGTGGTATATCCGTCACTTTACCGTCACTTTTGGGACGGATTAACACTCCTCCAAAGTTAGAATAACCCCCTTAATCCTTTAGAAAACAGTGAGAACGTTGTTAGCGTACAAACGTACCTGGGTATCGTCAAAATAAAGCCGCACAGGCGAGCGTGCTTCAAAAAAGGCCAGCGATACATCTATTTCTCAACAGCAAGCGAGAACGTGCATCGTTCCTTCTCCGGTCGGGTCGGCATGCATCGTTTCTTCTCTCCCACAAGAAAGCAATGCGTCGATCCAGACGGGTACCTCGGGTCGGGGCAAGCTGTGTTGATTTTCTGCGCCCAGAGATGTTGCGTCGAAATCTGGTTGCACGGTGTCCAGAAACCGCACTGCGTGGGGGCTTACATCATTAACAGCAGCCGCTGCAGGTGTTGCGTGTCGTTTCTCCAGCCGTGTTGCGTCGATCTCCCAGCCACGATGCAGGTGGAGCATCGATTTGAGCCGTGAGGCTGGTGGCGCGTCGTTTATCAGCCACGAGGGGGGTGGTGCGTCAAATGTTTCCCTGCACGGCGGTCTTTGTGTGGATTTCTGTCCTTTTCCACCAACTTTACCTTACCAGGGCCCAGAGACAGGTTAGGGCACCACTTGGCAGGCAGGACTCACAGCAGAAAGCCCAGTTGCTGGCAGAGAGAAGTCTTTGATGTCCCTGAGACTTCAACAACAGGAGGCAAGCTCAGTTCAAGCCTTTTGAGATTCTTCATCAGTGTGAAGTCACACAAAAGTCAGTCTTTGTCCTCTCTCAGGCAAAAGCAGCTACTGCAGGCCAAACCAGCAAAGCACAGTCACAGGCCAAGGGGCAGTACTCCTCCTCCAGCTTCCAGCTCTTCTCCTTGGTAGAGGTCCCTCTTGGTTCTAGAAGTAATCTGATTTTCAAGGGTTTTGAGTGCTCTTCTTATACCCCTTTCTTCCTTTGAAGTAGGCCTACTTCAAAGAGAAGTGTCTGTTGTTTTCAAGATCCTGCCTTGCCAAGGCCAGGCCCCATACACACGTCAGAGTTTGGTGACTGCATTGTATGAGGGCAGACACAGTCCTTTCAGGTGTGAGTGACCACTCCTCCCCTCCCCTCAGCCCAGATGGCCTATCAGGATATGCAGGCTACACCACAGCTCCCTTTGTGTCACTGAGGTGTAAACAGCCCATCTGTCAAACTGGCCCAGACAGGGACTCCACAAACAAGCAGAGTCGCAAAATGGTTTAAGCAAGAAAATGCCTACTTTCTAAAAGTGGCATTTTCAAACACACAATCTAAAAACCAACTTCACTAAAAGATATATTTTTAAATTGTGAGTTCAGAGACCCCAAACCCCACATGTCTATCTGCTTCCAAAGGGAGTCTGAGCTTTAATCATATTTAAAGGCAGCCCCCATGTTAACCTATGAGAGAGACAGACCTTGCAACAGTGAAAACAGAATTGGGCAGAATTTCACTGTCAGAACATGTAAAACCCATATGTACATGTCCCACCTTTAACATACACTGCACCCTGCACATGGGGCTACATAGTGCCTACCTTAGGGGTGCCTTACATGTATAAAAAGTGAAGGTTTAGGTCTGACAAGTGGGTACACTTGCCAAGTCGATCTGGCAGATTAAAACTGCACACACAGACAGTGCAGTGGCAGGTCTGAGCCATGTTTACAGGGCTACTAATGTGGGTGGCACAACCAGTGCTGCAGGTCCACTAGTAGCATTTGATTTACAGGCCCTGGGCACCTCTAGTGCACTTTACTAGGGACTTACTAGTCAATCAAAATTACCAATCATGGATATGCCAATGTACACATAAAAGTTATATAGGGAACACTTACACTTTAGCACTGGTCAGCAGTGGTAAAGTGTCCAGAACAAACAAAAACAGCAAAAACAGAGTTTAGCACACAGACGCAATGTGGTAAGTAGAGACAAAAAGTTAGGGGAGACCATGCCAATGATGCAAAGTCTAACACGTACCCTTGCTCCAGGTTCCAGTTCTGGAGAAACATGTGTGGCAGTCACCTCGGGCCAGGCCACCAGCTGAAGTATCTGGGGAGAGGTGGTCCAGATTGGAAGCAAAAAAGGTCCTGAATGGAACCCAATGGGCCTGACGGGTCTAGAAGACCGATGGGTGCAACTGCCAAAGACTTGTGTTTCGCAGGTAGCAGGAGTGCCAGTTGGCTACACAGTTAGAACTGCGTGGGAGATGCTCCGCCATCACCGAGACTTGGTTCTCGGGGCAATAATCCCAGAAGTTACTGTCCAGACCCAAGAGGGCTTTCAAGCCCAGATGGTTTATGTAGCACACTGCCACCATGTTGTCCATTTTAAGAAGGACGCAACATTTCACTTTGTCCTTGGTCCAGCACCGTACCTCGAACAAGCCCGCCAACAGTGTTAGACAGTTGATGTGCAGGGATTTTTCTTGAGATGACCATCTTCCTCCTGTCAAGGATTCCCTACGCTGTGCGCCCCAACCCATGCCACAGGTGTTGGATTCTATGACTGGGTCCGGAAGGGAACCAAAAATCGCTCAACTGTTTCATACTTCCTTGTGGGCCAGCCATCACTGTATCTCTTGCCGGGCTTCCTCTGAAAGCGGAACCACTTGAGAGTATGTGAGTACCCGCCAGAGATGAAAAGCCTTTGCAGGGCTCGGTATTGAAGGGACCCAGGGAAGATAGCCCGGATAAAGGATGACAGAAGACCTACCACCCTCACAATCTGCCTTAGAGAATTTGATAGTTTTGCGCCGTCCGGCGTAGTTCGTGTCTGATCTTGCTCATCTTCCGTGAAGCAAGGCTGAGTGTGGCTAGAACTGAGTCCACAACGATGCCCAGAAATACTAGAGACTGAGTAGGAGTGAGGACCGACTTCTGTTGGTTGATAATGAAGCCTAGCGAGGTCTCCCCGTTTGAGGTCTATCTTTATAAGGAGCGAACAGCACCCCTCAATTGATATGAAGCAGTTTGTGTTCCCCAAAAAGATAATGGCCCTCTGGGCCCACCTGGCCAGTACTTCAGGAGAGAT
Source organism: Pleurodeles waltl (assembly GCF_031143425.1). NCBI lineage: Eukaryota > Metazoa > Chordata > Amphibia > Caudata > Salamandridae > Pleurodeles > Pleurodeles waltl. The sequence continues at coordinate 733,774,883 of NC_090448.1, forward strand.
TAAAGCCCCAGACGCTTTTGGGTCCTCTGCCATACCCAGGATAGGTGTGAGGGGCCCAGAAAGATCCAAGAGCTAGTCTTGGAAAGCTTGCCAAGATCTATCAATACACTTCTTTGGATCACATATGTATTTGGCCGGAAAAGTGGCCATGTGGGCATCTATCTCAAGGTTCAGCGCCACTTTATCGCCCAGAGATGGGTAGGAGCACGCCGCTTGAAGGTGGTTATGAATCTCCTTGTCTAAAGGTTTATGTAGCCTCCCTGTGAAATAGGTCCCAACTTTGTCAGCCAGGGATCACTCTGCTGACCGGGGGTGTATTTATTCCTCAGGGTCCAGCATATCGAAGGAAGTCCCCTGAGGAGCATCTCCTGCCTGTGTGTTGCCTCATGGCTGATTGGGGTGGGCGAGGGGCACCATGAACGGGAGTCTGTATCTTGCTCCGCATCACAGCCAAAGTGAGAGTCAGTCCCTGGTGGGGGCTAATCAGGAAGCAAGGGTGGCTATAATTGCAGGCTGGAGCTCAGATGGCCCGGGCATGGGGAAAGGTATGTGGTCTAGTGCTAACAGCTGGGATTGGTTCATAAAGGCCCTTTTTAGCCTATCAAAAGCATTTAGATTGATGCCATGGGGTGTTCCCTTATGTGCTTGGGAATTGCTGCAGGCTAGCTAGGTATCTTCAGAGGTAGCGTGCTCCTGAGAATGTCTTCCCTCGAAGGGAGGGGTTTAAAACAGCGCTCTACATACTACAGATGTTTCTGCTCCAGGGGAGTTACCACCTGATTCACTACCTTGCAGATGGAGGCATCAATCATGTAACAAAATGTATTATCAATTAAGGTACGTCATGCTGTTCTCCACCTCATAGTGTCTCCTTATGTCACTCATGATGCGATAATTTCGTATTCGGGGCCTCTAAATCAAATGAATGGTGCTCTGGGGTCACCAGGTAAGCAGAGGCCAATATCAGTAGGTGGGGATCTTCCAGCCAAGTAATGTGCAGCCCAGGGGCCACTGACAGGGCAGAGCAACCCTGCAGGACACTGAGTCACCCATGTGGCTACAGGGGATTAAGTCACACCTGGACCGGTACCCGCTGTGCCCTTAGAACTGAAACCCTTCCCTGAGCACTGTGTGCTATCACAAATACAGACCCCTTCAAAGTGGTAATTGCTCCAGGCGTGTGGGGCAAACCCAAGGAAACACTCAGAGACTCCCCCAGCTGGCCACGCTAGTTCCTGACAGAGTCCAGAATGAGTAGAGTGCCGGTTGTGAGACAAGGCGTGCTACACCTATATTTCCAGCCATGTGGCACTTTCTAGTGATCAGAGGACCACACCGTGGGAGCCCTAAGTCCCGAAGCGCAATGACAATAGGATAACCACCCACAGAGGAGTGACAAGCGTTCCCACAGCCGCTCTGAGGAGGCAAATTTATCACAAGGAACAATGCAAGGTTAAATAAACAAAATAACGATCAAATAAATGCCCCAGTTGCTGGAGGCACTTATCTTGGCTGTTGGAACAGCAAAAAAAGAGGAGGCAGCAACAGAGACAAGGGACTATCAAGGGGTCCCTGAGTGTTGATTGGACATCTCTTTGTTGTTGACGTTTTTCCCAAGGTACATGAGAAATTAAGTCTTTGTTTACTGGTTAAAATGTCTGCTGTTAATAATAAAGTGCAGCATGATCCTTGCCCATGGTCCTGACATAGAATTCATGAGAGTGCTGAATAAATCCCTTTTACCCAGATGAAACCATCGGAAAGAAAGAAATTAATCATACTCCACTTCCATCCCAAATAAAGAGGAAGCCTCTAAAATCATATCTTCCTGCGGAACCTCAAGTGACTCCAATTATCGTGATGCTCAGAGTACAAAAGAACTTACAAGACTCGTACATCTCAAGTGGGTCCACAGACAACAAAGGGAATTGGGAATCTCTAAAACTGACAGAGACAATTATAACCTTTCATTATTGAACCCATATACATAAATGTGATTCATAATTTCTTAAATGCCACACTGCATGCCTCTTCCTCCTCAGATGTAAGGTGACTATTAGTCTACAGAACAAATATGATATGCAAATTGATGAGCTGCATGAATTACATTACACCTCACATAACATACAACCAACTAATATATACAAATGTTATTTCCTAGTACTAATGGCGTGATTTATGAATTCAGTAACATGACAACTGTGCATAGACTAGTTAAGCAACAGCTTTATAATTGTATTTCATATGTATTGCAAACCGCTTAATAGTTCTGCTTTCATGTGTATGATATAGCCAGTAAGCACCCCGTATTCAACTAACTGCATTATAACATGCCTGCCAAGGTCAGTATGTAAGAGGAATTGCCGCAGATATTACTCCTAAGTAAGAGACACCATAACAATAACAGTTACATTTTGTATGATGATGTCAAAAATGGTGTGCAGCATCCACAACCCAAAAGGCATGACAACAACATGTAATCAACTTATACAGGGAAGTGCATACCATTTTTGGGCACGAAGACTGTCAAACTGCATAGCAATTGCACGCTAAATAACATGGAAAACTATAACCATTATGCACAACCTAATCACTAACCACAGATGCACTACCCATCTGCAAAGTGCTTCAGTGTCTAGCTAGGGGTACTAAGCACTGTCTACCATACTATACCACTATATTGAGACTGGACTTCAATGTCCGACTCTGCTGTATGCAAAGAACCCCCTAGCTCCAGCTGTAGGACACCTAGCAGTATACCTAGAATGTACTTCAATTTTCAACTCTGCTGTACTCAAAGACACCTCGACCTCTAATAGACTATTTTTTTTACCTTGATCCTCATAGAAGGCTTTCAATCAAAGCAGATTTTATATTGTAAGAATGTTTATATCTATCTCCGACCAGTTTTGATACATATTAAGCTATTTTATACATAGGAGATTTATAGAATTTTTGTAAAGGTAACAAGCTATTTTGTACATTGGAGATTTATAGAATTGTTGTACAGATGCTATACAATGTGTACTTCTTCATATTTTAATATGCAATGTTATTAACGCTGCACACCTAGACATGTAATCTTCATGACCTTGCAGCTGCCATTCTTGGGCTATAGTTCTGTGAAGGTGGAGATGGGCTTAGGACCTTCAGATGAACTTTAGCACCAACATGTCTGACTTGCATTAAACCTAGTTTGTGTAATAATGCTGTTATTGCCTTAAGAGTACAATGAACAGGTGGCCAAATCTAATAGGCAGCCCTCCAAAACGCTGCCTTGTGTGGCACAAAACCACTTGTGAATCAGGGATTCTGTAGTGTCATCACAATTTAAAATGTGCAATTCAGACAACTGTAAGAGCGCTAGTGTGAGAGGGCAGCCCAACCCTCAATTGTGCAAGTCTTGCAAAAGTGATTTACACACTTTCCAGCATTCCATGGTTAAAAAGCAGAAGTGGGTGAGCCACTTAAGGCTCGAGCCAGAAGCCTGGATCTGGCTCAGCTCGAGGTACTCTTGGATACTCTAGCACAAAACAAGCTGAGATTTAATGTGGCTTTTGCATACCATCCATGCTCTACCATCATGTTCCAAGAATTAAAAAAGCTTAATCCTTTGGTGTTAAAAGGAGAGAAAGACGTAGCCATCTAGTAGGTAAATTGCATAATCTGAAGCCAGAAAACCTGGGACCAACCTTGGCTTCCCTGCTTGACCAAATTGTGTGATTGAAAGCCAATATTCTTTTTATAAAGCCTCCTTTTTCTTCGTTATCATGTATGAGAGTGCCTTCCAATCAGTGAGTTCAAGGTGTGCAATTACAAAAATAATCTGATGTATTACGGTGAACTGTTTCTACATGTTTTTGATTTTAAAGGGGCAATGACAGACCTGCTAACTTGAACAAAAATTTCACTGTGTAAGGAGGCGCGGGGCCTTGTGCCAAGAAGTACCTAAGAGTCACTTTTGACCCACCCTGCTCTCAAGCGCCCTTAAAAAAAAAAAACGCTTGCTGAGACTGTTGTCGATGTCCTGGAGTGTTTTGACACCCATTGATAGACGAAAGCAGTTCAAAGACTCCAACAATGAGCTGAAAACCACTGTTTACAGTGGTTTCAAGCTTGTTTTCCCAGCCACTATATGATATCGACTCCTCACTGGGTGACTGTATGATGGGAGCCGATAGCATGCGTCACCATGTGAGTTAGCAGGTCTGCAATGATATTTTCATGTGATGTTTCTTGCATGATTTAGATGGCAACCATTTTAAGGACTCAGCTTGTGCATGAGCATTTAGAGACCAGCCAGTCTTTTAGCCCAGCTCTGCTCTGGCTCTCCCTCTTAATTTGTTGGCTTGTGACCTGTATTAAAAAGATGTAGGATTTTTCAGGATTCAAACCCACAACAGCGCTATGTCACCATGATCCTAATGAAAACATCTGAGGAAATAACTTCATGATACTGGAATGTTCTCACAGGAAATGGAGTTAGCCATGATGATAAATACATTATTCTCTAACACACGTTGTCACCACAAACAAGCATACATGTCAACGTTTCAAAACAAGAAAGAGGGAGATAATTAAAAAACATTTGGGGGAACTAATTTTCCCAACTGACCAGCATTGAAACAGAGGAAGTTTTAGGCGGGGTATTGCTTAAATAAGCAATTTTTTGGCTTTAAAAGATCAAGTCTCCCAGGTGAATACGGTCTGAGAGAATGTATGAAAATATCAATGAGGTACAGTGATTTCTGATAGTATGGCTGTCATCTGTTTTAAGTAGGGTTGACACCTTCCCAAAAGAAAAATACCGCCCATTAGTTGTTGTTTTAATAACCTGTAAAGGCTGGGACATTAAACTAAACAGTACTTTAAACAAAATCGTATGTATACATTTGTAACGTTAGGTTCCTGCCACTGCTTTTGTAAATTATTATTGAGGGATCGTTAGCAGCACTAGACCATATTTGAACGTGTTTTCTATTTATATTTGCTGTTTGAATTGTGTACAGATAAGAGCTAAAAATAACAGCTTTAGGTCATTTTGATTATTCTTGTGCCGGCCAGAAAATCAAAATACCATGGTGCCGGTAGAAAACTGGTCGGCAGACAAAGTTATGCATTTCATCTCTTCCTGCTCTGCGAGGTACGGTTAAATTAGCCTTTCAGCAGGTAAATCTACCGCTTCCCAAAATTAACTGGATGACTCAGAAAATTGTAGGCCGTGTTGTTGAAAAATGAACGCGGGATTACGTTAAACGTAATTAACCCGTCACCCTTTATACGTTTCAAAATGGTATTTCAATCTGCCCTGGCTGCAACATGGTTGATTTGACTTCAAAGGAGGGCCCAGAAAAGGTGATTCGGTTCCTTCGAGAGTAAGCATTTTGATTTCGGATACCTTAGTTTCCGGCGAAAGGCGCTAACACGCTATCAGATAATCACGGTGGCGACCCAATATCACCGATCGCTCACAAATCCTTGAAGCAATGGTCCGGAACCGCGCGTGGTTTTCCCACATGTCACGTCGAAGTGACAGCCTCAAGCAGGAATCGGAAATAACTGGGCGGAGCATTGAGTTTTGAAACGTGCTGAGAGATTCCCCTCTTTTCCTATTTCAGTCATCTGAAAATCACGTCGTAGACCAGAAGTCTTCAAACCTAAGCGTGCTGAGACACAAACTTGTTAAATATTTTCAGTTCGGTCGTCCACCAGGCCCCCACCCCCTCCAAAACTCTGGCGTGCGAATAAGGGAAAGGACGTGGGGTAGGCTGGTGTGGCGTTTATAATTTCAGGGTGTACCATTAGTTAGGTCAGAATGAGTTGTGAAATCTACAGTAGATTAGATACGTCAAGGGAAAATAAATAATGAGCAAAAATCTTTACTGGTGCTTCAGTTTAAATGACCAAAGTATAAAAATAGGGTAGCACGTTAACAGTGCATACCTTAAAATTACTATTCATGAAGTTGAAGGATTTTTACACTAGTTATTTTTTCTTTCTCATAACAACAGTGAGGAAAGGGTGAGCAACGAACCCATTAAAATGCAGAAGTCACAACATACAAAACCTGCCTGCGCTGGAATGAAAGAGGGGGAGCGAAGCTATAAGAGATGTATGTATCTCAGAGGTACCAGGAATAATAACAACTTGTGTTTTATATAGCTCTTTATGTTGACCTCTCTTTTCTGTGCACTGTAAATAACTGGTGCTGCTATTATCCATTTCAGTAGTACTGTGGTTACTGATTTCAAAAGGGTGCAGGGCTAAGATAACCATGCCACAATTCAAACACATGATATGATATGTGTCTAAACCTCTTTCAGAGAGCCATGGGGCTACCATCATAGTTGAGGCCTTTTACTCCTGATGTCCTTTGGCCCAGCCAACTATGGATCCTGAGCAAATGGGCCAAGTACCCCTTCTGCACTTAACTCTCAGTGGCAGCTGTGGATGAGCAGTCAAAGGCTCCCATGGGGGAAGTGTGGATACACGTTACTGAGCACAACTAATAACGCAAAGTGCACTCAATAATGTTAATCTATCAATGTCCAGTCAAATACTTGTTTTTATATCGACAATAAGTATTTTAGTTCCAACTCTAAGCATTCAAATTATTATGATATTCACAAGCAATAACCCCATTACCTTGCGCTCGGGATCTAGTGTTTATCTGCAAATTCCTCTCCCACCCTCTTCCTTGTAATGGGGTCTCGGTTATTCCCCATTCACTGGAGGCTGCATCCAGGGAATGTTCACTAGTATGCATTACTTAAGTGTCCACTCTGACACTTAGAAATAGTCAGAAGCTTCTATGGTGCTGCAGCACCTTTAGCAGTGAGTTCCGTAGTGCAGACAGGCCCATATCTAGTCTTCCTCGCTTCAGCAGCAAGTAAGTGTTTCAGCAGGTGCCCCGACCATGGGCACTCGCAATGTTACAGTCCTGTTTGGTTGAGGTGGTCTGCACACAGGTTGTGCGACAGCACCTGGCAGGTATAGGCTCTTTTCTGATCAACGTGGCCAGCCTCAGTAGTGATCTGAGGTGCTCCAGGCTTCCGCTGGCGCGATAGGTTCAGCTTTTTACCACACTGGGAGATGAGGTCAATATTTGTGTTCCCAACTAGGTCCCGGCAATGGAGCGAAGTCCTCTCTTCACTCTCTGGACTGCATGGGGCAGGTCTTGGTGCTCCATTCTGACCCACAGGTCACAGCTTCAATATTCCCAGGTGACAGCCTGAATCCTCATTACTGGCAGCGCCTCCTGGCATACAGGGTTCGGCCGTGGTCCCCAATGGCAAGTCATCAACCTATCATGTGCAGCTACCTACACCACAGAGGCCCACCCCGCCATATCTGGGTCACCGCTAAGGAACACACGAGTTTTGGTGCTTTGTCAGCACAGTCACTTCTATGCTGGCCCTGCCTGGCAAACGGGGTCACTGTAACAAGGCGTTATGGGCATCATGCTCCCCGCACAGCTCTTAATTCATGGCTCAGTCCACAGCAGCTCTCTCCTGGCATATGGAGGTTGCCAGTTTAATCCTGCACATAGGCAATGACCTTTTCAGTGCACAGCCGTCTCCTAATACTCTCAGCAGGCTCCCCACACGACCTCGCTCCCTCAAACACTTTCCTCTTCCTTTCAGGGCACACTGATCTTTTCAAACAGTCAGGCACTGGTGCTCCAAGCTCCAGGGCAGGTGGCCTTTGTTTCTTTCGGCAATGTCCCCTCACACAACAGGGAGACTAGCAGGCCTTGGTCCTCCAGTCCTGGTTATAGGCGGAAGCCTTTCAGAGCTTACCCCCCTCACACAGCCTGTCTGGTTGTTTGACAGATAACAATTCTTGGAGTCTCAACTTCTCCTTCTCATAGTTCATTTCCAGATGCCAAATGTGATTTAAGGTCTGGGTCTAATAAGTTTTATGTAGGTGGTTCTGTTTATTTTGAAGTGTACACTTTTCTCACTCTTCTTCCTCTTGAAAGGCTGTCTGCCAAGCAGGATGGACTCCAAAGCTGATAGTCCCACAACACAGGCAATGGGAGTGGCTAGAGTTCACACCTGGATATCAACCAAAGTGAAATGTGCATCAAAACAGGAACCCTAGGCTCCCAGTCCTACTCTTTATGATTCCCTTATCAGCCCCATCTCCTTCTTGAGATGTGTACAGACCCTTTCCATGTGATCTATCACTGAATAAAAGAGTACATTTTGAAGTGTAAACTGGGAGTCTCTCTCTACTCCTTCTCCAGTGTGTACCACCCAGTTCACAGAAATGTAGTAATGCACAAGTTTGTCTTACAGGATTCCTCTATTCCTTATGTCTTCACCAGGTAAGCCTGGGAACCCAAAAATGGAACCCAGTGGCCGACATGTAATATACTATTGCAGGCACACTGCCATTCAGTGTATGGGCACATCACACACTCTTTTTAGTACTATTACCTTCATTCATTGGGCCCTCACAAAAACGCATACATTCGGCACACACATTTGTTCTGCACACTGTATAGTACTGTAGCCTTTCTGTATTGGGCCATGGTATGCTGCTTGCAGGGGCCAAGATGGTTGATGCTCTTTAATGGAGCTCAACATTGGGCCCCATTAATCCATCATTTATCCGACACATCAATAATAATTGGAAACTACGCACCAGGAGATTCTTTGTACAACAGGGCAACCCAATCTTCACTTAGTGAACTGGTAATACAGTTAGAAAATAAACGTGTTCCTGGAGAAATTATTTATATTCTAATCAGCAATACAGTATGTGGTCAATATAATGATCCAACAGCAAACTATCAGAGAATAGTCAAATAATCAATCAGCAGCGTATTGTCATAAGCAAAAATATATATATTTTTCTATATAGAAATAAATCAATATTATAAAACAAGCATAGACAAGGCAGTAAATAAAGCAATTAATCAATATAACAACACTGGCACCACCTCACAATCCCTACAATCATATGTGCTTCACCAACGGGCTGATTTATTCATGCAGTTTTGCTGATTGGAGCAACAGTTCTTCTGCCCATTAAAAAAATCTTCCACTTGAATTAAAATTGATGCATATGGTATCTTGGAACTTTGTGCAAGATTGATTATTTGGCAAGCCTTTTCAGGTTTTGTTCCTTTCCAACACTGGGTACTGATGATGGTCTCACACACCTTTTGGGCCAATTAAGACCAAAACGTTGATAGTGTGGCCTCTTTAATAGCACTGATTACGACATATGGTGCTCTGAACATTTGAAATTTAAGTATGAAAATTATATAGGACTGTGGATTTGTAAACCAGTATGGTTAAGAGGATTTTGAGCTTCCTCATATCCCCGGATTTAATATACACTACAAAATGTACGGAGATTGTGGGGTGTCACCAGTGTTGTTATACTGATGTATTGCTCCATAAACTGCCTTGTTTATGCTTGTGATATAATATTGATTTATTTCTATATAGCAAAACATATATATTTTTGTTAATAACAATGCGCTGCTGATTGATTATTTGAATATTCTCTGATAGTTTGCTGTTGGATCATTATGTTGATCAATATACTATTTTGCAGAATTAGAATATAAATAATTCCTCCAGGAACACATTTATTTTCTCACTGAACACCACAGAAAGAGCTCTGAAGCCATTGTTGCCGACTCTCTGGCACCAAGACTGCACATAACCCGGCCTGCTGGCAGTTGCAGAGCTGGGCCACCAGGGGCCGCATCTCCCCACTGTGAGGATGCTGCTGTTGTTTGTCTAAGGTAGGGTTCCACGCCTGTTGTTATTCTTTCCGTTCTGGTGCAATAAGTCACTGGGCACCAGCTGGTGAGCCTGGCTGGCTCCTCCGCATGCCTGCACCCACTGGGACTCTGAAGATGGGCCAAGAGCGGACCAAGAAGCACTGCTGGAGGTGAATCGGCACCTCTCACACCAAAACTGCGTGAATCTGTCCCTGCCGGACCCCAGTGACTGGAGGCCCCGATCCGGGCCGGGCAGGTGCTGAGTGGTTGACGGGATGGCCACGGGCCTTCATCCTGTGCCGCCCTGCGGTTGATGCTGACGCGCTGGGAAGTCACGGCCTGGTGTTTAAACCGCCATTAAAGAGGGGCCCCGTGGTTGCTATTATCTCCCCCACACGCTGGCACTGAGAACTGCTCCCCCTGATACTCCCACCTCACACTAGAGGCCTCTGATTGTCAGACTGGACCCTACTGGACAAGTAAGCGGCCTTGCTGCCTGCCACTGGCGTGTCGCCATCAGCTTGTGGTGGCTCTGCAGCACCTGAGCCGTCATACCTGACCAGAACCTCATAGTTGGGGGTAAGCATGGTGCAGTGCTTATTCTCTTATATTGCTCATGTTCACTGCTCCAAAACAGACGCATGTGCCACACGCACATGTAGCAGTCAAACCAACCACCCCTATATTAAACTCTGGGGAACCCGTTGCCACTATACTTTACATGGACCTGAGACAGACTGCCTTGTGTTATGCCTCAAAGTAGTAAGATATGCCACTGACTAGCCTGATGACATTTACTTTTCCTTCCCTAGCTGCTTTGAACATTCCCAACTTTGCCCATGTGATCACTGGTGCCGTTCTGGCCCACCCTAAGTGATGACTTAGATACACACTCTGGAACAGGCTCATACCACTGCCTCACACAGCAGATTAAAACAAATGCACTATTCCTTCGTACTGGTCATATCCCAGCATCTTCCAGTTTTCTGCTTCGGATATACGTGGACAGCAAAACAGGATCTCCTGACTAGGCACTTGTGGTACCAACAATGCAACACCCAACTGTTCTACACTGGTCCCCTGCGATATTGGTCGCTGACTTCACATTCATTTTGCAGTAGCATATCAGCATCCATCGTCGTCCGGTTGACCAGGGTTACACATGCTGCCAAACCTCTGGTGTGCAAGCAGGTCCAGAGCACTTCTACATTCCTCTTGGCCATGCTACTACCTAGAGACAATTTATTTCTATGCGTTATCAACATTGTTGCCTCTACACTCTGTCACCACAGTGCAATTGCTGAGCCAGTGACCCCCCAGTGGGCTGAACCACAACTGGGCCCCACAGGAGAGCTGCTTGTGCTGCTGTGTAACACAACTGCTCTGACACAATCAATTGGCCTCACCCTCATCATCCTTAGAAACTCCAGCAATATTGAGGTGACATACTAGCTCACGAGTGCACCTTCAATCCAATCTGTTGTCTCCGGAACTATGTCTGATGCTAGGACCCACCAGTTCATTCCAGCAGCACCACAGAGCCCGAGGACAAGTTAGACCTAGTGTTGGCAACTATTGAGAAATCTCTCACTTGAAAACAAGATTGACACAGTTGCAGCTGATCTCACTCTTCTTTATACTGATCACCAGAATTTTGCAGAAAGGGTACACAAGACAAAACAGTTACTGGCTGCCTTGAAACCCCAGGTGCACGCCACAGAAACCCAACTCAGTCAGCTCACAAAACGAATCCACCTCCTAAAGGGCCAGGATGAAGTTTCTTACATCAAACAATGGATCTGCGGTTATATCACTTCATCTGCCCCTTCACTGTTCTTTTCCATCGAGAGAGCACAACGTGTACCTGCACACAGACCACTACTGGGAGTCAACCCTAGGCCACTGGTCTTTGAAGTACTGCATTATTGAGACCGCAACCTCAAAAGATGGCTGACCTCACTGTGGACAATACCCGAGTGATGCTCTTTCCGGACTACACTCTGGCAGTACAACACCAAAGGGGGTTGTTCCTACCTGTGAATTGTCACCTTCCCAAGCTGGATATGAAATACTCCCTCCTATTCCCAGTGAAACTTGAGGTCCTGAAGGATGGGAAACCCTATTTCTCTACAGACCCCAATGAAGCCTGGGACTGGATGGACACAAAAGGTACTACATCGTAACACCCTTCTCAGGCCAAAACAGGGACACCAAGACACCCATGTAGAGATCGTCAGCAGCAGAAGTGCCAAAGAGGGGAGTGCCCCCAAGTGTTAACCTGAAGTAGATGATACAGAAGTGGGGACATGCACTGCAGATGGCTACCAACATCCGGAACATGCACCCCAATCATACCGTGACAGGGAATAATTTATTCTCTTGTGTGGATAGCTCACCTACTATCTGGCTTTCCAAACCAGATGCATTGGCCCCTGCCAGAAGTCACGCTTCGAACCACTGATGAACTCATTTGAGGCCATATTTTGCAAGATGCTAATCACCCACAAACCCTTTCTCACTAGCCACAGCGTAATAACTGTGTATTAAAAAGCGCACATCATTCATGAACTCCCATCAGGTATTATATACTTCATAAATCTTGGACACTTACTTGACACACGCACTTACGGTGGGCGTCTTACAGTATACTGCCTTAACTCTTAGGCATCGCACTTACTCCTGAAAGGTATTATTTAGTTTATGTCTCACCAAGGAGTCTCATTTGTTAGCAACCCCTACACAGTTCTAACTAGTTGGTTCATCCCTTCACAAGTGTAATGTTGAACAGTTTGGACAAACGCATGTTGCTGCTCTGCCCTAATGGTATTTCAGGTTTGATCCTCATGGTTCTTTTAATTTTGTTTCCTGTTTGGTTTTATTGTCCGCCCCCGCTTACATTCAAATGACACCAGGCCTGGTGTTAGCTTAATCCAACAGATCTAGGCTCCCCCACTGAACACCATGCCTGCCACCAATATGATTACATGGAACATTTGTGGCATGCACCACCCATCATGCAGGTATGCTGTGTATTCCTACCTCTGCCACCATACTACTCACATTACTTATCTGCAAGAATCACACTTTATCACTACTGAGGTCAACAAGCTGCAAAGGAAATGGCGGGGTCAGTTATACTCCACTAATTTCTCAACATACGCATGGGGAGTATTGATCTGGATCAGGGCGGGTATTCCTTTTCAAGCAGATGATACCAGGGTTGACCCAGACAGACATAGGTGGTCATTCTGACCTCGGCGGTAAAAGGCGCTTACCGCCGGTCAGAAGGCCGCCATAACACCGCCGCGGGCGCGGTAAACCGCCACAGTCATTCTGACCCGCAACCTGCAAACCGCCAAAAACCCGACATCCACAAAAGTCCGCCACACCAAAGGTCAGCGAAAAAATGGCGATGACCAAACCTCCACCGTCACGGCAACAGAAATACGCCCATACCATTCCGACCCACAAATCCACGCGGCGGTCTTTCAAACGCGGTATTCCATTGGCGGTACACACCGCCGCGCTTAAAATACACACACACATAGAAAACTCAGCCACATTGGTCAGTTTGAAACACGCACACCTGATACACATACTAACACCACTCCCACACACCCCACACAATATAAAACACACACCCACATCACCCACAAACCCCTACGACCCGAAATTATTGACGAAGGCTAGAGAGAGAGCACAGAATAGACAATCCCACAACACAGAGGCACACAACACCATCACCCACACAGAATCCACGCACCAAACACCACACACCACCACACGCACCACACTCATCACCTCAAACGCCACCCCACACCTCATCCACACCACCTCATGGCACCCCAAAGACACCCCAGGTTCACTGACGCCGAACTCCGGGTCATGGTGGAGGAAATAGTCTGTGTAGAGCCCCAGCTCTTCGGGGCACAGGTGCAGCACACCACAATTGCCAGGAAGATGGAGCTATGGCAAAGGATAGTGGACAGGGTCAACGCGGTGGGACAGCATCCACGCAATCGGGATGACATAAGGAAGCGCTGGAACGACCTACGGGGGAAGGTGCGTTCCATGGTATCAAGGCACAACATTGCGGTGCAGAAGACTGGCGGCGGACCCCCACCTACTCCCCCAGAATTTACAGCATGGGAGGAGGAAGTCTTGCACATCCTGCATCCTGAGGGCCTCGCAGGAGTAGGCGGAGGAATGGACTCTGGTAAGTCAAATCTTCACTACTGCTTCCCACCCCCACCCCACCTGCATGCGAAATCATACCCCCACCCTCACCCCCACCCCCATCACACCAACTCCTAGCAAAAGGCTCGCCATCACAACCCACCCATCCCAACACCAATCCCTGCATGCGACCACAAAGCATGGACACCCATCACCAAAGCATGCCCACTGCACACACACATCACCCCCACAAGCCACCCTCACAAAAGCCCCCACAAGGGAATGCCTGCACTTGGGTACACGGACACCCACCCATCACACGAAATGCCACACACAGAAGCAATAACCATAACTTTATACCCCTGCAGGACCCGAACGCCACCACACCACCACGGAGGGTCCAGAGATGTCCATCCCACCCCCAGAAGAGGCCCCCAGCGATGACAGCAGCTCTGTCTCCCTGGACCCAGATGACCAGCCCGGCCCATCGGGGACCTCTGGACAGTCGGTTCCCCACAGACAGCCACAGGCTACACCAGACCCAACCCCCTCTGGGAACACCAGCACAGCTCCCACCCAGCGGGCCCATGCCTCTGTCTCCAGGACACGTCAATCAGCGGTGTGTCCACCACTACAGGGCACCAAGGTTGACCCACCACCCCAACAACAACAGGGACCTGGGGGCAGTGGTAGTGGGCACACCGTCCAGGGGACAGAGGCCCAAGAACACAGGGGAACTGGGAGGGCTGCTGTGCGACAGGGGGGGACAGGCCCAGGGAACCGACTCTCCAAGAGGCCCTCTCCTCCATCATGGGAGCTTACCACCACTCCCAGGAGACGATGGCGACGGTACTGGCCCGGTTCCAGGAGATCCAGGCACTGCAGGAGGAACAGTACATGGGGTTCAGAGAGGAACTGAGGAACATTGGTTCCGCAATGGGGACCATCGTCGTGGCCCTTACCCAGATAGTCACCACATTGCGGGACCATGTGGCACCCCAAAGGGCCCCTGTCACTAGCCCAGGCCAGGAACAGCCTACCACCTCCGCCGGCGCTAGTGGACAGGAGGCCCCCACACAACAACAGGCCACCAGAACCCCACCTCCTGCAGAAGAAGAACCACCCCGCAAGCGGAACCTGAGATCTCACAAGAAGACAGAGTAGGACTGCAAGACCCCCGCCAGCCTAAGATACCCCCTGATGTCATCCCACTGTCCCACATTGTCACCCTGTCCAACCTTTAACTGCCCCTGCTCCATCCTTCCACAGGCATATGGACAATGCACCTGTGCGACTGAGAACTGGACTCTGCCATGGACATTACTCCACCCCCACCCATCACCCTTTTACAATCATGTACCTATATGTAGCACTTAAAATAAATCACTTATTGCACTTAAAATACCAGGAGTCTGCTTGTATTCTTAACAAATGTATTACACATAACGGTGCAATAATGTCCAGTTACTTTGTGATGACAACATACCAATTTCAATAAGCTTTAGTCCATGGGCAAACAAAGCTAAAGTCAGGCAGTGGGTCATACAGCTCTGAAAAGGGAAGGGAAAGTCACAAATCAGTTAACAGGAACTGGGGGGAAACACAGACAGTGGAGACGCATGAGGCCTTAAGTAAATGTAAAATGGCGTGGGTGATTCTTACCTGTGTGCTACTGAAAATATTGTTGTATGACTGTATCCCTGTTGTCCGTGTCGTCCCCGTTGTCTTCCTCCTCTTCACTCTCCACAGGCTCCACAGCTGCTACAACACCACCATCTGGACCATCCTCCTGCAGAAAAGGCACCTGGTGTCGCAAAGCAAGATTGTGAAGCATACAGCAGGCCACGATGATATGGCACACCTTCTTTGGTGAGTACATTAGGGATCCACCTGTCATATGGAGGCACCTGAACCTGGCCTTCAGAACCCCGAAGGTCCTTTCTATTATCCTCCTAGTTCGCCCATGGGCCTCATTGTACCGTTCCTCTGCCCTGGTCCAGGGATTCCTCACTGGGGTCAGTAGCCACGACAGGTTGGGGTAACCAGAGTCACCAATTAGCCACACACGGTGTCTCTGTAGCTGTTCCATCACATAAGGGATGCTGCTATTTCGCATGACATACGCGTCATGCACTGACCCAGGGAACTTGCCATTTACATGGGAGATGTACTGGTGAGCCAAACAGACCACCTGGACATTCATCGAATGATAACTTTTTCTGTTTCTGTACACCTGCTCACTTTCTTTGGGGGGAACCAAAGCCACATGGGTCCCATCAATGGCACCAATGATGTTGGGGATATGTCCAAGGGCATAGAAATCACCCTTCACTGTAGCCAATTCGCCCACCTCAGGGAAAATAATGTAGCTCCGCATGTATTTCATCAGGGCAGACAACACTCTGGACAAAACCTTAGAAAACATAGGCTGAGAGATCCCAGATGATATGGCCACTGTTGTCTGAAAAGACCCACTTGCCAAAAAATGGAGTACTGACAGAACCTGCACCAGAGGGGGAATCCCTGTGGGTTGGCGGATGGGGGACATCAGGTCTGGCTCCAGCTGGGCACATAGTTCATGTATAGTTGCTCTGTCAAGCCTGTATGTAAGTATGATATGTTGTTCTTCCATTGTCGACCGGTCCACCAGCGGTCGGTACACGGGAGGATTCATCCTTCTCCTCGCAAGTCCCAGCGGATGGTGCCTAGGAAGGACAACATGGAGCACAGAGTCAAGCAACCCACAGGTTCGTTCACACAGCTTGCACAGTACACGAATCGCTATGCATTGAAAGGCTTGTATGAGTGGCAATGCAAGGCCTAGGCCTGTGTGACGCAGTAGAAATTATGCCATGTGGGCCCTTGAAATGGCGGCTGCCTGACCTGTGTAGTGTGACAGTGGGATGTGAGGTCACTGCGCTGGCGTGGCACACCGTGGCGGTAGGCGGTCGAAGACCGCGGCGCAAAGCAGCATTGGTTAACATTGAACCCTATGTGCGCCGGCGGTCGCGGTACGCACCGCCGCGGGCGTGACCGCCATTTTCTAACTGCTTAATCACTCGAGACCTGATCATCCACAGGAGAGGACCTATACTGCAAGTGCTGCTTTGACCTCGGTCTGGGAGATACAATGGCTGCTGCGACTGGGGAAAGGGCCCCTGCCTTCACTTCCGAAGAATTGGAGAAACTTGTTGATGGGTTCTTCCCCCAGTATGCGCTACTCTACGGTCCTCCAGACCAACAGGTTAGTACACAGGGTGCACGTTGAATGGGCTATGCCTGTGTTGAGTGGGGTGTATGTAAGATGGTGGGGAGGGGAGCGAATGAGGAGTGCAACGCATGAAAGATGAGAGCATGTGCCACATGGCAAGGTTGGGGAGGGGGGGGCCACTCACATTGACCAGGCAGAAAACTGATGCGATTTCCTTTACCACCCTGTACATGTCATATAGGTCAGCGCCCATCAGAAGATCGACATTTGGCGTGCCATCGCCAAGGACGTCCGAGCCCTGGGGGTCCACAACAGACGGGGCACCCACTGCCGAAAGAGGTGGGAGGACATCCGCCGCGGGACCAGAAAGACCGCCGAGTCTCTGCTGGGGATGGCCTCCCAACGTAGGAGGGGTGCCAGCCGCCAATTGACCCCCCTGATGTCCCGGATCCTGGCGGTGGCCTACCCCGATTTGGATGGGCGCATGAGGACATCACAGCAGACACAAGGGGGTGAGTAT
The DNA here is from genome assembly GCF_031143425.1 of Pleurodeles waltl. Taxonomy (NCBI): domain Eukaryota; kingdom Metazoa; phylum Chordata; class Amphibia; order Caudata; family Salamandridae; genus Pleurodeles; species Pleurodeles waltl. The sequence continues at coordinate 733,792,532 of NC_090448.1, forward strand.
CTGCTATCTTTGCGCGCAGTGAAGGTGTCTGGGTGGGGGAGGAGGGCTGTGGCTATCTCTAGGCCAGGGCGCATTCTGTAGGCTAGGCCCCTCCGTTAGACACGGCCCTGTGCCCCCGCCCCCCACCTCTGTAGGGTGCCAAGTACAGCTATCCATGGTCCGGCCTCACCCATGTGTGCATTTGTCATCCATAGACCTGTAGGCCTAGTCACAATAACTGAGTAGTGTACCCCGATTGCGCGGCCTAGTGCAGGGGGCTTCTGTGTCTGTCCTCTCCGACAACGGTGTTGCCAATGCATGCACTCAACCTGTCTTCATTTCTCCCCCCCCCATTTTCTTTGTCTGCTTGTTCATGTGTGCATTAGCATCATCAGGCGGAGGAGAAGTGGCATCGGCGCACGAGGGAGCTGCATCTCACATGGCCCCAGAGGGCCATACAACAGACTCCGAGTACACCAGTGAGACGGAGGGCGAGTGGAGCTCCACAACGGAGACCCGTGGAGACGTCAGCGACACCGACACGTCCTCGGAAGGGAGCTCCCTAGCGGTGGCGGCAACATCCGTGCCCACCGCCACAACAGGTACAGCCGCCACCCAGCGTACCAGCCCCGCCCTCCCAGCAGCCCCTCAGCCTTCGCTCCGTGGCCGCTCGCCCAGGAAGGCGGGCATCTCCTTCGCCCCAGGCACCTCAGGCCCTGCCCCAGTTACCCCTGCTGCCCTCAGTGAGGAGGTCATTGACCTCCTCAGGACACTCATTGTTGGGCAGTCTACCCTTTTGAATGCCATCCAGGGTGTAGAAAGGGAGGTGCATCGGAGCAATGCATTCCTGGAGGGCATTCATTCGGGTCAGGCTGCCCATCAGCGATCGTTCAACGCTCTGGCCTCAGCACTGACGGCAGCCATTGTCCCTGTCGCCAGCCTCCCTCTTCTGACTCCCTCCACCCAGTCTCAGTCTCCTGTTCCTCTGCCTATCCCATCCACACCATCAGACCAGCCTGCACACACCTCTACACCCAAGGGCAGCTCATCCAGACATAAGCACCACAGATCCCACAAGCATTCACCCAAGCAACATCCAGATGCAGACATGCCAACAGTCACTACCACCTCTGTGTCCCCCACCTCCTCATCTCCCTCCTCCCTCCCTGTGACGTCTCCACTCACACCTGCATGCACACCACCATCAGCCAGTACTTCCATCCCCAGCACACCCTCCATTACAGTCCGCACACGTGCAATCACCACCCCCACTGCCATTTACACGTCCCCTGTGTCCTCTCCCAGTGTGTCTGTCACCCCCTCTTCCAAAGCACACAAACGCAGGCAGCCACACACCCAACAGCCATCCACCTCACGACAGCCTCCGTCACAAGCACCTGCACCCAAAGACAGCACACTTGACTCTCCTACAACCACATCCTCTTCCTCCACTCCCATACCCACTACAACTACCCGTCCCTGTCCTTCCCAAGTGGTTTTCCTTTCCAACCTTGAGCTCGTTCCAATCACTGACCCACCCCCTCCATCTGGTAAGAGTAAAAAAAGCACCTCACCCACCACCAGCCCTGCATCTACTGTGACCATAGTGCAGGGCTATTGGAGTCCACCAGCTCCTAGGGCAGGAACATCGGCCAGCAGCAAGGGGACAGCCAGCCCACCCCCTGGGAAGAGGACAAAAAAAAAAAAGGGCCGGCGCGACAAGCCTGAGACGGCTGCCACCAAGGACAGTAGCCTTGCCCCGTCACCTGCCACATCATCAAAGGGAGGCAAGGGCCACAGAGCTTCAGCGAAGGAGGGCAAGGGCAGCAGGGCGGAAAAGTCAGGCAGCAGGCGAGCTGCCCAGGAGGGCCCCACCAGCCCCATTCCGGTTGTGACAGACAACACCCACGGGCCCAGGACTCCATCACAGGAGGGCCCCGCGACCGCAAGGTCGGATGGCGACTGAGCGGGAAGTCTTGGCCAGGTCTGGCTCCCTAGAAACACAGGACAAGCACCGCTGAACAGGGCCCCGCCGTGAGAAGCACCGCTGAACAGGGCCCCGCCGGGAGAAGCACTGCTGAACAGGGCCCCGCCAGGAGAAGCACCGCTGAACAGGGCCCCGCCGGGAGAAGCACCGCTGAACAGGGCCCCGCCGGGAGAAGCACCGCTGAACAGGGCCCCGCCGTGACAATAACCGCTGAACAGGGCCCCGCCGGGAGAAGCACCGCTGAACAGGGGCCCGCCGTGACAAGAACCGCTGAACAGGGCCCGCCGTGACAAGAACCGCTGAACAGGGCCCCGCCGTGACAAGAACCGCTGAACAGGGACCCGCCGGGAGAAGCACCGCTGAACAGGGGCCCGCCGTGACAAGAACCGCTGAACAGGGCCCCGCCGTGACAAGAACCGCTGAACAGGGGCCCGCCGGGAGAAGCACCGCTGAACAGGGGCCCGCCGTGACAAGAACCGCTGAACAGGGCCCCGCCGTGACAAGAACCGCTGAACAGGGGCCCGCCGGGAGAAGCACCGCTGAACAGGGGCCCACCGTGACAAGAACCGCTGAACAGGGCCCCGCCGTGACAAGAACCGCTGAACAGGGGCCCGCCGTGACAAGAACTGCTCCGTTGGGCCCTTCATCACAAGCACCGCTCCGCTGGGCCCTTCATCTCAAGCAACGCTCCGCTGGGCCCTTCCTGTCAATCACCGCTCCGCTGGGCCCTTCATCTCAAGCACCGCTCCGCTGGGCCCTTCATCTCAAGCACCGCTCCACTGGGCCCCGCCGTCTCTGCACCGCTCCGCTGGGCCCTTCATCTTAAGCACCACTCCGCTGGGCCCCGCCGTCTCTGCACCGCTCCGCTGGGCCCTTCCTTTCAAGCACCGCTCCGCTGGGCCATTCATCTCAAGCACCGCTCCGCTGGGCCCCGCCGTCTCTGCACCGCTCCGCTGGGCCCCGCCGTCTCTGCACTGCTCCGCTGGGCCCTTCATCTCAAGCACCGCTCCGCTGGGCCCTTCATCTCAAGCACCGCTCCGCTGGGCCCTTCATCTCAAGCAACGCTCCGCTGGGCCCCGCCGTCTCTGCACCGCTCCGCTGGGCCCCGCCGTCTCTGCACCGCTCCGCTGGTCCCTTCCTGTCAAGCACCGCTCCGCTGGGCCCTTCATCTCAAGCACCGCTCCGCTGGGCCCGCCGTCTCTGCACCGCTCCGCTGGGCCCTTCCTGTCAATCACCGCTCCGCTGGGCCCTTCCTTACAAGCACCGCTCCGCTGGGCAACGCCGTCTCAAGCACCGCTGGCCATTGACAGTGCCGGTTCTGTGTCGAGCAGGGCTTCACGAAGCACTCTGGGCACCATGCCTCCTCCATTAACAGTGGAGTCGGTAATCCATCTGATGGACTGTGGCTTGGCACTTCCCAGGATGGAACAGTGGGCAACCCACCCACTGTAGAGACTTGAGAGACTGTGGCTTTGCTCTCCTAAGGATGGCAGAGTGGGCAAGCCACCCACTGTAGAGACTTGTGAGACTGTGGCTTTGCACTCCCCAGGATGGGACAGTGGGCATGGAGGCCCCTCGTGGATCTGGCGTCGTGGACTCATGTGGCTGAGGTGCCCCCCCTTCCCTTCCCCCTGAGGTGCCTGTAGTTTTATCATCTGATGCCCCAGCAGTGTTCTCTCCAATGGTATCTGGTCTCCTGTGTGGGCTTTGCCCATGTGTTTGTGCACATTGGCCCACGGACTATGGAACTTTGACAGAATGTGCAGGACTTATTGCCTATGTATATATTTTTGACTATGTTCATTCCTTATTTTGTATTTTTCATATAGCATATTTCCCATACCTTCAATGGAGCTATTTATACAAATATTTTATAGATCATTTTAATTGTGTCTTTGCATTATTCCGGTGGGTTTGGGGGGTGTCACTCTGACTTGTTGCTCTGCATTGGGGTGTAGGTATTTGGGTTGGGGGGGTGGGTGTATGGCGCATGTGTGTGCCCGTAAGCTTTCCTCCACCCCCCTCCCCTGTGTCGTAGGTGCAGTACTCACTGTTGTCGTCTGCGCCGGCGTTCGTACTCCTGGTAGATGAGCAGGTAGACAATAGCTGGTAGGATGTTTAATTCGGGTTCCATGCTGTCCTTCCTCGTGGAGTGTGTAGAGGTGAGCGTTTTCCCATTCGTAGTCTGTTTCCGCCGTGTTTTTATCGGCGGGGCTCCCGCCCCGGAAAAGGTGGCGGATTGGTGAGTTGTGATAGGGGGGGCGGTACATTGTCTGCCGCCTGCCTGTTGGCGGTGACCGCCGCGCTGTTTGTCGGTCCCGCCGTGGCGGGCGGAGTGTTAAAGTGGCGGCCTGTGTTGGCGGTTACCGCCAGGGTCAGAATACCTTTTTTTTGACCGCCTGCCTGTTGGCGGGTTGGCCGCCGCTTTATCACCGACCGCCAGGGTTGGAATGACCCCCATAATGTCCTAATCAAGGGCAAAGTAGACAGCTGGAAAGTTGTAATCGGAAGCATATATGCCCCCAACACGGACCAGACAGCCTTCTTAGCAAAACTATCTGACATACTGTCAGTCTGGAGCAACCTGCCCTGGTTGTTGGGGTGAGACTTCAGTAATGTACAGCGGTTCAACCTAGATCACTTATTTCCCCCTCTCCCCAACACGATTGCCATGACCAATGCCCAGCATCTCATAGAGTGGCTCAGACACTGACACTTAGACGATATCTGGTGTGCATGAAATGCCACTACCAGAGTCTACTCCTGTCCCCATGACTTACACCTCCGCATTGATCACATTGTCGATTCCCCAGACCTTCTTCCACATGTCACAAATATCGATTATTTGGCACGCACACACTCTTATCACTACCCCCTAACTCCTGCATTTTAACTGGGGAAGGAGTCCCCTACCTATACCCACTTCACGTTTACAACCGTCGGCATTAGAAGACCCCCTTTTTGCACTTTTTTAGACACTGCCATCACCAACTACTTTGAGGTTAGTACCGGCACCACCACATCCCCATTTATTCAGGGGGATGCCTTCAAGGTAACAATAAGGGGTCAGTGCATTGCCAGCACTTGAAACATCTGTCGCCAATTAGGCACAGATTTAACAAACATGACATGCTGAGACACGAAACTCAAGTCCTACAGAACTCCGCACACCAGGCTCACCTGACACACATGAGTCAGGAATATACTGCTCTATTGGTGAGACTTTGCTGCCTAAATTATGTGGCCCACTCAGCCAGAACACGTTGGGGTGGACAAATCTGGTGTGCCATTGGCTTGGCTCATCTGTCAAGAGCATCCACATTACCCGATACTCAAACTACATACTGTCCGAGGAGACCTCCTCCACACCCAGTCCAACATACATGATGAACTAACTGCCCACTATAACACTGTGTACTGATCAGTTACCATACCCACTACCTCTGACCTATGACACATTACTCACTGGCGTCACGTTTCCACAGGTCACACTGGAACAGAGGACAGAACTGGATAGTCCCCTTACCCTTTTCAAAATCAGAGGGGCACAGTGCCAGCACACACATTCATTGTGCGTGCACTGCACAAAACGTTTCCTTTCATGTATTGTACTTTCCGCAAGTACACATACCCAGCACATGCTTCCACTACAAATACATTGCACAGCACTACATCTCTCATGTAATGTATTCTCTGCAAGTATACTGTCCCCTTTCCAAGCACACATACTTCCAGCGCAAAATCAGCACTTTTGTGCAGCACTTTACATCTGATGACTTTAAAAAGGAGCGTGAGGTTGCAGGCCTCACTCCAGTGGCAAGGATAAAAAGGACCTGTTCATTTCTACTGATCACTACATCGTATGCTGCCACCACTGCACTCATGCTGCCTAATTCCTGGTAAAAGCTACTGCCACCACTTTGAGGGCAGCACTTTGGGCGGCCCTCCCAGTCCAACAAGATTGCAATCCGTGAGTCAAACCTAGGTCATGACGCACACACTTTATCTGTTTGCCTATGACAACAAAAATCAGAATTAGGGATCCAGACAAAAGTACAGTTGAGCACTTAGGGCAGGGGTACATGTCCGTACCCATGCAGTGGACTTTTCCATCCCAACAGGTGCCCCTCCCAGATCAGAACACCCAAAACCAACTCGTAATCTGTAGAGGTTGGGTGGTCAGATAGATAAAACCGGCGGGAAAGTCCACCAGCATTCAGTGACTCTATCCGGATCTGTGCTCCATTACAAAGTCTAACACTTGCAAAGAAATAGGCCATCTCAACAACTTGGGATTTCCTCCGTTCATAGGCATCAACCTTTTCAGTGGCTCAAGGTCTGTTTGCACCACAAACTTAGTACCAAACTCATATTGGCAGAACGTATGCAAGGCCCACCTATGGCAGAGCACTTCTTGTCAATAGCCGCCCAGTAATGCTCTCTGGGTCATAATCTCCTACTAATAAAGGGTAACAGATGCTCTCTGCCTTTGTCATCCAGTTGAACTAACACCATTCCAACTCCTTTGTCAGAGGCATCCATCTGTAGAAAGAAAGACTGACCGTAGAAAGACTCTTTCAGTACAGTACCGTGCAGTTCATGTTGCTTTCTTCAGTTCCTCAGATTCTTTTTGTTAATGCAGTCCACATTACCTTCCTGGGCTGATTCTTAGAGGTCAAAGCAGTCAATGCAATGGGGCAACTATACTTCCAAGGTTTACCACAAAATTCCTGTAATTCCCTGTGAGTCCTAAAAAGGTCCTCGCTTTAGTCTGGGTAGCAGGCACCTCCCACTCCATCACAGGCTGAATATTGGCACCCAACGGAAGTATCTTCCTGTTCCCCACCACATGCCCAAGGTAGACTACAGTACACTGCCTCACCTAACACTTAGTTGCCTTGGTCAGTTTTGCCTCCTGTCTCCTAGTCAACACCTCTCCAAGGTGCCTCAGGTGGTCCTTCCACAAAATTGTTGGCATCTCAATATCATCTAGGTAAGCTACACAGAACTCTTCTAACCCTGCAAGAACATCATTCACCAGGTGTTGAAAAGGGGCAGGAACATTCTTCAACCCAAAGGGCATCACCTTAAATTGATACAGCCTTTGCTGCCAAAGCGATCTGACAATAACCACTGGTCAGATCCAAGTTGTTCAAGTACTTTGCAGCACCTAATAGATCCGCAAGATCAACCTTTCTTGGGATTGGATGGACATTGGTTTTGGTTACCTCATTGAAGGCTGAGTAGTCCACACAGAACCTCAAGTCTTTAGATCCATGGTTTGGTACTAGAAACACAGGACTAGATCTGTGACTACAAGATCTCTCAATAAATCCCAGGTTCATCATTTTGGCAACTTCTGCTGTAATGAATACCTGAACCTAGTCAAACATACTGTACGTTCTGCAGTTTATTGGCTGACTGTCACCCGTTTATATGTCATGCACATAGACAGGTGTCAACCCTGGAGTCAACAAGAAGAGGTTGGCAAACCATCCACGTCTCTACATTCGCTTTGCTGCTCAGGCGTTAATCCAGGGACTAGCTGAATACCTTCCACAGTGCCATCCTTGATGTCACTATGGAGCAAGTCAGGAAGTCATGAAGAGGCTCACTGTTTTCCTCAACTTCCTCAGCTATAGCCATTACATTCACTGTGTAGTCTCTCCAGAGGTAAGGCTTCAGTTTGTTCACATGGGAGACCCTCTTGGGTTCCCTTGTGGCTCCTATATCCACCAAGTAGTTAACATCAGACACCTTCTGGGCTACTTTGTATGGCCACACCATTTGTCCTTCAAAGCCCTGGGATGAATTGATTTTAAACCCAACACCTCCTGAACTTCCTGATTGCCAGTTAGCGTAGCTTTCTTGTCATGCCATTCCTTCATCAGTGCTTGGCTAGCTTGAAGGTTGTCCTTTGCTTGACTCATGTATTGTGCCATCAACTCCCCGAGACCAGTCACATACTCCACCATATTCTTCTGTGAACTGAGGTTCCTTCCCACACTTCACTGACTAAGGCAAGTGGTCTCTACAACGGGTGTCTGTACAGAAGTTGTAAAGGGCTGAACCATACTCCCTTCTCCTGAATCTCTCAGTAAGTAAATAGGAGGACCCACTTCTCCTGAAGTTCTCGGGCAGCGTTCCCATCATGCACTTCAGTGTCTTGTTAAAGAGCTCCACCAAACCACTGGTTTGTGAGTGGTATGCCATGGAGAAGTGGTTTGCCCCACTAGCTTGCTTCCACATCTCTTGCTTGTAAGAAGAGATGAAGTTGGATCCCTGTTCAGAAATTATCGTCCTTGGAAATCCGACCCCAGAAAAGATCTCACTACCACCTCTGCAGTCATGCTCCTCAGTGTTAGAGCTTCAGGGTACCTGGTGGTGTGGTTCATCACAGCCAAGATGTACCTACTGCTTGCCTATGTAGGGGGGTTGAACAGACCAACTATGTCTATTCCTGCGCGCTCAAATGGAACACCTACAACTGGTGGAGGTACTAATGGTGCCTTATTCCTCCCTCCTGTCTTACCACTCATCTGGCAAGATGGACAGGTTCTGCAGAAATGCTCTGTGTCTCTGCACATTTCTGGCCAGTAGAGCAGAGGGCCCAACTTATCCTGGTGTTTTGTAATCCCCAAATGTCCGGCTAAGGGCATTACATGGGTCAGTGACAACAGGACTTTCCTGTGCATAATGTAACTACTATCATCCTGCTAGTTCCTGGCTCAGGATTTACCAGTACACCCTAAAGCAGACTATTTTCCCAGCCTACAGAGTGTTTTCCGACCACTCCTTTGATGACCTGTTCCTGGGCTTCCTTGCAAAGTCCCACAAGCGCAGGGCATTCTTCCTGTGCCTTGAGGAAATCTTCCTGGTGTAGGCCCTCAGCAGCGAACAAACCCTGCTGCTCTGGAAGCAACCCAGACTCCAGCAACTGCTGTGCTTCAGGAGCCTCATCCTCTTCTCACTTTGGAGTAGAAGTGATGATCTCCACAGCCATTGCATTTCCTGAGTCTGCCCTTCCCTGCAAACAACCTTGCCCTGGTCCCAGCAAATTAGTGATCCCAGTCTCACTCTGAGTTCAATGTGTAGCCTGTGCTCTGGTTAACACAACTGACATTGTCCATGGCATGAAGGCTCCTGGTCCTGACACCAAGCCAGTGGCAATCAAATCATTGACCAAGAGACATCCACCTCCTTCCTTTTATTTTTACACCAACATCAATCATAGATGCCTTGCCATTGAGCTCAACCTCATCCCTGCTAAGTGGACACTATCTGCTCTGGCATCAGGTACATACTCTCTGCCACAGTTCGATGGGCTAGTATCCCTCAGGGCAGGCATTTTACTACCATCAAGATTAACTTCCATCACAAATCCCATTGTGTTAATATAAATGTGCTACAGAGTATCTGAGTCCCTTTTCCAAATGCCAATAGCTACTAGGTTAAGCACAACTGTCCCTCTTGTACACCTTCACACACATTTAACATGCTTGTTTTCACAGGTGTTGCTGGGGCAAGTTCTTTTTCTTAAAAATCGCTTTTAATAAAACATCCCAACTTATGGTACTTAAAGCAGGTCACCAACTTGGACTTGGAAGGGCTTCATTACCTTCTTTTCTCATGGTGCTCCTTCACAGACATGTCATTACCATTCCCATGTTTCCTGAGCCCTACCCGAGTCCCATGAGAATTACCCTTGCCCTTAACCTCCGGTTTGGAACCAGTCTTTGGAGAGTTCTTCTCCACTTTTGGCTTAGAACTGTGCTGATCTGGCCATTCATTTGTGAACTTTGTTAGCTCACTACTTACCTGCTAACACTGCAAGTTTTATGGAATCCCTTTCATCCAAATTAGACAGGTATTGCCTAAATGTGGTAGGGCACTCCTCCTTGAGCCGCTCTGTCACTATCAATTGGTTAAAGGACTGAAGATCCTTGGCCTCCATCCCTCTGACCCACTCATTCCAGTCACACAATACACCATGAATCCAAGCCTCAAATGGAACACTATCTGCTCTCTTGCAGTCACAGAATCTCAACAGGTAGTGAGCTGTCTTCAGCACAAGTTCCCTAATGAGATGTTCCTTCTTTGAGACATAGACCATTTGGTCTGTCACAGGCATCCCCCCAATGATGACTGTCCCTTTCAATGGCATGTGCCCTTTAAGGCAGCTGCCTAAGATACCTCATTTAAGGCCTGGCATTACAAGGCACCTCAAAGCTCACAAACCATTCCAAAATATTCAACCTTGCACATACAAATGCACAAGATCTTTTAAAAACCTTGGACGCAACCTGGTCTGATCTGGATGTAGAGTAACCTATCTCAGATGCAGTTGTCATTGCTGCCATCCTATGTTTCTCTCTCTCAAGAGCTGTTGTTTCCCTTTCTATCTCTCTTTCCCTTTCCATCAATTTCTCCTCCTACTCTCTCTGTTTTGCCTCCCTTTCTTTCAGTTTCTCCTCTCTCTCTCATACAGTTTTCCCTTCCTAGGCCCATTCCTCCTGTTCTCCCACCTCTTAGCTTCCCCCTCACAAATTCTCTGGCTTTCTTATCTTCCTCAGTCTTAGCTTTATAAAGTGCCAACGACAAGCTGAGGGCCTTTGCTAGACTCAACCCACCCAAGGGATTTATTCCTAGAAGTGGTGACAGTGTTACCCTAGAAATTCAAGTTTGTGTGCACACCTGCGGTATTCTACAAATTAAAGTTGGTGAATGTCTTGGTGAAACTCTTGAAAACGCATTAATGGACCCACTTGGATTGTGTCTGGGATATATATGTGCTAAGGGGATCCTAGAGGCTGAATCCACAGCTCTCTCCTCTTGGGTTGCTACAATGGTTCTCTCCCCAAAGTTGATTACAGCCTCATCCTTTTCACCCAGTACCTCAAACTGGTCCCTAATACATTTTTATCTGTTTATTCGTTTTCAATTTACACAGATTTGCCATTGCATCCATAACAAACGATTAACAACGTTAGAACATAGGAGTTCACCTCCTTTCGTAAGCATTTGGGTGAGGTAATAGAAAATAAAAAAAATTATTTTCCTTGTCACTTCTTTTCCTGTACAATTTACACATTAATTCACAAAAAGTGGTGTTTCTAAAACTGCAGTTATCCCACCCACACCCCAGGTCAATTGGTCCCTTTCTCCTATTGCATTGGTATGCATCCCTCTCATACGCTATTGTTGTCCCTAATACAATTAGCATGGACCCCTCTGTCCCTACTCCTGGGAATCCTCCTGGCTCTGTACCTACATAAATCCTTCATCTGATCTATGAACATAGTGCTGAGGTAAATTTCCAACCCTCTGTTCTACAATGCTTTTCTGCGTAGAAAACAAAAAACTGAACTCATTGGAGTACTGGCGCAGATTGGAAATGGCCAATGCCACCTTGTATCTAGGCTCCTAAATATTCGGTGCCCCGCTGCTTGCTGCCAATTGTCAGAATGCTTTTCAGACACTGAAGGGGCAAGCAAGGGCTACTGGGCCCAACCATGGTGATTGAGGACTTTTACTGCTGATCTCCCAAGGCTTGACCAGCTATGGATCCTGAGGAACTGGGCCGAGTATCCCTTCTGCACTTCACTCTCAGTGATAGCTGTGGGAACGCAGTCAGAGGCTTCCTGTAGGGGGAGTGAAGAAACAGGTAACTGAACACGACTCATAACTCAAAATGCTCTCAGTAGTGTCAATAACTCGATATCCACTCAAATACTTGTATTTTATTTCTAAATTCCTACGCATCAAAAAAAGCATACAATATTTGTAAGCAATAACACAATCTTTTTGAGGTTGGGGGTCTAGTGTTTTACTGGTAAATCCCTGTCCCACCTTCTGCCTTGTAATTTGGTCAGGGATATTCCCCATTCACTGGTGGCTGGATCCAGGCAATGCTTACTAATAGGCAATACTCAAGAGTCCCCCCAGGAGATGACCCAACAGAGTCACAGGGAGAAATGAACCCCAATATGAAGACCTCTGTTCTACACTCTTTATATTAACCATGGTGTTCACTCACACTATGGGGGCATGAGGTAGTCCCTTAATAGGGTTGCCACCTTTTCCCAGAAAAAATACCAGCCATTTTTTCACATTTTAAGATCCTGCAATGGCCAAGACCTGAAACTTAACTATAGCTGTCTATAAAGTTGTCTGTCTTCATTTTTAACATGGCCTTTCTGTCTTTGTTTACTTTAATTATCAGGCAGGGCCCATTAAGGCAGGTCTAGAACACATTTTAAAGTGCTTTCTTTTTATATTTATTGCTTAAAGTATTTGCTGATAAAGAGATACATTCTATCTTTAATTGATTTTCCTACTTTTGTACCACTTACTAACATACGCTCTGTCAAGCCTGTTGGTTGTTTATATTCTTTATTGCACCCTTGGCACATCTGAGGACCTCAGCATTACCTACCTTTCTGTCTAACTTTCCTTGATGGAAATCTACATATATAATTCTTAATTGATCTGTAATACCATTGAGGTAAACATGTAGTCTGGCTTTGAGCATCAATTAGTAACACAACATTTCCCAACGTAACACACCTCCCCTCTTACAACTAAAAATGAAACATTTAGGAAACATGGCTGTCAAGTGAGTTCTATTTTGGAAACACAGGAGTTTAAGAGGATGGAGAGGTGAGGAAAGGTACCCCTGAGACAGAAGTTGGGTATTGATGACATTCCTGAGGGCTGGGGTGAGAACATACATAGAAGGAAAGGGAGCAGAGCCTTCTTTCTGCACATGAAGGGTCTCTTTGATTCCAGGAAGAGATACTGGTCAGTGGGGCCTGGGCTTACTGTCAGGGAGATGGTAGGACTGGTAAGGTTTGCACTAAGGACTCGGGAATCCTGATGGAGAGTAAGGCCTATGCCTTTGAGCCTTTATGAGGTATATTTCAGTGGAGGCTGGCAGCCAGGTGTGATCCACAGTTACTCCCTTGGTCTGTGCTGTGGATCATTTAGAATTGGAGCCACTCCTGCTGTGGAAGACTGTGCATTTGACAAAGATAAGTACAGAGGAGAGGTCACTTTAAAGGAGTTGACAACCAAAGCCTGAATTTAAAAGGATCAGACACTAAATCACATTTGTGTCTGGAGTTGGACTGTAAAAGTGAAAGCACACGACTCGCGAGTTGTTCAACAGCACTGTTCATCAGGAAAAAGAAGAACGCCAAGACTTCTAGCTGCTGGAGTCAAGACTAGAGCCTAATGTCTGCTAGTCTCTCTGCTGAGTGAGGGGCCATCATCCAGGAAGTCAAGACAACTTGCCCTGAGCCTGGACACCAACCGTTTGCCTTCCTGCCAAGACCAGTGTATCCTGTGAGAAGGAGAAGCGTGAGGTCCACAGGGATTCTTGTGAGTGGATCCAGGTGAGCAAAGTGTGAGACACCCTGACCAGCTGGCTGTGGGCTGCCTGCCTGATCTTGCCAAAGTCAGTGACCTTAGTGTGAAGAGCAAAGTGCTACTATGAAGTCCAGGCTTTTGCCCTTGTGAGCACCCAAGACAGTGACCCCTGTGTGACCAGGACAGGGGCCCCTGTGATGTGTGGAACGTCACCCATGTAAGGGGCCAAGATCGGTGTCTCCCATGTCACCAGAAGGCCTGCCACAGTTACTGAAAGCCAGTCCCTCTTCTGTCGTGCCAAGGAAGCCAGGAGGAACACTTACAGATCACCAAGGCTAGAGTTTGCAGGCCCTCAGCATCAGGGACAATAGTTTGTGAAGGAGGTTTTATTACTTCAGATGATTGTAGTTTTAAAGCTACGTAATCCCTAATGGTGATTACCATGTTCCTAAAATTATGTACACATGATATAGCTTCACTTTTTAGTACCATTCTGTGCTGAAAAACCCTTCTATTCTTTCTAATTTTTCTGGAAAGACACAATTGGATATGATATTCAGCTTCTCTGTCTTTAAATTTAAAAATTAAACTCATGAAATCTACAATTTCTATGGCTATTCTTGTGAAGTTGTCTGGTCTGATGTCCAGAACTTCTAATTCTTTTCTTAGACTTGCAATAACCTTATTCCTCCACACATGGTTGTTCACTATTGTGTATGAGGACCGTGAGTTGGCTACGATCTTTATTTCCAATCCCAATGGTCATCTCACATATAGGTTTTTTTCCTGAGAGTTTCATCCACACCAAAAACACATTTTTCTATACTTGAGACACATACATCACTATTGTTTCTTTCATTTACGTTGCAATTGTTAGTTTTAACCTTTGCCACTAGTTATACATTATGGTTCACCTTCTATGGCACACTTTGTGGACATGACCTATTACACCACAGCCCACACACTTCTAATCGCGTGCAGGACACTTCCTATTGTGTGCTAGATGATCCAAACTAGCACACCATAGCATTTCCCTTGTAAATCATTTCTCCCACTTCTCTTCATGCCATTTCTTGTATTGGACATATTTTTCTTTTGTAAAGGATGGTCATGACTGTTTCACTTATTATTTTTTTTATGTTAGCCGTACCTTACTTCTCTATCTTCAACTATCACATCTTGGCACATCTTCTAGTAAGTTCTGCCCTTTTCACAATGTCTATAACATATTGAAAAGAAACTTCACCTTTTACCCATAAATTATGTTGGATATTAGAATTAGATTTGTTCATGACTATTTGATCTCTGATAAACTTGTCATGAAATGTGCCAGAAAGACAAGCATGAGAGTGGAAACATAGGCCCTCATTACAACATTGGCGGTAAAAGCCACTTACCGCCGTGCAGAAGACCGCCAACACACCGCCGCGGCCGCGGAAATCCGCCACAGCTATTATGACCCACAGCTCGGAATCCGCCAAAATTCAAACACCCACACAAGTCCACCACACCAAAGGTCAGTGATAAACTGGCGATAACTAAACCGACACCGTCACGCCAACAGAAATATGCCCACACTATCATGACCCACGAATCCACGCGGCGGTCTTTCAACCGCGGTATTACAGTGGCGGTACACACCGCCACGCTCAAAATACACACACATCTCCAAAACACAGCCACATTGGACAATTCGAAATACACACACCTGATACACATACACACACCACTCCCACACATCCAATACAATATAAAACACACACCCACAAACCCCTACGACAAAAATCCTGAAAGAAGCCCAGAGAAAGACACCACAATCTATAACCAGGCATCCACAGGCACACAACACCATCACCCACATAACATCCACGCACCCCACACAACACACCCCTAAATATCACCCCACATATCACAACACACACCACCCCACACATCACCCACACCACCCCATGGCACGGCAAAGACACCCTAGGATCTCTGATAAGGAGCTCAGGGTCATGGTGGAGGAAATCATCCGGGTAGAGCCACAGCTATTCGGATCACAGGTGCAGCACACCTCCATAGCTAGGAAGATGGAGCTATGGCGAAGAATAGTGGACAGGGTCAACGCAGTGGGACAGCACCCAAGAAATAGGGATGACATCAGGAAGAGGTGGAACGACCTACGGGGGAAGGTGTGTTCCGTGGTCTCAAGACACCACCTCGCGGTACAGAGGACTGGCGGCGGACACCCACCTCCTCCCCCACAACTAACAACATGGGAGGAGCAAGTCTTGGCTATTCTGCATCCTGAGGGCCTTGAAAGAGTAGCTGGACGAATGGACTCTGGTAAGTCAAACCTTAACTATTACAACCCCCACCACACCTGCATGCCATCACATACCCCCACCCTCGCCCTCACCCCCATCACTCCAACTCCTCACACATGTCTCACTATCACAAACCACACATCCCAACACCAAGCCCTGCATGCAGCACCAAAGCATGGACACCCATCACCAATGCATGGCCACGGGACATACCCATACACCCCCTAAACCATCATCACACAAGGTCCCACACAGGAATGCAAGCACTGGGGTACACGGTCACCCACCCATTGCACACCATGGTACACACAGATGCAATAATCATGCTTTTACACCCCTGCAGGACCCCTACCCAACGTCAGCGCACAGGAGGGTCCAGACATGTCCACTCCACCCACAGAAGAGGCCCACAGTGATGACAGCAGCTCTGTCCAGCTGGATCTAGACGACCAGCCCGGCCCATCTGGGACCTCGGGACAGTTGGTTCCCCTCACACAGTCACAGGCCACCACAGAGCTTCCCCCCTCTGGAAACACCAGCACAGCACCCACCTAGCGGGCCCATACCTTGTTCCCAGGACACATCAATCAGCAGTGTGTCCACCACTACAGGGAACCCAGGCAAACCCACCACCCCAACAACAACAGGGACCTGGGGGCAGTGGTAGTGGGCACACTGTTCAGGAGAAAGAGGCCCAGGAACACAGGGGAACTGGGAGGGCTGCTGTGCGACAGAGGGAGGACAGGCCCAGGGAACCCACTCTCCACGAGGCCCTCTCCAACATCATTGGAGCCAACCATCATTCCCAGGAGACGATGGCAACGGTACTGGCCAAGTTTCAGGAGACCCAGTGGCTGCAGGAGGAACAGTATTTGGGCTTCAGGGAGGAACTCAGATCCATCAATTCCACCCTCTACACCATCGTAGGGGTGCTGAAGGAAGTCCTCAACACCAGGAGAGACACTGTGGCACAACAAGGGGCCCCTGACACTAGCCTGGACGATGAACTGCCCACCACCTCCGCCGGCGCTAGTGGACAGGAGAAACCGCCACAGGACCACCACACCAGCACCCCACCCCCTGCAGAGGGAGAACCACCCCGCAAACGCTCCCTGAGATCCAGGACAAAGACAGAGAACGATGCCAAGACCCCCGCCAAGAAATGAGACCGTCCTGAATGTCATCCTTTTGTCCCACCTTGTCACCCTGTCCATCCTCTAACTGACCCAGCTCCACTTCCTATACCCCTTTGGACAATGCACCTGGGAGACTGATAGACTGGACTCTGCCATGGACATTCCTCCACCATCAACCCTCACCATTTTACAGCATCCTCCATTATTGAGCACTTAAATAAACACCCTTAAAGCGCAAAACAATCTGGAGTCTGTCTGTGATTTCAAAACAGTGTATTAGCAATTATAGTGACAAAATGCTCTTACAATTGTAATGTCAACATACCTATGTCACACAGCTCTAGTCCATAAGGAAACAAAGCAGATGTCACACAGTGGGACCCACATCTGTGAAATCGTAAGGGAAAGTGACAACTCCGTGACCATACACTGTGCTCACCTAGTAGCCACACACGGTGCCTCTGGAGTTGCCCCATCACATAAAGGATGCTGCTATTCCGCAGGATGTAAGCGTCATGCACTGAGCCAGGGAATTTGGCATTCACATGGGAGATGTACTGGTCTGCCAAACACACCATCTGCACATTCATCGACTTATAACTCTTCCGGTTTATGTACACCTGTTCACTCCTGCGTGGGGACCAAGGCCACATGTGTCCCATCAATGGCACCTATGATGTTGGGGATATGTCCCAGGGCATAGAAGTCACCTTTCACTATGGGCAAATCCTCCACCTGAGGGAAAATGATGTAGATCCGCATGGCAGACAACACTCTGGACAACACGTTGGAAAACATAGGCTGGGACATCCCTGATGCTATAGCCACTGTTGTTTGAAATGACCCACTTGCAAGGAAATGGAGTACTGACAGCACCTGCACTTGAGGGGGGATTCCTGTGGGATGGCGGATAGCTGACATCAGGTCTGGCTCCAACTGGGCACACAGTTCCAGGACTGTGGCACGATCAAGCCTGTATGATGATTACATGTCTTTCCTCCATTGTCAACAGGTCCACCAGTGGTCTGTACACCGGAGGATGCCGACATCTCCTCACATGTCCCAGCGGACGGTGCCTATGAAGGAGAACAGCGAGCACAGAGTCAACTAACTCAGAGGTACGTACACACAGCTTACACAGAACACGATTCATAATCCGAAATTAGCATGTATGAGTGTTGAGGCAAGGCCTAGTTATGTGTGACACAGTTAAAAATAGAGCCATGTGGGCCCCTGAAATGACGGCTGCCTGACCTGTAAAGTGGGACAATGGGATATGAGGTAACTGCGCTGGTGTTGTACACCGTCGCAGTAGGCGGTCAAAGACCGCAGCGCAATTCTGCATTGGTTAACATTGGACCCTAAGTGTCCCAGGAGCCAATGACGATGTACGCCGGCGGTGATG
The DNA here is from genome assembly GCF_031143425.1 of Pleurodeles waltl. Taxonomy (NCBI): domain Eukaryota; kingdom Metazoa; phylum Chordata; class Amphibia; order Caudata; family Salamandridae; genus Pleurodeles; species Pleurodeles waltl. The sequence goes on from NC_090448.1 coordinate 733,810,715, forward strand.
GTACGCACCGCCGCTGACGTGACTGCCATTTTCTATCTGTTCAATCACTCGATAGCTGATCTTCGACAGGATAGGACCTACACTGCAAGTGCTGCTGTGACCTCAGTCTTGAAGAGACAACGGCTCGTGCGTCGGGGGAAAGGGCCCCAGCCTTCACATCGGAGGAGTTGGAGAAACTCATGGATGGGGTCCTCCCCCAGTACACGCTACTCTACGGTCCTCCAGACAAACAGGTAAGTACACTTGGAGCATGCTGTATGGCTATGCCTGTGTGGAGGGGGGTGGAGGAAAGATAGGGGGGGGAGAATGAGGCATGCATGATACAACGGTGAGTGCATGTGCCACATGGCAAGGGTAGGGATGCGGGCCAATGTCTGTGACGGGGCAGTTGGTAATAACTTCTCTTTTTCCCCTGTACAATTCATGTAGGTCAGCGCCCACCAGAAGAAGGATATTTGGCGTGCCATCGCCAAGGACGTCCGGACCCTGGGGGTCTATCACAGACGGAGCACCCACTGCCGTAAGAGATGGGAGGACATTCGCTGTTGGAGCAAGAAGACGGCGGAGGCCCAGCTGGGGATGGCCTCCCAACATGGGAGGGGTGTCCGTTGCACCATGACCCCCCTTATGTTCAGGAGCCTGGCAGTTGCGTACCCGGAGTTGGATGGGCGCTTGAGGGCATCACAACAGCAACAAGGGGGTGAGTACACTCTCATTCTGCTGATTCTGCGCGCAGTGGAGGTGTCTGGGTGGGGGAGGTGGGCTGTGGGTTCCCCTAGGCCTGGGTGAGTGTGCTAGTTAGGTCTCCTTTTTCAGGCAGGACCTGTGGCACCCCACCCCACCTGGGTACAGTGCTAACTACACCTAGTCAGGCTCCTGTGACATCCATGTGTGCAGATGTCGGCCATAGCCTTGTAGGCCATGTCCCAGGGATTGAATAGTGGACCCCAAGTGCGCGGCGTAGTGCAGGGGGCTTCTGTGTCTGTCGTGTCCGCCAACGGTAGCGGTAATGCATGCACTCAACATGTCTTTCTTCTGTCGTCGCCCCCCTTTTTGTGTTCTCCCTGTTCTTGTGTGCATTAGCATCATCAGGCGGAGGAGCAGTGGCACCGGAGCAGGAGGGAGCTGCATCCCACATGGCCCTGGAGGGCGACACTATGGAGTCGGATTTCACCAGTGGGACGGAGGGCGAGGGGAGCTCCACGGCGGGGACAGGAGCTGAGACCAGTGATACAGACTCGTCCTCTGATGGGAGCTCCCTTGTGGTGGCAGGCCCATCTGTGCCCCCCCATCTACAGGTACAGTCGCCACCCCCCCTTCCAGCACCGCCCTCCCAGCAGCCCCTCAGCCTTTGCCCCGTGCCCCCTTACCCAGGAGGGTGGGCATCACCTTCGCCCCAGGCACCTCAGGCCCTGCCCCAGTCACCCCTGCTGCCCTCAGTGAGGAGACCATTGACCTCCTCAGGTCCCTCACTGTTGGGCAGTCTACCATTTTGAATGCCATTCAGGGTGTAGAGAGGCAGTTGCAACAGACGAATGCATTCCTGGAGGGCATTCATTCTGGTCAGGCAGCCCTTCAGCAAGCTTTTCAGACTCTGGCCTCAGCACTGATGGCAGCCATTGTCCCTGTCTCTAGCCTCCCCCCTCCAACTTCCTCTACCCAGACCCACACTCCTGTACCTCAGCTTACCCAAGCACACCATCAGACCAGCATGCACACACCCCAACACACAAAGGAAGCTCAGGCAAACATAAGCACCACACATCCCACAGGCCTTCACGCAAACATCACACACATGCAGACATAGCAACATCCACTGCCTCCACTGTGTCCCCCTCCTCCTCGTCTCTCTCCTCCCTCCCAGTCTCGTCTCCACTCACACCTGCATGCACTACATCTACAGCCACTACTTCCATCACCAGCACACCCGTTCACGTGCAGTCACCACCCCCACTACAATTCACACATCCCCTGTGTCCTCTCCCAGTGTGTCTGTGACGCCACCTCCCAAGGTACACAAACGCAGGCACACACCCAACCAACAGCCATCCACCTCACGACAGCCTCCAGCGCATGCACCTTCACCCAAAGTCACCAAACATACACCTCCTACAACCACAACCTCTTCCTCCACTCCCAAACCCCCTCCAGCTACCCGTCCCACTGTTCCCAATAAACTTTTCCTGTCCACCCTTGACCTCTTTCCCTCGCCTCCCCAACCCCGTCAGTCCTCTAGGGCCCGACTCTCAAGGTCCCAACCTAGCACCTCAGCCACGACATAGGCGGGATCGGTGGTGTCAGTAGTCACCGGATTCTGGAGTGCACCAGGCAGCAGGGCAGCCAGTGTGGCAAGGAGCCACAGCACGGACAGTCCCCCACCTGTCAAGCATCAAAAGTTGGCCAGTGCCCAGCAGGAGAGGGGGAAGACACCAGCCGCCAAAGCCGCTCCCAGGGGTACAGGTGGGAGTGTGGAGTCAGCTGCGACACCTTCCAAGGTGGGGAAGGGGCACAAGTAACCCGGCAAGTCTGGGAAGATCGGCACGTCGGAGAAGACCGCCATCAGCCCCGCTGCCCAGGAGGCGACCGCCAGCACCAACTCCGCTGCCCAGGAGGCGACCGCCATCAGCCCGCTGCCCAGGAGGCGACCGCCAGCAGCCCCGCTGCCCAGGAGGCGACCGCCATCAGCCCCGCTGCCCATGAGGCGACCGCCAGCAGCCCCGCTGCCCAGGAGGCGACCGCCATCAGCCCCGCTGCCCAGGAGGCGACCGCCAGCACCAGCCCTGCTGCCCAAGAGGCGACTGCCAACAGCCCCGCTGCCCAGGAGGCAACCACCAGCACCAGCCCCGCTGCCCAGGAGGCGACCGCCAGCACCAGCCCCACTGCCCAGGAGGCGACCGCCATGAGCTCCGCTAGGCAGGATGTGACCGCCAGCAGCAGCCCCGCAGGCCCAGACAGGACCGCCAGCAGCAGCCCCGCAGGCCCAGACAGGACCGCCAGCAGCAGCCCCACTGGCCCAGACAAGACGGCCAGCAGCAGCCCCGCAGGCCCAGACAGGACCGCCAGCAGCTGAGTCGCTGCCAAGGATACCGCCGCCACAAGCACCGCTGCAATGGACACCACCGCCACAAGCACCACTGCCACGGACACCGCCGCCACAAGCACCGCCGCCACAGCACCGCTGCCAAGGACACCGCCGCCACAAGCACCGCTGCAATGGACACCGCCGCCACAAGCACCGCTGCAATGGACACCGCCGCCACAAGCACCGCTGGCCCATGAACGCCAATTGCACTAACGCTACTGAGTCCGCCACGAGCAGGATGAAGCACTCTGGGCACAAAGCCCCCTCCAGAACCAGTGGAGATTTACATCCACTACCTCTGTCCTTGGCAGGATGAAGCACTCTGGGCACAAAGCCCCCTCCAGAACCAGTGGAGACAAGCATCCACTACCTCTGTCCTTGGCAGGATGAAGCAATCTGGGCACAAAGCCCCCTCCAGAACCAATGGAGTCTATTATCCACTTGAGAGACTGTGGCTTTGCACTCCCCAGGATTGAACAGTGGGCAACCCACCCACTGTAGAGACTTGAGAGACTGTGGCTTTGCACTCCCCAGGATTGAACAGTGGGCAACCCACCCACTGTAGAGACTTGAGAGACTGTGGCTTTGGACTCCCCAGGATTGAACAGTGGGCAAACCACCCACTGTAGAGACTTGATAGACTGTGGCTTTTCACTCCCCAGGATTGAACAGTGGGCAACCCACCCACTGTAGAGACTTTGGCGTTGTGCACTCATCCGGCTGAGGTGCCCCCCCTTTCCCTTCCCCCTGAGGTGCCTGTTTTATTTCTATCTGATGCCCCCTGCAGTGTTCTCTCCGTCATGTTCGGGTACCTTGTGTGGGCCTCGCCCATGCAGTGTGGGCCCAGTGTTCCACGGACTTAAATGGAGCAATACCTGGACTTCTCTTCTTGGTGTATACATTTGTTAATAGTGTATATATATTTTTGCGTACTGGATTTTAATAGATTACAATGGTTACACTCATTTCCTTTTGTCTTTGCATTCTTCCGGGGGGGTGTAACTGTGATGTATCAATATGTATTAGTGTGTGTGTTGTCATGGGTATGGGTGGGGGTGGGGGTGTAGTGTGTTCCTGTTTTCTCCCTCCCCCCTCCCCTGTGTCGTAGGTGCAGTACTCACCGTGGTCTTCGCCGCCAGCGTTTGTGCTCCTGGTAGAGGAGCAAGAAGATGAAAGCTGGGAAGATGTGAAGCTCTGGTTCCATGGCGTCCTGGTTCTTTGTGGGGTGTGTTGAGGTGAGCGTTTTCCCTTCGAAGTTCTGTTTCCGGCGTGTTTTTGTTCGCGGTGAATCCGCCCTGGAAAAGGTGGCGGATTGGTAGGTTGTGATACTGTGGGTGGTACATTGTCTTCCGCCTGTCTGTTGGCGATTACCCCCGCGCTGTTTGTTTGTACCGCCGTGGCGGTCGGAGTGTTAAAGTGGCTGTCTATGTTGGCGGTTTCCGCCACCGTCGTAATTCAATTTTTTTTACCGCCGGCCTGTTGGCGGTCTTACCGCCGCTTTAACACCAACCGCCAGGGTTGTAATGACCACCATAGTCTTCTTTGCTCTCTTCTTTTTCTTGCTTTCCGTGGAATAACTTGTTTCAATCAATTGCTGTGCATAGTGTGTGAGAAAAATATAGGCCTGATTTATACTTTTTTAGCGCCACACTTGTGTAATTTTGGGATGCAAAAGTGGCGCAAATTTACAAAATATAATTAAATTTTGTACGTTTGTGCTGCTTTTGCGTCACAAAATTACGCAAATGCGGCGCTAAAAAAGTATAAATCAGGCCCTATGTGTCCAAGTCTTCCAACATATTAATAAAAACGTACTCTGACCAGATTGTCTTTATATTTTTCTGAGTGCACCTTTAAACCTCTGGACCTAAACAAGTAGTAGAACTTTATTTTGCAGGCACGGATTTAATTCATCTTCCTCAAATATTGGAGATATAATAGAGAAAATATTCTCTTCACTCTTTCCACTTCATTGATGAATCACCAGTAGTTGACAAACACGCTAGTGGGGATGAGTCACTTGATTCACTACTACCACGCTTGATTTTTTAAATAAAATAATGTATTGTCTACTGGGTAGATGGATAGAGTAAGAATTTAGTTAATGGGAATACTATTGGTAACACAAGGACAAATGGGGATGTCACTGAACAATTTCACTTGTGTCTTGGATAGCCTTCCAATTAAAGTACACATTGTGTGTGGCGTAACATAAGCTTCCGACATCTTTTTTCCAATTAGGTGCATTTATTTCACTTCACGAGACAGTTGAGCAGAACGAGCTACAATTAACATGAATCTTTTTGTGCAATACAAGGATAGTTTTTTTAATCTCTTTCGCACTTAGGGGCATATTTATACTCTGTTTGCGGCGGATTTGTGTCATTTTTTTACGCAAATCCAGCACAAACTTAACTCCATATTTATACTTTGGCGCTAGACCCGTCTAGCGCCAAATTTATGGAGTTTGATTCATTTTTTTACCGTGGAAACCTACCTTGCGTTAATGAGATGCAAGGTAGGCGCTCCAGTGCAAAAGATGACTCTAAGGCCTTTGCGCCTTATTTATACTCCCATGCAAAAATGACGCATGGAGGAGGGCCTTAAAAAATGACTCTAAACCAGTTTAGAGTCATTTTTTAACTCCTGGGTCAGGACAGGCGTTAAGGGACCTGTGGGCTCATTTCCATGGTCAGAGACCATGGAAGCAGTCCACAGGTGACCTTCCCTGCCCCCAGGGACACCCCCTGCCACCCCCACCCACCCCTGGAGGACACCTGTAGATGGGGGGGACCCATCTACGGTAAGTAGAGGTAAGTATTTTTTTTCCATTTTTTAAAGTGGCATAGGGGGGCCTAACTTGGGCCCCCCTACATGCCATTGTGCCCAGTGGCCATGCCCAGAGGACAGGAGTCCCCTGGGCATGGCCATTGGGCAGGGGGGCACGACTCCTGTCTTTGCTAAGACAGAGGTCATTTCCATGGGGGTTGTGCATCAAAAAATTACGCTAGTCAGGTTAGAGTCAATATTTTTTACTCTAACCTGACTTGCGCCATTCTTTGACGCACAACCCCCATTCTTCCCTACGCCTCTGCTACCCAGTTAGAGTAATTTATTTTAACGCTAACCAGGCCGCGGCGCCGGCTAACATCATTCCATAAATAAGGCGCCCGGCTGGTGCGGTGGAAAGGCGTCAGCCGGCGGTAAAAATTTTGACGCAAATCTGTAAAAGCGCTGATTTGCGTCAAAAAGTATAAATATGGGCCTTAGTACACTCTGTGCTTGTTGTCTCACTTTTGTGTCCGCCAAGGTTTTCAAACTGTATAGCAAATTGCTGTGTAAATGCAGCTCCGATGAAACTTGGATTACCTGTTGTTCATTATGAGCATTGCAGTATTTTTTCTAACAAAATAGCAGCAAGTAAGGACGCATTTTGTGACCCTACCGTAATTATGTATGCTTTGATAATGCATGGCACTGACATGACAGTACTTGTGGAGAACACCACCATGGATATCAGAATGTTGTAGTTCAAAACGTCTATGGACAACATTTGTGAAATACTTCAATATTGTTTTAAAATAACAGATGTATGGAGTCAATATTTTGCTTCACTGCTGTAATTTTAGTGTTAGTGTTCTGTTGCATCTTGTGTTCCAGTCCTTTCTATGCGTGTTCACAATTATAATCTTCGAGCTCCAGTTAGTCTGTTGCAGACCAAGGTTGCTTGTTGGTCCATAAACCAGAGCTGTCCTCGTGGCCAATCCTAAAATGCACTCTCTCAAGCCTTTTGGTTGTTTATCTTCTTTATTATAGCCCTGGGACATACAAGGACCGAGAGATTAGGCAGCTTTATGTCTAACTGCCCTCAATGGAATCCTACATATATCATTCTCAATTATCTCATAATACCACTAAAGTAACTATCTACGATTGCTTTTAAGCATCAATTAGTAACACAACGTTTCCCGGCATAACACAGCCAGAATATTAAAACACCCATCATGTCGGTAAACAAACGGTCAGGTGGCAATCTGAGTTGAAAAGAACCTAGTGAATGCATTTAAGAGCAATGACTTATGCTACACTTACTTTCAGTACCTAAATGTTTTGGGACTGCAAAGTAGTAGCCTGAAAATTAAAATAAAACCCGTACCATATATCATTCCGTAAGTGAGTGAAACATGCAGTTCTAACCCAACACTGTTGTTGCGGGTGTGGGCCAACATTCGACACCCGCACCCCCCTCTCCAGTGCATTTGTCAACCATTACATGATACTGGAGAGGACTGGAAAGGATCATCTAGTGCTTGCACAGAAGGACTCCTTTTTTAAAAGAAGACAAGGGTGAGGAGAATTGGTTTCACTTCCACGTCAGACCCTTCCCCCTCCCACCCAGCTGTGACGGCATGCTGATGTCACAGATTCCCCACCGGACACGGAGTAGCAAGGAGGTAAGAGGTCTCTCCTGGGTAAAAAAATGCATGAAACAGCCTCCCCACATTTCAGGGAGGCCTTGTTGCAGGTCTTCCTGAAACTGATTCCTGCCAGTGGATGCGTTCACACCATGATCTGCAGCCAGGAATCTCACTAGACCACCAGGGACCAGTGTTTGGGTGTCGACTCTCGTGGTAACAGGCTGAAACCCCCTCCCAACACTGGAACATTTTTTTTAAAGTGATGTTACCCTAGGTGGGTGCATATGCGCCCCAGGAAAGGTAAACATGTTAAAAATAAATAAAATTGGTGAGATGGTCAGGATGCTTTGTCCTCCTTACATACAGGCCAACCCACTGTGAGACACAATTTATTTTGTCAAAATGTGTGTTTTCCCTGGGTGGGCCGAATGTGGCCCCCTGGGGAACCACAAATTAAAAAAAAAGTAAGAAGTATGGGTAGGAGTCGACCCCCTTTTGGGGCTATATGTATTTTGGGGGCTATATGTATTTTTTACAACCAGAAATTTCTACTGGGGTAATATTGTGCCTCACATTTATAAAAAAAATATATACCTCATATGCCACATAAGCCTACCATTGGCAGATTATGCTGCACATGGTGTATGTATGTGGCATATACAGGATATGTTCTTGCACAAAGGGATGAATGTGGCAACGTGTTTGCATACAGTGCATAGAACCTGCACAAAGGCTGACCTGAGAGCATTTAGTTGCCTATTTATGTATTTAGTTGCTATACTGCATACATGCCAATAGACCTAGTACAGATGGGAGAATCCCGATTTTTTGTAATTTTACTCAGAATCCAATGCAAACTTCGATAAAAAACACACACATTTTCCTAACATTTATGTGACAGAAAGTTCTGGAATCTGCAGGAAGCCACACATATTCTACTACCCTGAGTTCCCACTCGTCTCTCGATACGAACAGTATCCCACTTGTGTGGGTGGGCCAAGAGACCATGACATAAAAGGTCCTAAAGCACTACGTTGAGATAAAAGTAATAAAGGTAGCTGCGATATTTGGTGCTGTGCTGTGGCACCACTCATTCAAAGCTGCAAACCACAGACATTTTTGAAAACTAGACAACCTGGGGAATTCCAGCTTGGTGTGCCTTGCATGTATCCCATGAAGGCGTGTTACCCACAATACCCTCAAACTATGCCTGCAATTACACATTTTCCTTACATTTCTATGATGGAAACTTCCGGAAGCTGCAGGAATCCACAAAATTCATACTGCACTTGTGCCGAAACTAATGCTGTGCCACTTGTGTGGCTGTGCCTAGTGCCCGAAACAGGAATCTGTCCAACTGAGGTCAGTGGCATAGGGTTCACTCCCAGAGTGTCTAAAAGTAGGCCAGGTTACCCTTATCATCAAAAGTCGGTAAATGACCCCCGAAAACCTCAACAACTACTGTCCGATCTCAAACCTCCCCCTCTTGGCAAAAGTCCTTGAAAAAGTTGTCCTGAAATAACTCAGTAAACACATTGAAGAATTTGAACTACTATACACTCTCCAATCTAGCTTCAGGGCACGCCATGGCACAGAAATGGCCATCCTTAATGTTTTGGGTCAGTGGTTCCCAACCTTTTGACATCTGTGGATCCCCACTTTATCATTACTGCAACCCGGGGACCCGCAACAAATCATTATTGGAATCTGGGGACACCCTACTGAGTCATTACTGAAAGGTGGGGGCCTAATTTGTTAGTATTATTTAATGTTCTAAGCAGTTGTGGACCTCCTGAGGAAGCTTTGCGGACCCCCGGGGGTCCCCTGACCACAGGTTGGGAACCACTGTTCTGGGTGATAACTACAGAATGGAGATGCTTGCCTCCTCGTTCTACTTGATATATCACTGGCATGCAACAATGTTGACCACAACACTCTGATAAATACCCTGAAAGAACACATAGGGATCAGAAGTTCAGTTCTAAAGGAGTTCTCTTCATTCCTAGGTAATCACTTGCAACTGGTCAAGTTAAAAGATGCCATATCCAACCAATTCCCTATAAATAAAGGTATGCCCCAAGGGTCTGTCCTAGCCCCGACTCTCTTCAACGTATACATGGAACCCCTAGCCACTCTACTTGAGCAAAGTAATCTAGCATACCGCCTATATGCAGATGACACACAACTTTACATCAAAATATCCTTGCTAGAAGATATATGTTACCTGAACCACACTCTAAAGAGTGCACAGCAATGCCTACCAGAGAACCATCTGAAGCTCAACAGTGAGAAAACTGAATTTCTTCTAATATCTCCACAAGTCAATCTTCCACTGGTAAACCACTGGATAGCACCCCTTTGACAGCCTCAAATGAACCCCCAAAATCATTGACAGTGCCAATCATTAAGAATAATTCTTCACATACTATGACAGCACAACTAAATGAATCAGCCAAAAGTGCCATGCACAACCTAAGACTCCTCAGAAAGATGAAAACATGCATCCCTGAACATGGTCTCAAAACGGTTGCAAAGTCCCTTGTCATAACAAGACTTGACAATGGAAATGCCATCCTCACAGACACCCCTAAGACTTAGTGATGAAAAATGGTGACAGTGAATGCATTAGGGATGGAGTTAGAAGAAAGGTATATTAGGGTTTTTATCTTAGTATTCTGCCAATACAGTGCTGGTGGAGAGAATAATTGAGACAGTGCTTGTGTTGTGGGTGGTAGAGTTGGTGGTGGTAGAGGTTGAGGAGGTGGTATAATTGCAGGTGATGAAAGTGGTGCATTTAGAGGTGACAGAGATGTGAGGGTGGTAATTATTGTGTTCTCCCTAAGTTGAAGTACCTCCGAAGAATCCTCTGCATGAGCTGGCCATGAAGATTGACATTTGCACTTTTTGCCTTTTGCCTCTATCATCTTTATAACCAAGGCATGGTGACTTGCACTCTCTTTCCTAAAAGTTTGCAGATGTTCATGGTGCATCTTTGCCAGGTTTTGGTAACATTTCACAATGTTATTCAAGACAAAGGTCAGCCCTGTCAATCATACGAGGAAGTCCTTTAAGGGAGGCAGCTATCACATAAAGAGTAGCCCCCACAGCATAAATATCCTGCCGCACATTAGTCTGTTGTAGATAAAACTGATCCTCCCAGTGAGCAGCATTGGCCATTCCAACACCCCTCCCCCAGCCCCACCGCTTGTGTGGCCATCTGACGTGGGCAGCAGGTTAAAAAACACAGAATTTTGGAATGGAGGAAATTTAGCCCTGCATTTATCCTCCAACACAAACCCTAGTAGTATGTTTAATATGCATATTGGACCAGCAGAAGTCTCATTTAAGATTCCAATGTAAATTAAAAACATAACATAAAAGTCTTAATTGTACACTTCATCAATTTCATATGAAGTGGCATCAAGAACTGCCTGAATTCATTTAATCAAGTTTATATGATGTGATATCGAAAGCAACCAATGTATTTCAAGGTAACCTTCTTTTTCAAGGCTGCAAAGAGGTTTGCATAAAAATATTGCTTAAATAACCTTCATAAAATTAATTGTTATATACAACACAAAGACACAACAAAAACACCCACTATTAGTGTCAACTAACACATAGTATTCATTGTTCGTGATGACATACATGCTCAGTTAAGGTGAGCTTATTATCAAACAATCACCAAAGTTTCCTATAAGTCCAATATTTTCTAAAATGTATGCTCAAGATGCAAAAATACAACTCTGTTCCTAAGCAATCATATTGCTTACAAGTACACAACAAAATGCAGCACAATGTTTTCATTTATTAAATCCATATCACAAGAGAGAGAAATAATATTGTTGAATGCGCGAAGGTTTCCATTAAAAAACCCAAAACAAATCTATTTATCTGATCATTATCTATCTGTTTCTTTAACATTTTAAAGGTTCTCACCACCCACTATTTTACTATTTCTAAGTATGTGATTATTTGATTATTTATAAGTATTCAATTCATCCACTCTATCATAGCGAAGATTTATGTAGGTTGTTTAAAAAAATCTGTAAGTAAACAAACCTTTTTGACATATTCAAACCCCAAATTAATTTTGTTAAGTTTGCTTTGCATCATTTGTCAATGTTAATTTAATTACACTCTGACCTTATCCTGCATGGTCACTGATTTCCTATGATTTATTTAAATTCATCAAAAGGCATTGTATCTTTTTATTTATAAATCCTTCAAAAGCCTGTATGAGTTTAGTATCAACATTATATGATCACCATTTTACAGGATTGTTTCCTTATTCTAAACTTGAAATGTATACATGATCTATATGGCTTTCATATGTTAATATGTCAGGAGCAATATGTATGTATTAGAATGAAATCAGAATAACAGAAAATCCTTACTGTGTAAGAGAAATCCAGTATTACAACTGAGATTTATTGTGACCTTAGAAATAACAAGAAGTCCTATTTCCACAAAGGTAGCCATTTAAATAATTATGGGACATCTAATTTGTTTACCACCCTTACCTGTAATGCTGGCTGAGACAGCAGATGAAAAACAAAATGATAGTGCAACTATTGTTTTGTTATTCATCTCCTGGCTCTTGGCCAGGGGGGCAAAGCTCCTTCGCCATAGCGAAGGAGCCGCCACAGGTGTACTTTATTTATGTGGTTGTAAGGGTACTGTATTTATGTGGTTTTAAGGGAATGTGTGTCAAGTGTGCCTGATTTCTTTCGGGAGTATATCATTTTCCTATTAACAGGCATGAGGAGGTCTCCTATTCACTGTCATGCTGAGGTCTCCACCTCGAGGGTGGAGGCTCTGCCTCAAGTGCGAAGGTCTCACCAGTATAAATACAATTATATTAACTATACAGTTGTAAATTATGATTATTCTTACTCCATCCCCTAAACTGAGTGGGTGGAGACATGTAGTTTTATACTCAGATTTTGTGAGCAGCCAAAAGTAGTAGAGTTACTTAAATGTGTAAGAATAAAGTTTCACATATACCTTAGTCACAAGTGTAACTTTACTTTTTAGTTAGCCCCGTCTTTTACTAGTCAGGCAATCTTATTAGGGGGAGGGAATCTGCACCAAATGTTGATGTGGATTGGGGAAACAATTTCTACACTTCCAGAGCAGGGTTTCTCCTGTTTTCAAAAAGCTCCCAAAACTAAATGTAAGGAAATGCCTCCTTGGCATGGTTGCCCCCTGACTTTTTGCCTTTGCTGATGCTATGTTTACAATTGAAAGTGTGCTGAGGCCTGCTAACCAGGCCCCAGCACCAGTGTTCTTTCCCTAACCTGTACTTTTGTATCCACAATTGGCAGACCCTGGCATCCAGATAAGTCCCTTGTAACTGGTACTTCTAGTACCAAGGGCCCTGATGCCAAGGAAGGTCTCTAAGGGCTGCAGCATGTCTTATGCCACCCTGGAGACCTCTCACTCAGCACAGACACACTGCTTGCCAGCTTGTGTGTGCTAGTGAGGACAAAACGAGTAAGTCGACATGGCACTCCCCTCAGGGTGCCATGCCAGCCTCTCACTGCCTATGCAGTATAGGTAAGACACCCCTCTAGCAGGCCTTACAGCCCTAAGGCAGGGTGCACTATACCATAGGTGAGGGTACCAGTGCATGAGCATGGTACCCCTACAGTGTCTAAACAAAACCTTAGACATTGTAAGTGCAGGGTAGCCATAAGAGTATATGGTCTGGGAGTCTGTCAAACACGAACTCCACAGCACCATAATGGCTACACTGAAAACTGGGAAGTTTGGTATCAAACTTCTCAGCACAATAAATGCACACTGATGCCAGTGTACATTTTATTGTAAAATACACCACAGAGGGCACCTTAGAGGTGCCCCCTGAAACTTAACCGACTGTCTGTGTAGGCTGACTAGTTCCAGCAGCCTGCCACACTAGAGACATGTTGCTGGCCCCATGGGGAGAGTGCCTTTGTCACTCTGAGGCCAGTAACAAAGCCTGCACTGGGTGGAGATGCTAACACCTCCCCCAGGCAGGAGCTGTGACACCTGGCGGTGAGCCTCAAAGGCTCACCCCTTTGTCACAGCCCAGCAGGGCACTCCAGCTTAGTGGAGTTGCCCGCCCCCTCCGGCCACGGCCCCCACTTTTGGCGGCAAGGCTGGAGGGAACAAAGAAAGCAACAAGGAGGAGTCACTGGCCAGTCAGGACAGCCCCTAAGGTGTCCTGAGCTGAGGTGACTCTGACTTTTAGAAATCCTCCATCTTGCAGATGGAGGATTCCCCCAATAGGGTTAGGATTGTGACCCCCTCCCCTTGGGAGGAGGCACAAAGAGGGTGTACCCACCCTCAGGGCTAGTAGCCATTGGCTACTAACCCCCCAGACCTAAACACGCCCTTAAATTTAGTATTTAAGGGCTACCCTGAACCCTAGAAAATTAGATTCCTGCAACTACAAGAAGAAGGACTGCCTACCTGAAAACCCCTGCAGAGGAAAACCAGAAGACGACAACTGCCTTGGCTCCAGAAACTCACCGGCCTGTCTCCTGCCTTCCAAAGATCCTGCTCCAGCGACGCCTTCCAAAGGGACCAGCGACCTCGACATCCTCTGAGGACTGCCCCTGCTTCGAAAAGACAAGAAACTCCCGAGGACAGCGGACCTGCTCCAAGAAAGGCTGCAACTTTGTTTCCAGCAGCCTTGAAAGAACCCTGCAAGCTCCCCGCAAGAAGCGTGAGACTTGCAACACTGCACCCGGCGACCCCGACTCGGCTGGTGGAGATCCAACACCTCAGGAGGGACCCCAGGACTACTCTGATACTGTGAGTACCAAAACCTGTCCCCCCTGAGCCCCCACAGCGCCGCCTGCAGAGGGAATCCTGAGGCTTCCCCTGACCGTGACTCTTTGAATCCAAAGTCCCGACGCCTGGGAGAGACCCTGCACCCGCAGCCCCCAGGACCTGAAGGACCGGACTTTCACTGGAGAAGTGACCCCCAGGAGTCCCTCTCCCTTGCCCAAGTGGAGGTTTCCCCGAGGAACCCCCCCCTTGCCTGCCTGCAGCGCTGAAGAGATCCCGAGATCTCTCATAGACTAACATTGCGAACCCGACGCTTGTTTCTACACTGCACCCGGCCGCCCCCGCGCTGCTGAGGGTGAAATTTCTGTGTGGGCTTGTGTCCCCCCCGGTGCCCTACAAAACCCCCCTGGTCTGCCCTCCGAAGACGCGGGTACTTACCTGCAAGCAGACCGGAACCGGGGCACCCCCTTCTCTCCATTCTAGCCTATGTGTTTTGGGCACCACTTTGAACTCTGCACCTGACCGGCCCTGAGCTGCTGGTGTGGTGACTTTGGGGTTGCTCTGAACCCCCAACGGTGGGCTACCTTGGACCAAGAACTGAACCCTGTAAGTGTCCTACTTACCTGGTAAAACTAACAAAAACTTACCTCCCCCAGGAACTGTGAAAATTGCACTGTGTCCACTTTTAAAACAGCTATTTGTCAATAACTTGAAAAGTATACATGCAATTTTTATGATTTAAAGTTCCTAATGTACTTACCTGCAATACCTTTCAAACAAGATATTACATGTTAAATTTGAACCTGTGGTTCTTAAAATAAACTAAGAAAAGATATTTTTCTATACAAAACCTATTGGCTGGATTTGTCTCTGAGTGTGTGTACCTCATTTATTGCCTATGTGTATGTACAACAAATGCTTAACACTACTCCTTGGATAAGCCTACTGCTCGACCACACTACCACAAAATAGAGCATTAGTATTATCTACTTTTACCACTATTTTACCTCTAAGGGGAACCCTTGGACTCTGTGCATGCTATTCCTTACTTTGAAATAGCACATACAGAGCCAACTTCCTACATTGGTGGATCAGCGGTGGGGTACAAGACTTTGCATTTGCTGGACTACTCAGCCAATACCTGATCACACGACAAATTCCAAAATTGTCATTAGAAATTGATTTTTGCAATTTGAAAAGTTTTCTAAATTCTTAAAAGACCTGCTAGGGCCTTGTGTTAGATCCTGTTTAGCATTTCTTTTAGAGTTTAAAAGTTTGTAAAAGTTTGAATTAGATTCTAGAACCAGTTGTAGATTCTTAAAAAGTATTCCAACTTTTAGAAGCAAAATGTCTAGCACAGATGTGACTGTGGTGGAACTCGACACCACACCTTACCTCCATCTTAAGATGAGGGAGCTAAGGTCACTCTGTAAAATAAAGAAAATAACAATGGGCCCCAAACCTACCAAAATACAGCTCCAGGAGCTTTTGGCAGAGTTTGAAAAGGCCAACCCCTCTGAGGGTGGCAACTCAGAGGAAGAGGATAGTGACTTGGAGGAAAATTCCCCCCTACCAGTCCTATCTAGGGAGAACAGGGTCCCTCAAACCCTGACTCCAAAAATAATAGTCAGAGATGCTGGTTCCCTCACAGGAGAGACCAACACCTCTGAAATCACTGAGGATAACCCCAGTGAAGAGGACATCCAGTTAGCCAGGATGGCCAAAAGATTGGCTTTGGAAAGACAGATCCTAGCCATAGAGAGGGAAAGACAAGAGATGGGCCTAGGACCCATCAATGGTGGCAGCAACATAAATAGGGTCAGAGATTCTCCTGACATGTTGAAAATCCCTAAAGGGATTGTAACTAAATATGAAGATGGTGATGACATCACCAAATGGTTCACAGCTTTTGAGAGGGCTTGTGTAACCAGAAAAGTGAACAGATCTCACTGGGGTGCTCTCCTTTGGGAAATGTTCACAGGAAAGTGTAGGGATAGACTCCTCACACTCTCTGGACAAGATGCAGAATCTTATGACCTCATGAAGGGTACCCTGATTGAGGGCTTTGGATTCTCCACTGAGGAGTATAGGATTAGATTCAGGGGGGCTCAAAAATCCTCGAGCCAGACCTGGGTTGACTTTGTAGACTACTCAGTGAAAACACTAGATGGTTGGATTCAAGGCAGTGGTGTAAGTAATTATGATGGGCTGTACAATTTATTTGTGAAAGAACACCTGTTAAGTAATTGTTTCAATGATAAACTGCATCAGCATCTGGTAGACCTAGGACCAATTTCTCCCCAAGAATTGGGAAAGAAGGCGGACCATTGGGTCAAGACAAGGGTGTCCAAGACTTCAACAGGGGGTGACCAAAAGAAAGGGGTCACAAAGACTCCCCAGGGGAAGAGTGATGAGACAACCAAAACTAAAAATAGTAAAGAGTCTTCTACAGGCCCCCAAAAACCTGCACAGGAGGGTGGGCCCAGAGCCTCTTCACAAAACAATGGGTACAAGGGTAAAAACTTTGATCCCAAAAAGGCCTGGTGTCATAGCTGTAAACAGCATGGACACCAAACTGGAGACAAGGCCTGTCCCAAGAAAGGTTCCACTCCAAACTCCCATCCAAGTAACACTGGTATGGCTAGTCTCCAAGTGGGATCAACAGTGTGCCCAGAGCAAATCAGGGTCCACACTGAAGCTACTCTAGTTTCTGAGGGTGGGGTGGATTTAGCCACACTAGCTGTCTGGCCGCCTAACATGCAAAAATACAGACAGCAACTCTTAATTAATGGGACTAGAATAGAGGGCCTGAGGGATACAGGTGCCAGTGTCACCATGGTGACAGAGAAACTGGTTTCCCCTGGCCAATACCTGACTGGAAAAACGTACACAGTCACCAACGCTGACAATCAGAGAAAAGTACATCCCATGGCAATGGTTACTTTAGAATGGGGAGGGGTCAATGGCCTGAAACAGGTGGTGGTCTCCTCAAATATCCCAGTGGACTGTCTGCTTGGAAATGACCTGGAGTCCTCAGCATGGGCTGAGGTAGAACTAAAAACCCATGCAGCAATGCTGGGTATCCCTGAACTGGTGTGTGTGAAAACAAGAGCACAATGCAAGGCACAGGGTGAACAAGTAGAGCTGGAGTCTGGAAGAATGGCCCAGCCTACCAAGAGAACAGGAAAGTCAGTTGGGAAACCAACTGCAACACAGCAAAAGAAAGGGAACCTCTCTTCTCAGGAAGAAGTTCTGCCCGCTGAGGGAACTGAGCCTTTGGAGCTTGAACCTTACCAGGTTGAGCTCTTGGGCCCAGGGGGACCCTCAAGGGAGGAGCTGTGTAAGGGACAAGAAACCTGTCCCTCTCTTGAAGGCCTTAGGCAGCAAGCTGCTGAAGAGTCCAAAGGCAAGACAAATGGAACACATAGGGTCTATTGGGAAGATGGACTCCTGTACACTGAGGCCAGAGACCCCAAACCTGGTGCCACTAGGAGAGTTGTAGTGCCTCAGCTGTTCAGGAAGTTCATCCTAACATTGGCCCATGACATTCCCCTTGCTGGACATTTGGGACAAACCAAGACGTGGGAGAGGTTAGTCAACCACTTCTACTGGCCCAATATGTCCAACATGGTTAAGGAGTTTTGCCTCTCCTGCCCCACCTGTCAAGCCAGTGGTAAGACAGGTGGGCATCCAAAGGCCCCCCTCATTCCACTTCCAGTGGTGGGGTTCCCTTTGAAAGAGTGGGTGTGGACATAGTTGGTCCACTAGAACCTCCCACAGCCTCAGGAAATATGTATACCCTGGTAGTAGTGGATCATGCTACCAGGTATCCTGAAGCTATTCCCCTTAGGTCGACTACTGCCCCTGCAGTAGCCAAGGCCCTCATTGGTATCTTTACCAGAGTGGGTTTCCCTAAGGAGGTGGTGTCTGACAGAGGTACCAACTTCATGTCAGCATACCTAAAGCACATGTGGAATGAGTGTGGGGTGACTTATAAATTCACTACACCATACCATCCACAAACTAATGGCTTAGTTGAGAGATTCAACAAGACATTAAAGGGCATGATCATGGGGCTCCCAGAAAAACTCAAAAGGAGATGGGATGTCCTCTTGCCATGTCTGCTTTTCGCTTACAGAGAGGTGCCACAGAAGGGAGTAGGATTCTCACCCTTTGAACTTCTGTTTGGTCATCCTGTAAGAGGACCACTTGCTCTTGTTAAAGAAGGCTGGGAGAGACCTCTCCATGAGCCTAAACAAGACATAGTGGACTATGTACTTGGCCTTCGCTCTAGAATGGCAGAGTACATGGAAAAGGCAACCAAAAACCTTGAGGCCAGCCAACAGCTCCAGAAGTTTTGGTATGACCAAAAGGC
Organism: Pleurodeles waltl; assembly: GCF_031143425.1. Classification (NCBI taxonomy): domain Eukaryota; kingdom Metazoa; phylum Chordata; class Amphibia; order Caudata; family Salamandridae; genus Pleurodeles; species Pleurodeles waltl. The sequence continues at coordinate 733,829,367 of NC_090448.1, forward strand.
TGCACTGGTTGAGTTCCAACCAGGGCAGAAAGTCTGGGTTCTGGAGCCTGTGGCTCCCAGGGCACTCCAGGACAAATGGAGTGGCCCTTACCCAGTACTAGAAAGGAAGAGTCAGGTCACCTACCTGGTGGACCTGGGCACAAGCAGGAGCCCCAAGAGGGTGATCCATGTGAACCGCCTTAAGCTCTTCCATGACAGGGCTGATGTGAATCTGTTGATGGTAACAGATGAGGATCAGGAGGCAGAGAGTGAACCTCTCCCTGATCTTCTGTCATCAGACCCAAAAGATGGCACAGTAGATGGAGTGATCTACTCAGACACCCTCTCTGGCCAACAGCAAGCTGATTGTAGGAGAGTCCTACAACAGTTTCCTGAACTCTTCTCCTTAACCCCTGGTCAGACACACCTGTGTACCCATGATGTGGACACAGGAGACAGCATGCCTGTCAAGAACAAAATCTTTAGACAATCTGACCATGTTAAGGAAAGCATCAAGGTGGAAGTCCACAAGATGCTGGAATTGGGAGTAATTGAGCGCTCTGACAGCCCCTGGGCTAGCCCAGTGGTCTTAGTCCCCAAACCTCACACCAAAGATGGAAAGAAAGAGATGAGGTTTTGTGTGGACTACAGAGGGCTCAATTCTGTCACCAAGACAGATGCTCATCCAATTCCAAGAGCTGATGAGCTCATAGACAAATTAGGTGCTGCCAAATTCTTAAGTACCTTTGACTTGACAGCAGGGTACTGGCAAATAAAAATGGCACCTGGAGCAAAAGAGAAAACAGCATTCTCCACACCTGATGGGCATTATCAGTTTACTGTTATGCCCTTTGGTTTAAAGAATGCCCCTGCCACCTTCCAAAGGTTGGTGAATCAAGTCCTTGCTGGCTTGGAGTCCTTTAGCACAGCTTATCTTGATGATATTGCTGTCTTTAGCTCCACCTGGCAGGATCACCTGGTCCACCTGAAGAAGGTTTTGAAGGCTCTGCAATCTGCAGGCCTCTCTATCAAGGCATCCAAATGCCAGATAGGGCAGGGAACTGTGGTTTACTTGGGCCACCTTGTAGGTGGAGGCCAAGTTCAGCCACTCCAACCCAAGATCCAGACTATTCTGGACTGGGTAGCTCCAAAAACCCAGACTCAAGTCAGGGCATTCCTTGGCTTGACTGGGTATTACAGGAGGTTTGTGAAGGGATATGGATCCATTGTGACAGCCCTCACTGAACTCACCTCCAAGAAAATGCCCAAGAAAGTGAACTGGACTGTGGAATGCCAACAGGCCTTTGACACCCTGAGACAGGCAATGTGCTCAGCACCAGTTCTCAAAGCTCCAGATTATTCTAAGCAGTTCATTGTGCAGACTGATGCCTCTGAACATGGGATAGGGGCAGTTTTGTCCCAAACAAATGATGATGGCCTTGACCAGCCTGTTGCTTTCATTAGCAGGAGGTTACTCCCCAGGGAGCAGCGTTGGAGTGCCATTGAGAGGGAGGCCTTTGCTGTGGTTTGGTCCCTGAAGAAGCTGAGACCATACCTCTTTGGGACTCACTTCCTAGTTCAAACTGACCACAGACCTCTCAAATGGCTGAGGCAAATGAAAGGTGAAAATCCTAAACTGTTGAGGTGGTCCATCTCCCTACAGGGAATGGACTTTATAGTGGAACACAGACCTGGGACTGCCCATGCCAATGCAGATGGCCTTTCCAGGTTCTTCCACTTAGAAAATGAAGACTCTCTTGGGAAAGGTTAGTCTCATCCTCTTTCGTTTGGGGGGGGGGTTGTGTAAGGAAATGCCTCCTTGGCATGGTTGCCCCCTGACTTTTTGCCTTTGCTGATGCTATGTTTACAATTGAAAGTGTGCTGAGGCCTGCTAACCAGGCCCCAGCACCAGTGTTCTTTCCCTAACCTGTACTTTTGTATCCACAATTGGCAGACCCTGGCATCCAGATAAGTCCCTTGTAACTGGTACTTCTAGTACCAAGGGCCCTGATGCCAAGGAAGGTCTCTAAGGGCTGCAGCATGTCTTATGCCACCCTGGAGACCTCTCACTCAGCACAGACACACTGCTTGCCAGCTTGTGTGTGCTAGTGAGGACAAAACGAGTAAGTCGACATGGCACTCCCCTCAGGGTGCCATGCCAGCCTCTCACTGCCTATGCAGTATAGGTAAGACACCCCTCTAGCAGGCCTTACAGCCCTAAGGCAGGGTGCACTATACCATAGGTGAGGGTACCAGTGCATGAGCATGGTACCCCTACAGTGTCTAAACAAAACCTTAGACATTGTAAGTGCAGGGTAGCCATAAGAGTATATGGTCTGGGAGTCTGTCAAACACGAACTCCACAGCACCATAATGGCTACACTGAAAACTGGGAAGTTTGGTATCAAACTTCTCAGCACAATAAATGCACACTGATGCCAGTGTACATTTTATTGTAAAATACACCACAGAGGGCACCTTAGAGGTGCCCCCTGAAACTTAACCGACTGTCTGTGTAGGCTGACTAGTTCCAGCAGCCTGCCACACTAGAGACATGTTGCTGGCCCCATGGGGAGAGTGCCTTTGTCACTCTGAGGCCAGTAACAAAGCCTGCACTGGGTGGAGATGCTAACACCTCCCCCAGGCAGGAGCTGTGACACCTGGCGGTGAGCCTCAAAGGCTCACCCCTTTGTCACAGCCCAGCAGGGCACTCCAGCTTAGTGGAGTTGCCCGCCCCCTCCGGCCACGGCCCCCACTTTTGGCGGCAAGGCTGGAGGGAACAAAGAAAGCAACAAGGAGGAGTCACTGGCCAGTCAGGACAGCCCCTAAGGTGTCCTGAGCTGAGGTGACTCTGACTTTTAGAAATCCTCCATCTTGCAGATGGAGGATTCCCCCAATAGGGTTAGGATTGTGACCCCCTCCCCTTGGGAGGAGGCACAAAGAGGGTGTACCCACCCTCAGGGCTAGTAGCCATTGGCTACTAACCCCCCAGACCTAAACACGCCCTTAAATTTAGTATTTAAGGGCTACCCTGAACCCTAGAAAATTAGATTCCTGCAACTACAAGAAGAAGGACTGCCTAGCTGAAAACCCCTGCAGAGGAAGACCAGAAGACGACAACTGCCTTGGCTCCAGAAACTCACCGGCCTGTCTCCTGCCTTCCCAAGATCCTGCTCCAGCGACGCCTTCCAAAGGGACCAGCGACCTCGACATCCTCTGAGGACTGCCCCTGCTTCGAAAAGACAAGAAACTCCCGAGGACAGCGGACCTGCTCCAAGAAAGGCTGCAACTTTGTTTCCAGCAGCCTTGAAAGAACCCTGCAAGCTCCCCGCAAGAAGCGTGAGACTTGCAACACTGCACCCGGCGACCCCGACTCGGCTGGTGGAGATCCAACACCTCAGGAGGGACCCCAGGACTACTCTGATACTGTGAGTACCAAAACCTGTCCCCCCTGAGCCCCCACAGCGCCGCCTGCAGAGGGAATCCCGAGGCTTCCCCTGACCGCGACTCTTTGAATCCAAAGTCCCGACGCCTGGGAGAGACCCTGCACCCGCAGCCCCCAGGACCTGAAGGACCGGACTTTCACTGGAGAAGTGACCCCCAGGAGTCCCTCTCCCTTGCCCAAGTGGAGGTTTCCCCGAGGAACCCCCCCCTTGCCTGCCTGCAGCGCTGAAGAGATCCCGAGATCTCTCATAGACTAACATTGCGAACCCGACGCTTGTTTCTACACTGCACCCGGCCGCCCCCGCGCTGCTGAGGGTGAAATTTCTGTGTGGGCTTGTGTCCCCCCCGGTGCCCTACAAAACCCCCCTGGTCTGCCCTCCGAAGACGCGGGTACTTACCTGCAAGCAGACCGGAACCGGGGCACCCCCTTCTCTCCATTCTAGCCTATGTGTTTTGGGCACCACTTTGAACTCTGCACCTGACCGGCCCTGAGCTGCTGGTGTGGTGACTTTGGGGTTGCTCTGAACCCCCAACGGTGGGCTACCTTGGACCAAGAACTGAACCCTGTAAGTGTCCTACTTACCTGGTAAAACTAACAAAAACTTACCTCCCCCAGGAACTGTGAAAATTGCACTGTGTCCACTTTTAAAACAGCTATTTGTCAATAACTTGAAAAGTATACATGCAATTTTTATGATTTAAAGTTCCTAATGTACTTACCTGCAATACCTTTCAAACAAGATATTACATGTTAAATTTGAACCTGTGGTTCTTAAAATAAACTAAGAAAAGATATTTTTCTATACAAAACCTATTGGCTGGATTTGTCTCTGAGTGTGTGTACCTCATTTATTGCCTATGTGTATGTACAACAAATGCTTAACACTACTCCTTGGATAAGCCTACTGCTCGACCACACTACCACAAAATAGAGCATTAGTATTATCTACTTTTACCACTATTTTACCTCTAAGGGGAACCCTTGGACTCTGTGCATGCTATTCCTTACTTTGAAATAGCACATACAGAGCCAACTTCCTACATTGGTGGATCAGCGGTGGGGTACAAGACTTTGCATTTGCTGGACTACTCAGCCAATACCTGATCACACGACAAATTCCAAAATTGTCATTAGAAATTGATTTTTGCAATTTGAAAAGTTTTCTAAATTCTTAAAAGACCTGCTAGGGCCTTGTGTTAGATCCTGTTTAGCATTTCTTTTAGAGTTTAAAAGTTTGTAAAAGTTTGAATTAGATTCTAGAACCAGTTGTAGATTCTTAAAAAGTATTCCAACTTTTAGAAGCACAATGTCTAGCACAGATGTGACTGTGGTGGAACTCGACACCACACCTTACCTCCATCTTAAGATGAGGGAGCTAAGGTCACTCTGTAAAATAAAGAAAATAACAATGGGCCCCAAACCTACCAAAATACAGCTCCAGGAGCTTTTGGCAGAGTTTGAAAAGGCCAACCCCTCTGAGGGTGGCAACTCAGAGGAAGAGGATAGTGACTTGGAGGAAAATTCCCCCCTACCAGTCCTATCTAGGGAGAACAGGGTCCCTCAAACCCTGACTCCAAAAATAATAGTCAGAGATGCTGGTTCCCTCACAGGAGAGACCAACACCTCTGAAATCACTGAGGATAACCCCAGTGAAGAGGACATCCAGTTAGCCAGGATGGCCAAAAGATTGGCTTTGGAAAGACAGATCCTAGCCATAGAGAGGGAAAGACAAGAGATGGGCCTAGGACCCATCAATGGTGGCAGCAACATAAATAGGGTCAGAGATTCTCCTGACATGTTGAAAATCCCTAAAGGGATTGTAACTAAATATGAAGATGGTGATGACATCACCAAATGGTTCACAGCTTTTGAGAGGGCTTGTGTAACCAGAAAAGTGAACAGATCTCACTGGGGTGCTCTCCTTTGGGAAATGTTCACAGGAAAGTGTAGGGATAGACTCCTCACACTCTCTGGACAAGATGCAGAATCTTATGACCTCATGAAGGGTACCCTGATTGAGGGCTTTGGATTCTCCACTGAGGAGTATAGGATTAGATTCAGGGGGGCTCAAAAATCCTCGAGCCAGACCTGGGTTGACTTTGTAGACTACTCAGTGAAAACACTAGATGGTTGGATTCAAGGCAGTGGTGTAAGTAATTATGATGGGCTGTACAATTTATTTGTGAAAGAACACCTGTTAAGTAATTGTTTCAATGATAAACTGCATCAGCATCTGGTAGACCTAGGACCAATTTCTCCCCAAGAATTGGGAAAGAAGGCGGACCATTGGGTCAAGACAAGGGTGTCCAAGACTTCAACAGGGGGTGACCAAAAGAAAGGGGTCACAAAGACTCCCCAGGGGAAGAGTGATGAGACAACCAAAACTAAAAATAGTAAAGAGTCTTCTACAGGCCCCCAAAAACCTGCACAGGAGGGTGGGCCCAGAGCCTCTTCACAAAACAATGGGTACAAGGGTAAAAACTTTGATCCCAAAAAGGCCTGGTGTCATAGCTGTAAACAGCATGGACACCAAACTGGAGACAAGGCCTGTCCCAAGAAAGGTTCCACTCCAAACTCCCATCCAGGTAACACTGGTATGGCTAGTCTCCAAGTGGGATCAACAGTGTGCCCAGAGCAAATCAGGGTCCACACTGAAGCTACTCTAGTTTCTGAGGGTGGGGTGGATTTAGCCACACTAGCTGTCTGGCCGCCTAACATGCAAAAATACAGACAGCAACTCTTAATTAATGGGACTAGAATAGAGGGCCTGAGGGATACAGGTGCCAGTGTCACCATGGTGACAGAGAAACTGGTTTCCCCTGGCCAATACCTGACTGGAAAAACGTACACAGTCACCAACGCTGACAATCAGAGAAAAGTACATCCCATGGCAATGGTTACTTTAGAATGGGGAGGGGTCAATGGCCTGAAACAGGTGGTGGTCTCCTCAAATATCCCAGTGGACTGTCTGCTTGGAAATGACCTGGAGTCCTCAGCATGGGCTGAGGTAGAACTAAAAACCCATGCAGCAATGCTGGGTATCCCTGAACTGGTGTGTGTGAAAACAAGAGCACAATGCAAGGCACAGGGTGAACAAGTAGAGCTGGAGTCTGGAAGAATGGCCCAGCCTACCAAGAGAACAGGAAAGTCAGTTGGGAAACCAACTGCAACACAGCAAAAGAAAGGGAACCTCTCTTCTCAGGAAGAAGTTCTGCCCGCTGAGGGAACTGAGCCTTTGGAGCTTGAACCTTACCAGGTTGAGCTCTTGGGCCCAGGGGGACCCTCAAGGGAGGAGCTGTGTAAGGGACAAGAAACCTGTCCCTCTCTTGAAGGCCTTAGGCAGCAAGCTGCTGAAGAGTCCAAAGGCAAGACAAATGGAACACATAGGGTCTATTGGGAAGATGGACTCCTGTACACTGAGGCCAGAGACCCCAAACCTGGTGCCACTAGGAGAGTTGTAGTGCCTCAGCTGTTCAGGAAGTTCATCCTAACATTGGCCCATGACATTCCCCTTGCTGGACATTTGGGACAAACCAAGACGTGGGAGAGGTTAGTCAACCACTTCTACTGGCCCAATATGTCCAACATGGTTAAGGAGTTTTGCCTCTCCTGCCCCACCTGTCAAGCCAGTGGTAAGACAGGTGGGCATCCAAAGGCCCCCCTCATTCCACTTCCAGTGGTGGGGTTCCCTTTGAAAGAGTGGGTGTGGACATAGTTGGTCCACTAGAACCTCCCACAGCCTCAGGAAATATGTATACCCTGGTAGTAGTGGATCATGCTACCAGGTATCCTGAAGCTATTCCCCTTAGGTCGACTACTGCCCCTGCAGTAGCCAAGGCCCTCATTGGTATCTTTACCAGAGTGGGTTTCCCTAAGGAGGTGGTGTCTGACAGAGGTACCAACTTCATGTCAGCATACCTAAAGCACATGTGGAATGAGTGTGGGGTGACTTATAAATTCACTACACCATACCATCCACAAACTAATGGCTTAGTTGAGAGATTCAACAAGACATTAAAGGGCATGATCATGGGGCTCCCAGAAAAACTCAAAAGGAGATGGGATGTCCTCTTGCCATGTCTGCTTTTCGCTTACAGAGAGGTGCCACAGAAGGGAGTAGGATTCTCACCCTTTGAACTTCTGTTTGGTCATCCTGTAAGAGGACCACTTGCTCTTGTTAAAGAAGGCTGGGAGAGACCTCTCCATGAGCCTAAACAAGACATAGTGGACTATGTACTTGGCCTTCGCTCTAGAATGGCAGAGTACATGGAAAAGGCAACCAAAAACCTTGAGGCCAGCCAACAGCTCCAGAAGTTTTGGTATGACCAAAAGGCTGCACTGGTTGAGTTCCAACCAGGGCAGAAAGTCTGGGTTCTGGAGCCTGTGGCTCCCAGGGCACTCCAGGACAAATGGAGTGGCCCTTACCCAGTACTAGAAAGGAAGAGTCAGGTCACCTACCTGGTGGACCTGGGCACAAGCAGGAGCCCCAAGAGGGTGATCCATGTGAACCGCCTTAAGCTCTTCCATGACAGGGCTGATGTGAATCTGTTGATGGTAACAGATGAGGATCAGGAGGCAGAGAGTGAACCTCTCCCTGATCTTCTGTCATCAGACCCAAAAGATGGCACAGTAGATGGAGTGATCTACTCAGACACCCTCTCTGGCCAACAGCAAGCTGATTGTAGGAGAGTCCTACAACAGTTTCCTGAACTCTTCTCCTTAACCCCTGGTCAGACACACCTGTGTACCCATGATGTGGACACAGGAGACAGCATGCCTGTCAAGAACAAAATCTTTAGACAATCTGACCATGTTAAGGAAAGCATCAAGGTGGAAGTCCACAAGATGCTGGAATTGGGAGTAATTGAGCGCTCTGACAGCCCCTGGGCTAGCCCAGTGGTCTTAGTCCCCAAACCTCACACCAAAGATGGAAAGAAAGAGATGAGGTTTTGTGTGGACTACAGAGGGCTCAATTCTGTCACCAAGACAGATGCTCATCCAATTCCAAGAGCTGATGAGCTCATAGACAAATTAGGTGCTGCCAAATTCTTAAGTACCTTTGACTTGACAGCAGGGTACTGGCAAATAAAAATGGCACCTGGAGCAAAAGAGAAAACAGCATTCTCCACACCTGATGGGCATTATCAGTTTACTGTTATGCCCTTTGGTTTAAAGAATGCCCCTGCCACCTTCCAAAGGTTGGTGAATCAAGTCCTTGCTGGCTTGGAGTCCTTTAGCACAGCTTATCTTGATGATATTGCTGTCTTTAGCTCCACCTGGCAGGATCACCTGGTCCACCTGAAGAAGGTTTTGAAGGCTCTGCAATCTGCAGGCCTCTCTATCAAGGCATCCAAATGCCAGATAGGGCAGGGAACTGTGGTTTACTTGGGCCACCTTGTAGGTGGAGGCCAAGTTCAGCCACTCCAACCCAAGATCCAGACTATTCTGGACTGGGTAGCTCCAAAAACCCAGACTCAAGTCAGGGCATTCCTTGGCTTGACTGGGTATTACAGGAGGTTTGTGAAGGGATATGGATCCATTGTGACAGCCCTCACTGAACTCACCTCCAAGAAAATGCCCAAGAAAGTGAACTGGACTGTGGAATGCCAACAGGCCTTTGACACCCTGAGACAGGCAATGTGCTCAGCACCAGTTCTCAAAGCTCCAGATTATTCTAAGCAGTTCATTGTGCAGACTGATGCCTCTGAACATGGGATAGGGGCAGTTTTGTCCCAAACAAATGATGATGGCCTTGACCAGCCTGTTGCTTTCATTAGCAGGAGGTTACTCCCCAGGGAGCAGCGTTGGAGTGCCATTGAGAGGGAGGCCTTTGCTGTGGTTTGGTCCCTGAAGAAGCTGAGACCATACCTCTTTGGGACTCACTTCCTAGTTCAAACTGACCACAGACCTCTCAAATGGCTGAGGCAAATGAAAGGTGAAAATCCTAAACTGTTGAGGTGGTCCATCTCCCTACAGGGAATGGACTTTATAGTGGAACACAGACCTGGGACTGCCCATGCCAATGCAGATGGCCTTTCCAGGTTCTTCCACTTAGAAAATGAAGACTCTCTTGGGAAAGGTTAGTCTCATCCTCTTTCGTTTGGGGGGGGGGTTGTGTAAGGAAATGCCTCCTTGGCATGGTTGCCCCCTGACTTTTTGCCTTTGCTGATGCTATGTTTACAATTGAAAGTGTGCTGAGGCCTGCTAACCAGGCCCCAGCACCAGTGTTCTTTCCCTAACCTGTACTTTTGTATCCACAATTGGCAGACCCTGGCATCCAGATAAGTCCCTTGTAACTGGTACTTCTAGTACCAAGGGCCCTGATGCCAAGGAAGGTCTCTAAGGGCTGCAGCATGTCTTATGCCACCCTGGAGACCTCTCACTCAGCACAGACACACTGCTTGCCAGCTTGTGTGTGCTAGTGAGGACAAAACGAGTAAGTCGACATGGCACTCCCCTCAGGGTGCCATGCCAGCCTCTCACTGCCTATGCAGTATAGGTAAGACACCCCTCTAGCAGGCCTTACAGCCCTAAGGCAGGGTGCACTATACCATAGGTGAGGGTACCAGTGCATGAGCATGGTACCCCTACAGTGTCTAAACAAAACCTTAGACATTGTAAGTGCAGGGTAGCCATAAGAGTATATGGTCTGGGAGTCTGTCAAACACGAACTCCACAGCACCATAATGGCTACACTGAAAACTGGGAAGTTTGGTATCAAACTTCTCAGCACAATAAATGCACACTGATGCCAGTGTACATTTTATTGTAAAATACACCACAGAGGGCACCTTAGAGGTGCCCCCTGAAACTTAACCGACTGTCTGTGTAGGCTGACTAGTTCCAGCAGCCTGCCACACTAGAGACATGTTGCTGGCCCCATGGGGAGAGTGCCTTTGTCACTCTGAGGCCAGTAACAAAGCCTGCACTGGGTGGAGATGCTAACACCTCCCCCAGGCAGGAGCTGTGACACCTGGCGGTGAGCCTCAAAGGCTCACCCCTTTGTCACAGCCCAGCAGGGCACTCCAGCTTAGTGGAGTTGCCCGCCCCCTCCGGCCACGGCCCCCACTTTTGGCGGCAAGGCTGGAGGGAACAAAGAAAGCAACAAGGAGGAGTCACTGGCCAGTCAGGACAGCCCCTAAGGTGTCCTGAGCTGAGGTGACTCTGACTTTTAGAAATCCTCCATCTTGCAGATGGAGGATTCCCCCAATAGGGTTAGGATTGTGACCCCCTCCCCTTGGGAGGAGGCACAAAGAGGGTGTACCCACCCTCAGGGCTAGTAGCCATTGGCTACTAACCCCCCAGACCTAAACACGCCCTTAAATTTAGTATTTAAGGGCTACCCTGAACCCTAGAAAATTAGATTCCTGCAACTACAAGAAGAAGGACTGCCTAGCTGAAAACCCCTGCAGAGGAAGACCAGAAGACGACAACTGCCTTGGCTCCAGAAACTCACCGGCCTGTCTCCTGCCTTCCCAAGATCCTGCTCCAGCGACGCCTTCCAAAGGGACCAGCGACCTCGACATCCTCTGAGGACTGCCCCTGCTTCGAAAAGACAAGAAACTCCCGAGGACAGCGGACCTGCTCCAAGAAAGGCTGCAACTTTGTTTCCAGCAGCCTTGAAAGAACCCTGCAAGCTCCCCGCAAGAAGCGTGAGACTTGCAACACTGCACCCGGCGACCCCGACTCGGCTGGTGGAGATCCAACACCTCAGGAGGGACCCCAGGACTACTCTGATACTGTGAGTACCAAAACCTGTCCCCCCTGAGCCCCCACAGCGCCGCCTGCAGAGGGAATCCCGAGGCTTCCCCTGACCGCGACTCTTTGAATCCAAAGTCCCGACGCCTGGGAGAGACCCTGCACCCGCAGCCCCCAGGACCTGAAGGACCGGACTTTCACTGGAGAAGTGACCCCCAGGAGTCCCTCTCCCTTGCCCAAGTGGAGGTTTCCCCGAGGAACCCCCCCCTTGCCTGCCTGCAGCGCTGAAGAGATCCCGAGATCTCTCATAGACTAACATTGCGAACCCGACGCTTGTTTCTACACTGCACCCGGCCGCCCCCGCGCTGCTGAGGGTGAAATTTCTGTGTGGGCTTGTGTCCCCCCCGGTGCCCTACAAAACCCCCCTGGTCTGCCCTCCGAAGACGCGGGTACTTACCTGCAAGCAGACCGGAACCGGGGCACCCCCTTCTCTCCATTCTAGCCTATGTGTTTTGGGCACCACTTTGAACTCTGCACCTGACCGGCCCTGAGCTGCTGGTGTGGTGACTTTGGGGTTGCTCTGAACCCCCAACGGTGGGCTACCTTGGACCAAGAACTGAACCCTGTAAGTGTCCTACTTACCTGGTAAAACTAACAAAAACTTACCTCCCCCAGGAACTGTGAAAATTGCACTGTGTCCACTTTTAAAACAGCTATTTGTCAATAACTTGAAAAGTATACATGCAATTTTTATGATTTAAAGTTCCTAATGTACTTACCTGCAATACCTTTCAAACAAGATATTACATGTTAAATTTGAACCTGTGGTTCTTAAAATAAACTAAGAAAAGATATTTTTCTATACAAAACCTATTGGCTGGATTTGTCTCTGAGTGTGTGTACCTCATTTATTGCCTATGTGTATGTACAACAAATGCTTAACACTACTCCTTGGATAAGCCTACTGCTCGACCACACTACCACAAAATAGAGCATTAGTATTATCTACTTTTACCACTATTTTACCTCTAAGGGGAACCCTTGGACTCTGTGCATGCTATTCCTTACTTTGAAATAGCACATACAGAGCCAACTTCCTACACTAAACAAATGGAGGAGCAGCAGTTGGCCACTAGGATGGTAATTCTAGACATTCCAAGCAATGCTAAAATATGTTTGAGCAGATCAAAGGACAGAATAATCAATGCAGGCAAACAGATCAACAGGTAAGTACTCTGTTCTGTGGCTTAGCTTTGGAGGCTGCAGAGTATTAATGTTGATTCTCTAAACCCTGGCATGTTACAGAGTGGACATGGGAAAGCTACATGTAGGTCGTCATATACATACAGACTGCATGAAGGGAACTCCCATCTTGTGTAGAAATTATTGTGTCCTAGAATATGGCACCATTCATTCAGCACATTGCCTCCCAAACATGCATTAATACAAGCACTCTAAACCCACCTCATAACACACAACATATGCACTGAAGAAAATTAAAGACCACCACTTATGCATAACTGAGGGGATTTTTCACAAGGGCGTAAATATACCTTTTTCCATGAGTACAGATAAGACGATTGATGGCCCTAATTCATCTGCATTCAATGGTCGTTTTCCAGTAAACATGTCCGTGGGACAGTAATCACCCAAAGTAGGAGTGAGGTAGACTTTCTGCATACCCATGCTCAGCAAAGCCTTTTGCTATGCTGGAAAAGCAACTACAAATAGTTCGGAGTAGAGGTGTCAACTGAGGAAAAATACACAGAGCAGATTACAGAAGCACCCGAGCATTAGCAAACCCAATAGGTCTTTCCTTGTTGACCGATTGGCTTCATCCATGCTAATTTATTTTTTTCTTCTCTTTGCAGCTGCTGCACAGCATTGGCTAAAAGGAGAAAAAAAGTGGAAAAGCTGTGTCATTCTATAGGTGCATGCATACCTGATGATGTATGTGCGCGCACTTGTCCCCAGGGATGTGTGTGCCTACCGAATGACATGGGAGCCATTTCCTTTTTTAGGTTGAGCGTAAGTGTTCGAGCTCATGTACTGTATACTTTTACTATACTTCTTATGGCTTAAAGCGATTTCATTTGTTGGTTGCAGTGTCCTTTAAAAATTCTAGCTTGCTAGTGGTCAGATCTGCCTTTTTCTCCCTCCTTTTTTTGTTTTAGAGCAGTGACCAACAACTGTATTATTCCACTTTGGTTTCTTTATCTGTTACTGTGTTGGACTATTTTTTGTTATTTCTTTGGTGCTCCCCTTTCACTGTAGGTGTTTTAGGCTGGTAGCTGCCTGCCTTTTATTGCAGCATTCTGTTCCTCCCACCTCCTCCCATGACACTGACATTTGTTTTGGCTTTATTCATGTGCTGTGTTTACCTCTGGCTCCTAAAAGAAGCTTATTTTACAAAAGAAACACACGGTTGTTTAGCTCACTGTCCAGAAAAGCCACAATATGCCTTTCTGCTAGAATGCAGCTATACCTGGAAGTAATAAGGTGAAACTTGCTTAGCCTTGCATCGCTTTTCGAGTCTCTCTCTCCAGGGACCCTCCCTGCCAGCACTTACGACATTGCACACAGGGAATTGCTTATTACCTTTATTGGTGCCATAAATCTTCTCAAGCTGCTCTGCTCATTGAAATGTGAGGCAAAAGGGCTTGCAAGACTTTTCATTTTGTTAAAATAAAAAGAAAATACTTTTCCAGCCTTAATTTCCAATTTATGTTCAGATGTGTACACAACGAGAGGCAGTGCAGTCATCTTCTCGTCTCTCCTCAAAGGCTTGTGATTTCTGATGTCAGTAGCCGCCAGTGACCACCAAAACATGGCAGGAAAAGACAAAATTAGGAGACAGGGTTGACCGATTTATGTGGCAAGAAAAGTCCAGTTCTGAATTTACAATGCCAGTAGCTCTAACTCAAGGAAATAAGAGACCTCTTGCATTGCAAATGCTTGTTTCATTTACCGATCCAAGACAGCAGATGCCACTTGAATCAGAACATTAAAAAAAGACATGTATTTCCAATAAGAACTTTTTGGGAAGTGGCACTACAATAAAAATTAAAAGTAAATATTTTATTCAAAAAGATTAAGGGGTGGGAGAGCTGTGGAGGAGTGGGAGGGCTAGGTAGGGCTCAGCAACAGGGAGTGGCCAGGCAAAGGCTTGTGAGTACACCTTTTGGAATGTTGAGGAGTCCAGCCCCATATGAAGCAGCTGGGACCTCCTATTAAAATGAAAATTTAAACATTGTATTTATAGGACGCAAGGGGTAATGGAGCCACAGAGGAGTGGATGGGACATGGATGAAGGTGAAGCAAAGGGGAAGTTGGGTATGTGTGGGAAAGAAAGCAGCACACGAGAGAAAGACCAATACACCACACTCAGCCTCATATAGTACTCAATGAAAAAGAAAAAAAGTATCTCCCTAAATGTGAACAGTGGAAGGATACAATGCAGTCAATCAAAAGGATGTTAAATGCCCATCCTCCACTGGAGGGACAAACACTAAAAGAGGAAGGCAAGCCATTAATTAAGAAGGAAGCAAATCAAGGTGACAAAAAAGCCAATCAATGGTAAGCAATGGGCAGACTCTTAGGCCCTCATTATGAACATGGCGGTAAACACCGTCGCCCGCAGTGGCAATGGTGAATAGAATACTGCCATTGGTGGTGAACAGAAACCCTTCATATAAAGATGCCAAAAACATAAGCCGCCAACATTTTTGTAACCACCTGCCATCGCCAGGGCCTTGTCGGTGGAAAGGCAGCACATCCCACCCTGCCACGGCTGAGCACTCAAATCCGCCGCCCTCCAAATAATGATGCACAAATCACAGCGGTGGTTAGTGGATGCCGAACGACCATTGGCGTTACAGACCGCCACGGCCAGCAATGGGACCCAACAGCAAGAAAAGCACACATTGGCAAGTTTGAAACCCACACACCTGACACACATACACAACACCATAAAACACTCACAGAAACACCCCACAATCCTATGCACTGCCAATAGGAGAAGCCAGACTGACAACACTACAAGCAGACGCTGAATGCAACAACACACAGCTCACACACACTAGCACCCTCACCAATATCCACACACCACCCACAACACACACCATGGCACCCCCTAAGCACCCACGCTTCACAGAAAGGGAGTTAAGAACAATGGTGGACGAGATACTCAAGGTCGAGCCACAAATATTCGGTGCACAGGTCCAGCACACACCCATCGCCAGGAAGATGGCGTTATGGCAGACAATAGTGAACAAGGTCAACGAAGTGGGAAACCATCCATGCACAAGGGACGACATCCGCAAGAGATGGAACGACCTGCGTGGGAAGGTGAGGTCAATGGTATCCAGGCACAACATTGCGGTCTAGAAGACTGGGGGAGGACACCCACCAACACCCCCGACTACACCGACTGGGAGGAAAAGGTACTGGCCATCCTGCACCCTGAGGGCCTCACTGGACTCACTGGAGGAATGGACTCGGGTAAGTCATCTACAATTAACCCATATCCACCACACCTATAATGCATGCCCCACCTCACCCCTCCAACTACCACCAGGACCACACCCCACCCTGTCCACAATCACTACATCCAGTCACCTTGCATGCCCACTAACAGGGCCACATCTCTCCCCCTGTGCACAGCCACCCCCCACAAGGTATCATATTGGCACCACACCACCCACAATACACCTCCACATCCCATGCTAAATGCAATGGCAACCTCACAAAAGGACTCTGCATGGCCTAACAGTGGAAAACCTGCACAAAATAGGCCTTACCTGTGCACCCCATCCGATTTTGTAAATGTAACATACATGTCCATTCCCCCCCCCACAGGCACCACCACCCATGCCACCCTGACGGTAAGGCAGAGAAGTGCCAGCGCCCCACATGGAGACAGAGGCACCACTCAGGACACTGGTGAGGGAACTCTGGACAGTGAGGAATACCCTGGCCCATCACACAGTCCTGGACTGTCACCATCTAGCAGCCCCATCCAGGACCCCACTGACACCCCTACCACTCAGCCACCAACATCAGCACATGGCAAACAACCCCACACCAGTGTATCCAGGACACAGACTGGTGGAACACAAGTACAGAGGCCACTGTCTCCACCTACCAACAGGCAGGATGACGATGGCCCCAGTACAAGTGGTACCGCCAGACCTGTGCATGGGACACAGGCACAGGGGGCTAGGGCCAGTGGGAGGGCATCAGTGGCCCAGGGGGGAGGCCAATGGTTTGATGCTGCAGCCCAGGGGGTGATCACTGAGGTCCTGGGAGCATACCACCATACCCAGGACAGGATAGGCCAGATCATGGCCAGCCTGGAGCAGAATCAAAGGCAGCAGATAGCACACCACCAAGAGGCCATGGAGCAGTGGAAACAGCTCAATGCCACCATGGCCACTATTGCAGGGGTGCTGCTGCACCACTTCCCAACCCAGCCTGAGACCCCCACAAACCATGAAGCCTCTACCACAGACCACAATATTAACCAGCCATCAACATCAGCAGCAGCAACTGGAATGGTGCCACTGTCTAAGGACACACAGTAGTCCAGCACCCCTACCCGTACAGCCCAATAACAGACACTAAAACGGTCCCTCAGACCCAGATATGGCACTGGTACACCTTCCAAGACCAAGGCACCATCAAAGAAGTGACTCAGACACGAACTGTCTCCCAAGTGTGCCACTGAACTACCATCCTCACCAGACAATATCAACTCAACAACTAGTAAAGTACAGATTAACATATAACCACTGCCAAACATCGCTGAGATCTTGTAGCCAGTATGGACACCCACCCTCAGCCCACTCCCATCACTGTAAAGAGCACCAATGCATCCCTGACACCTATTAAAACACATGTACACCAAATTTCAATGTCCCCTGTCATTATGTCGAATCAAATTGAAGTGTGAAAGCATTTGCCAGTTAAATTCAATAATCATACCTTTATTCCATGAATTGCACCCAACGTGCAACATGGTGTGGAGTAAACAGAAATGTCTAACAAGTTGTTTATCATTTCACCTGGCACTTGAAATTCATGTTACAGTGTAAATGGCTACAGACCCCACAACCCCATAGAGAATAAGTCAGATTGACAGTATGCAGTACAGACAACATCATGCAACCACTATTCTACACACCTTCTCAGGGCCATAGCACAGGGAATCCCCAGAGATATGGAGACAAAGGAATCTAGCCTTCAGGAGACCTATAGTGCGCTCAATCATCCTTCTAGTACATCCATGGGCCTCATTGTAATTCCTCTCAGCATCTGTTCTAGGATTCCTCACTGGTGTCAGGAGCCAATGCATGTTGGGGTAGCCAGAATCACCTGCAAAAGTGGGCAAAACATGACTGTAACTAACTACCCTCAGTTGCAGACAGCCTGGCTGTCAGCTATGCAGAAAAAGTGTCAGACACACTCACCTATGATCCATCCTCTATCCCCTTGTAGTTGTTCCATCATGTGTGGCACACTGCTGTTCCTCAGCACAAATGAATCATGGACTGATCCAGGGAACATGGCATTCACATGTGAGATGTATTGGTCTGCAGTACACACCAATTGAATGTTCATGGAGTGGAAGTTCTTCCTGTTTCTGTACACCTGTTCTCTTAGTCTTGGGGGGGTGAGAGCTATGTGAGTGCCATTGATGGTACCTATCACATGGGGAATGTTGGCAAAGGCATAAAAGTCATACTTGATGGCAGGTAGTTCAGCACTTTGTGGAAACCTCACATATGACTGCAGGTGTTGTACAAATGTATCCAGGAACCTGGACAGGATAAGGCAAAACATTGGCTGTGAAAATCCTCCATCCATGCCCACTGTCCCCTGAAATGAGCCTGTGGCCAGGAAATGGAGTACTGAGAGCACTTGCACTTCAGTAGGGATGGCATGCGGTTTACAATTAGCCGGTCTCAGTACTGGATCCAGTAATGCACAAAGTTCATGAATAGTAGCGCGAGTGAGTCTGTAATTGATAATGATGTGATGTTCCACCATGGTCTCCAAATCAACAAGAGGTCTGTACATATATGGGGCCCTCCCTCGCCACATGGGTCTGTACCTAGGAGGAGTGGAGAACACATGTGAGGGACACAAATTCATTTCTACAACATTTTGTGTATTCAACCCTGCTGTCAAACATTTAGGTGACACATTAGCAAAGTAGGATGTTAAACTGGAGTGACATGTCCTAACTACATCCGTACTGTTGTGGTGAGTAAATTGTATTTTAGGCATGCGTTTGAGGGCTGGGGTCCATAGGGCCTGCATGGGGCCCATTACCGAATAATAACTGCGTAGTAGTTTGAAAAATGTCAGCCCCCTGTCATACAGATATGTAGCAGTGGAAGTGACCTCATACCGCTAGCGGTTGTGTAATGGCGTAAGGCGGTATTCACCACTGTGCACCCATTCATTGGTTAACATGGCTGTCAATGGGGAATATGGGCCTATCATGATCGCCGCCGCTGGTGACGGTGCACACCGCCACGGAGCGTATGCCACTTTGTCACCCCAGGTTCACTTGACTCCCAGATTCTGTGCATGCAAGTACTCCTCTGAGAGTGCTGCTGTGTCCTGACTCTGGTCCTGGGAATGGCACAAGTTACAGGGGAAAGGGCCCCGGCCTTCACCACAGAGGAGCTGGCGAAGCTGGTGGACGGGGTCCTACCCCTGTATGCCAAGTTATATTGTCGACCAGAGGTGCAGGTGAGTAGGCGAATGGGGTGCATGGATGTGTGTGATGGTGGTGGATGGCTGTATGCATGTGTGCACGATTTGTAACTGCACAGCCATTTAATGCATGACATCTAGCATGAGTGAGGTTCTGGAATGCTGTTTTAAGTGTCTGTCCTATAGGGAACGTATGTCCAGCGGTATCAAATGTGCTTTTTCTGACCTCTGTGTTTATTCTCTGTGTGTCCCCTACAGGTCAGCGACCATCAGAAGAGGGGACTCTGGCAGGCCATCACCAGGGTGGTGCAGACCCTGGGGGTCTACAACAGGCGGAGCACCCACTGCAGGAAGTGGTGGGAGGATCTGCAGCGCTGGGCGAGGATGTCCTGCGAGGCCCAGCTGAGGAAGTCCTCCCAACGAGGAAGGGGTGCCCGTCGGGCCCTGACCCCCTCTAATGCGCCGCATTGTGGCGGTGGAATATCCAGACTTGGATGGGCGCTCGAAGGCTGCACAGCAGACACAAGGGGGTGAGTACCCAGACCATATAATGCCTCCTTGATGGATGTCTGAATGTGCTGTAGTCTGTATGCTGTCTAGTGGCAGGGACTCTGACTGATGTCATTTAGCATTATGGCCCCCAGGGGCAGTCAGATGATAAAGGGAAGGTCTGCAGTTCTTCAGGTCCTTCTGTAATGTGGGAGATGGTTGTATACTAGGGTTGTGAACAGTAGTCAGGGACATAGCCATGAGTATAGCTGTAGGTGCTGCATGTTGGTGTATTAGCTGGATTGGAGTATGGGTGACCAGATATGTACATCCATTCAGATTTTAATATTCTCTCTCCTGTTTTGTATCCCCGCCACTTTACTCTTGTTTTGTCTGTGTACATCAGCATCATCTGGCGAGGGAGCAGTGGCACCGGCGAGTGGGGATGCAGCGGTCCACAGTTCAAAGGAGGCAGAGTCTACCAGACGCCAGTGGGTTGGACAGTGAGGGGAGTACCACGGGGGAGGCAACTACCACTGGAGGTAGTGCCTCTGATACCTCCTCTGATGGGAGCTCCCTGGTGGTGACGGACCTTACTGTGCCCACCCATTCTTTGACATCTTCCGCCACCCCATACCTTCACTACCCTCCCAGTTGCACCCCACCCAGTTGCCCGTGCCCGCTCACCCAGAAGGGTGGGCATCTCCTTCACCCCAGGCACCTGCGTCTCCTTCACCCCAGGCACCTCATCCCCTGCCCCAGTCAGCCTTGCTGCCCTCACTGAGGAGGCTATTGACCTCCTGAGGACCATCTCTGTAGGGAAGACAACCATCGTGAATGCCATCTAGGGGCTAGCATCCCAGATGTAGCAGTGCAATGCATACCTGGAAGGCATTCATGGAGCCATGTCTGGCCTACAGAGATCTTTTCAGGCTCTGGCATCCTCTTTGACGGCAGCCAGTGTCCGTGGTCTTTCCGTCCCCCCTACAACCACCTCTACCCCTTCCAGCACCCCACTCCCCTCACCCATCCCAAGCACACGTTCAGGCAGCCATACACATACCTCAACACACAAGAAGCACACAGAGAAACACAAGCACCACTCTTCCCACCACAGGCATACACATAGCCAACATACAAAGGCACACACAACAACATCCACTTCCCTCACTGTGCCCACCTCTTCCGCCTCCCTGTCTGTCACCCCTACATGCACACTCACAAGCACTGCACCCTCATTCACTGTTGCTGACCCCATTCTTGCAGACACCACAACATCAGACATCCAGTCATGCACCCCAGACACCACACCTGCACTCACCACAACAACTTTGAGTAACACTTGCAGCACACTCACCAAACTTGCAGACACCCAGACAACATCCATTTACACTGGCAGCCTGTCTTATCCCACTGTGTCCACACACCCTCCTCCCATTACACTCAGACATTCACAGACACCCACCCAACACACATCCACCACACCTCAGCATACTGTTCAGGCACCTGCATCCACGTCACGCACACTTACACCTCTTACGACCACTCCCTCTATCTCTACTCCAACACCGACTGCCCCTAAGAAACTTTTCCTATCCTTTTTTAACCGATTGGCCCACCCCCTCTCGTCCCTAAACGTGCACACCTCCTTGCCCTGTCCACTCCTTCCACATCCAAGTCCGCCCCTGTCCGCCCGTCCCATTCCCGTGCACCTTCCCCAGTGAGCAAGAGACCCTGTGCTGGCCCTGGACCATCTGCCACCACCAGGTCCAAACCCACTCCACCACCTTCCAAAGCAAAACCAAAACCCCTTCCACCTCCCAAACGTAGGCCCAGGCCCCCCGCTCCCAAACCTAAGTCCCCACCCCCGCCAGCCCCTGCCCCTGTTCACTGAGGTGCCTGGCTGCCCCATTGATGCCCCTTTATGGTGGAGTACCATGTGCACACGTGGTAGTCAAGTTCGGGCCTTTTGGGCCCATCAGCCTTTTTGATATGGGCTGGCCAATGGCTTCATTTGGACAATCTGTTGCTCCTGGAGATTTAATACAGTTTGTGTGCCCAGTGTTAGTGTTGGCACACACTGGATCCGTGGTTCCTCATTTCATGGTGGGGGGGTGTTGTGCATATGTGGGTACTTTGGGCAGGTTGTCTTGGGGTTGTGTCGGGTAAGTACCTCTTGCTCAGGTGTGTATGGCTTGTGATGTTGTGATGGGTTGTGGGTGCTTGCAGGGTGGGTGAAGTGCGTGGGTATGTCACTGTGCCCTTTCTTCCCTTGTTTAGTAGGTTGCTGTACTTACCGTCGTCGTCTTCGTCGGCGGTCACGGTCGCAGAGGTATATGGCAAGGAGCAGCACTGGCATGATTTCCAACTCTCTCTCCATGTCTGCTTCGGCGTGTAGTGTGAGCATCCGGTGAATGTTTCCTTTTATTTGGTTCGTTTCCGCCTGGCTTTGAGTGGCGGTGGTTCTCGCCCCGGAACTGACAGAGGTTTAGTGCTTCATTATTTGTTGGGTGGGTAGGGCCTTTCCATCGGCCTGTGGGTGGCCTCTTCCGTCGTTGTCGGCCCTCCTCTGCTGGCAGTGAGTGTTTTTCAGGCTGCTTGTTTTTCATGTGTTTCATTATTTGGCAGCCCAGCCCGCCAGCCTGTTGGCGGTAGTTACCGCCACCGCTGGCGGTGAGGTCTCTCCTGCTGTGTTCATAATGAGGGCCTAAGTCTACTCCACGTTTTTTCGTTATGGTGTTCAAGGGTTTTTTTCATCAACAGACTGCTAAAAGCCCTTTGAAGGGAAGACCTACAAAAGACACAGAACAATGTCCAGTGGTGAAGGATATTTGTCTATAAGGGTCTCACTACAGATTGTAACTGAGTTTTCAACACACTAACCGTCTGCCACATTTCCTGTGTCATTTCCTTGGAGACTTTAATGTTATTTTCACGTTTATTGTAAGATTTTCCTTTATCAACTTAAGTTATCATGGGGAGGGCAAGCCTTTTTCTGGTGGCCCATAAGTTAGGATGCTTCATATTTGCTGCACAATATTTTACTTCATTTGTTATACTGATAAAACACATCTCAAACTATAACTCACATTACCTCTAAAACAGAGGTCATAATTTGAAAATGTGATCATGTAATTTATTTCCAGAATGTTTTTTTTAATATATTCTTTACGTATTTTACAAACTTTAGTGAAGTCTGGGGTTCTATTATCTTCCGGGGCGAATAGACATAATTATATTTATTTTACAGCCCTGCTAACTGTAGCGCATCTCAGGTTAGACTATCACTTTTCAATAAATGTCCGTGTCCCTCAGACTCTGTCAGGTATCATGCAAATCAGCTAACTAGCATAGCTGATAGCATGTTCTCTCTGCTGTTTGCACTCATCTTTATTCATGCTGAGTGTGTATACACACCATGCGCTTTAGCTTTAAGGGTCAAAAAGGTTCAGTAAGTATGTGATTGAACAGGACATAAGTTACAAAAGGATGCAGCTCGGGTCAGATCAGGTACATCTTTATTCGGTACACAGAAAGTATAACTATAAAAGATACAATAATTATAATTTCTAAAGCAGTTAATAAAAAAACAATATACAGAGCATTTTAAACAAAAAATCTAAAACCCAAAGAAATGAAAACAAAACAGCATGTTTCCCAGAAGCCATAAACATTACATATCTGAATGGTGCTTCATTTAACGTCAGAATAATCTACACAGACAAGTACAAAAGAATGTAGCACAATTAAGGGAAAACTTTATTAAGATACACATAAGAGAATTCCATAAAATCCAGCCACTTTTATAAAGCAGTTTACTGGTATGTAAACATATATAAGGCATAGTGTCAAGTGCACGAAACTGTAAATCAAACAATATATCGATAACAAATGTATTTCCCCACTAATTGTCCTAGGCGCCCAGCAGAAGATATGTATTTATAGATCATCACGCATACGTAGTCTGTTTGAAGAAGCTGCAAATAGAGTAATGCTGGTTTACAGTGCATAATATTAATACATTTCAAAAGTGGAATTAAGAACCGTGTAGGAAGGTAACCTCTTTCTAGCCTTGTTACCCCCACTTATAGCCTGTTTGTGAGTATATGTCAGGGTGTTTTTGCTGTCTCACTGGGATCCTGCTAGCCAGGGCCCAGTGCTCATAGTGAAAACCCTTTGTTGTCAGTGTGTTTGATATGTGTCACTGGGATCCTGCTAGCCAGGACCCCAGTGCTCATAAGTTTGTGGCCTATAGGTGTTCCCTGTGTGGTGCCTAACTGTATCACTGAGGCTCTGCTATCCAGAACCTCAGTGTTTATGCTCTCTCGTTGCTTTAAAATTGTCACTGCAGGCTAGTGACTAATTTTACCAATTCTCATTGGCACACTGGAACACCCTTATAATTCCCTTGTATATGTTAGCTAGGTACCCAGGGTATTGGGGTTCCAGGAGATCCCTATGGGCTGCAGCATTTCTTTTGCCACCCATAGGGAGCTCAGACAATTCTTACACAGGACTGCCACTGCATCCTGAGTGAAATAACGTCCTTTTCAGGTCCTCAGGTCCAGGAATCCATCTTCAGTGTTTTGCTGGTGCTTGTGGTTCTTGCAGAATCCCCCTATCACAACTATTGTGTCTTTCTGGGGTAGTAGGGTAACTTTACTCCTACTTTCTAGGGTCTTGGGGAGGGGTATTTTGGACCCCCTTACTGTTTTCTCACAGTCCCAGCGACCCTCTACAATCTCCCATAGGTCTGGGGTCCATTCGTGATTCGCATTCCACTTTTGGAGTATATGGATTGTGTTGCCCCTAGACCTATGTTCACCTATTGCATCCTATTGTGATTCTGCACTGTTTGCACTACTTTTCTTACTGTTATTTACCTGTTTTGGGTTTGTGTACATATAATTTGTGTATAGTACTTACCTTCTAAGTGAGGGTATCCTCTGAGATACTTTTGGCATATTGGGGGTCATTCTGACCCTGGCGGTCGGTGACCGCCAGGGTTTCCGACCACGGGAGCACCGCCAACAGGCTGGCGGTGCTCCGTCGAGCATTCTGACCGCGGCGGTTCAGCCGCGGTCGGAAACGGAAAGTCGGCGGTCTCCCGCCGACTTTCCGCTGCTCGGGAGAATCCTCCATGGCGGCGGAGCGCGCTCCGCCGCCATGGGGATTCTGACACCCCCTACCGCCATCCTGTTCCTGGCGGGTCTCCCGCCAGGAACAGGATGGCGGTAGGGGGTGCCGCGGGGCCCCTGTAAGAGGGCCCCACAAAGTATTTCAGTGTCTGCAAAGCAGACACTGAAATACGCGACGGGTGCAACTGCACCCGTCGCACCTTCCCACTACGCCGGCTCCATTCGGAGCCGGCGTCCTCGTGGGAAGGTAGATTTGCCCTGGGCTGGCGGGCGGCCTTTTGGCGGCCGCCCGCCAGCCCAGGGCAAATCTCAAAATACCCTCAGCGGTCTTGCGACCGCGGAGCGGTATTTTGTCGGGGGAAGACTGGCGGGCGGCCTCCGCCGCCCGCCAGTCTCAGAATCACCCCCATTGTCACTAAAATAAAGTACCTTTATTTTTAATAACTCTGAGTATTGAGTATTGTGGTTTCTTATGATATTGTGCTATATGATATAAGTGGTATAGTAGGAGCTTTGCATGTCTCCTAGTTCAGCCTAAGTTGCTTTGCCATAGCTACCTTCTATCAGCCTAAGCTGCTAGAAACACCTCTATTCTACTAATAAGGGATAACTGGACCTGGCACAGGGTGTAAGTACCACAAGGTACCCACTATAAGCCAGGCCAGCCTCCTACATTGGTGGTGCAGCAGTGGGCTAAGTACTTGCAACTGCTTTACCACTTTGTCATTTGGTGCTTTTCATAAGAAAATCATATACCAAATAGTTCAGTATATGTACATTGAACCAAAACAGTTTACTTTTCTATTCTAAAACGTTTAACAAAGTTTCTGAAAAGTTTTGAAAACTTCTAAAAGTGTTCCCAAAGTTTGAAAAAGTTTTTTCTCTGTGCTTTCTAAAGTTCTAAAACTTTTTCTCTCACTATCCTTAAACCTTTTTCTATCATGTCTACAGTAGAGGCTACTTCCAAGGTTGTTCAGGCAACTTATGAAAGTTTAAACTACAAAAGTTTGAGGGGTCTCTGCCTGGATAGAGGTTTGAGTATAGGTAAGAATCCAACTAAAGAGTTTCACTTTAATATGCTGTTACAGGATGACCAGAACCAGTCTGGCCCATCTCAGGAGAGGGTAGAAAAGGGGAGGCTTCCCAGTCAGACTCAGATGAGTTCCCTGAAGTTGCTGGGGAGGGTTCTTATAAAGTCCTGCCCCCTAGCAGGCTACCTAGTGACACTTGTAGTGTTAGAGGGTCACACATCAGTAGGACGTCTTTCACTCCTAGAGGCCAGGTTACTAGGGACCGGCCAGGTTACTAGGGTCCAGACAGTTGGGGACAGGTCTCTCGATGCCAATTCCCACATTTCCTCTGTGTCCAAACATTCCCAAGCCTCCCACCCTGAGGATAACTTAATGGAGAGGGAACTCAGAAAGCTGAGGTTTGAAGAGACCAGACTGAAGCTTAAACAGCAGCAGCTGGCCTTAGACAGGGAATCCCTAGACATAGAGATGGAAAGACAGAGATTGGGGTTAGTTCCCCATGGTGGCAGCAGCAGTGTTTCAGATAGTAATCCTGTTAGAGAGCAAGATTCCAGAAACCTGCATAAGATCGTCCCCCCTTACAAGGAGGGGGATGACATTGATAAGTGGTTTGCTGCACTTGAGAGGGCCTGTATGGTACAGTTGGTCCCTCAAAGGCAGTGGGCTACTATCTTG
The DNA here is from genome assembly GCF_031143425.1 of Pleurodeles waltl. NCBI lineage: Eukaryota > Metazoa > Chordata > Amphibia > Caudata > Salamandridae > Pleurodeles > Pleurodeles waltl. Next base: position 733,855,544 of record NC_090448.1, read on the forward strand.
TGGCTATCTTTCACTGGAAAGGGTAGGGATAGGCTCCTTACTGTCAGATAAAGTGATGCCAATAACCACAAAGTTTTGAAGGATGCACTCTTGGATGGATTTGGCTTAACCACTGAACAATACAGGATTAAGTTCAGACACCAGAAAAGAGTCCTCTCAAGACCGGACAGATTTTGTTGACTGTTCAGTGAAGGCCTTGGAGGGTTGGTTGCATGGCAGTAAAGTATCTGACTACGAAAGCCTGTATAATCTGATCCTGAGAGAGCATATTCTTAACAATTGTGTGTCTGATTTGTTGCACCAGTACTTGGTAGACTCAGATCCGACCTCTCCCCAAGAATTGGGAAAGAAGGCAGACAAATGGGTCAGAACAAGAGTGAACAGAAAAGTTCATACAGGAGGTGACAAGGATGGCAAGAAGAAAGATGGTGAGAAATCTCAGGATAAGCATGGGGATAAGGGTAAAACTAAAGATCCTTCTTCAAATCCTAAAAACTCTTCAGGGAGTGGGGATAAATCAACTTCTTCCTCTTCTTCACAATCTACACACATTAAAAAGCCTTGGTGCTATGTGTGTAAAAATAAAGGCCATAGGCCGGGGGATAAGTCCTGCCCAGGTAATCCCCCTGAGCCTACCACCACTAATACATCAAACTCTAGTGCCCCTAGCAGTAGTGGTAATAGTGGTGGGACTGCTGGCAACAGTCAAAATAAGGGTGTAGTTGGGTTCACTTATGGGTCCATCATAGAAACTGGGGTAGTCAGTCCCAAGACAGTTTCTGTCACACCTGGTGGCATTGGCCTTGCCACACTGGCTGCTTGTCCCCTTACAATGGATAAGTACAGGCAGACAGTTTCAATAAATGGTGTTGAGGCTCAGGCCTACAGGGACACAGGTGCCAGTATCACTTTGGTGACTGAAAACCTAGTGTCTCCTGAACAACACATCATTGGGCAACAGTACAAGATTATTGATGTCCATAACTCCACTAAGTTTCTTTCCTTAGCATTCAGTTTAGTTGGGGTGGAGTTACTGGCCCTAAGCAGGTGGTAGCATCACCTAGCTTACCTGTAGGCTGTCTCTTAGGTAATGACCTAGAGGCCTCAGGTTGAGCTGAGGTAGAGTTTAATACCCATGCAGCCATGCTGGGTATCCCTGAGGAATTGCTCCCTCTCATTTCAGCTGAAATTAAAAAGCAAAGGAGAGAAAAAGGCCTGAAAACTCAGGATACTTCTCCAACAACAAGTAAAAAGGGCATCAAAGTATTCCATACCCACCCTGCCATTCAGGATATAATTCCTGTGGTGGGAGGAACCTCTCCTGGGGTGGCACCTGTACCAGTGGAACCATCAGCTAGTACAGCTGAACTCTCTGAGGTAGAAGTACCTCTCTGTGGGATAAATAATATTGGTGAGAAAAAGTGCACAATTTCAGTTAACATGGAGCATCCCTCCAACCCTCCCAGAGAAACCTTAGTGCAGCAACCCTGCACTGCCTCACAGCACTTAGGACAGCAGCCCTGCCCTAGTGTGGAGCTCATAGGACAGCATCCCTGCTCTGCTCCAACTCAAGAGAAACAGCAACCCTGTTCTCTCATGCAGCCATATGGACAATGTTTTTGCCCAGCTATGGCTTTACTGAGACAGCATCCCTGTCTGGCATTCTCATCATTGGATATAGGTCCAGTGGACAATCCTCACTGCTCTAAACTAAAACGTACTAATAGGAACTCTGAGAATATAACTTCACATTGTTGGCTAGCTAAAAAACTTCAAACAGGGTAGTTTACATCCCCACAGGGAAGTAACCATATAGTAGATGATAAAGGGAGTAACCAATTTATTGCAGAGCTACTCCCCGCTTATCATCACTTAGACAATAAAGACTCAACTGGCCAAGGTTAGCCTTATTGTCCTTCGTTTGGGGGGGGTGGGGTTGTGTAGGAAGGTAAGCTCTTTCTAGCCTTGTTACCCCCACCTTTAGCCTGTTTGTGAGTATATGTCAGGGTGTTTTTACTGTCTCACTGGGATCCTGCTAGCCAGGGCCCAGTGCTCATAGTGAAAACCCTATGTTGTCAGTGTGTTTGATATGTGTCACTGGGATCCTGCTAGCCAGGACCCCAGTGCTCATAAGTTTGTGGCCTATCTGTGTTCCCTGTGTGGTGCCTAACTGTATCACTGAGGCTCTGCTATCCAGAACCTCAGTGTTTATGCTCTCTCTTTGCTTTAAAATTGTCACTGCAGGCTAGTGACTAATTTTACCAATTCTCATTGGCACACTGGAACACCCTTATAATTCCCTTGTATATGTTACCTAGGTTCCAAGGGTATTGGGGTTCCAGGAGATCCCTATGGGCTGCAGCATTTCTTTTGCCACCCATAGGGAGCTCAGACAATTCTTACACAGGACTGCCACTGCAGCCTAAGTGAAGTAACGTCCACGTTATTTCACAGCCATTTTTCACTGCACATAAGTAACTTATAAGTCACCTATATGTCTATCCCTCACTTGGTGAAGGTTAGGTCCCAAGTTACTTAGTGTGTGGGCACCCTGGCACTAGCCAAGGTGTCCTCACATTGTTCAGGGCAAATTCCCCAAACTTTGTGAGTGCGGGGACACCATTACACGCGTGCACTACACATAGGTCACTACCTATGTGTAGCGTCACAATGGTAACTCCGAACATGGTGATGTAACATGTCTAAGATCATGGAATTGTCATCCCAATACCATTCTGGTATTGGGGAGACAATTCCATGATCCCCCGGGTCTCTAGCACAGAACCCGGGTACTGCCAAACTGCCTTTCTGGGGTTTCCACTACAGCTGCTGCTGCTGCCAGCCCCTCAGACAGGTTTCTGCCCTCCTGGGGTCTTGGCAGGCCAGTCCCAGGAAGGCAGAGGATTTCCTCTGAGAGAGGGTGTTACACCCTCTCCCTTTGGAAATAGGTGTGAAGGGCTGGGGAGGAGTAGCCTCTCCCAGCCTCTGGAAATGCTTTGATGGGCACAGATGGTGCCCATCTCTGCATAAGCAAGTCTACACCGGTTCAGGAATCCCCAGCCCTGCTCTGGCGCGAAACTGGACAAAGGAAAGGGGAGTGACCACTCCCCTGACCAGTACCTCTCAGGGGAGGTGCCCAGAGCTCCTCCACTGTGTCCCAGACCCCTGCCATCTTGGATTCAGAGGTGTTGGGGGCACGCTGGACTACTCTGAGTGGCCAGTGCCAGCAGGTGACGTCAGAGACCCCTCCTGATAGGTTCTTACCTCTCTTGGTAGCCAAACCTCCTTTCTTGGTAGCCAAACCTCCTTTTCTGGCTATTTAGGGTCTCTCTTCTGGGCTATTCCTCAGATAACGAATGCAAGAGTTCACCAGAGTTCCTCTGCACTTCCCTCTTCAACTTCTGCCAAGGATCGACCGCTGACTGGTCCAGGACGCCTGCAAAACCGCAACAAAGTAGCAAGACGACTACCAGCAACATTGTAGCACCTCATCCTGCTGGCTTTCTCGACTATTTCCTGGTGGTGCATGCTCTGAGGGCTGTCTGCCTTCACCCTGCACTGGAAGCCAACAAGAAATCTCCTGTGGGTCAACGGAATCTCCCCCCTGCTAACGCAGGCACCAAAAGACTGCATCACCAGTCCTCTGGTTCCCCTCTCGTCCTGACGAGCGTGGTCCCTGGAACACAGGAGCTGGGTCCAAGTGTCTCCCACAGTCCAGTGGCCCCTTTGTCCAAATTTGGTGGAGGTAAGTCCTTGCCTCCCCATGCCAGACAGCAAACCTGTGTACTACATGATTTGCAGCTGCTCTGGCTTTTGTGCACTTCTCCAAGGATTCCTTTGTGCACAGCCTAGCCTGGGTCTCCAGCACTCCGTCCTGCAGTGCTCAACCCACTGAGTTGGACTCCAATGTCGTGGGACCCTCCTTTTGTGACTCTGAGTTCACAGACTTTCTAAGTGCCTGCTCCGGTACTTCTGCGGGTGCTGCCTGCTTCTGCGGGAGCTCTCTGAGTTGCTGAGCGCCCCCTCTGTCTCCTCCTCCAAGGGGCGACATCGTGGTCCTTCTTGGTCCCCAGCAGCACCCAAAAACCTCTACTGCAACCCTTGCAGCTAGCGAGGCTTGTTTGCAGTATTTCTGCGTGGAAACACTTCTGCAACATCCAGCACGCCATGGGACATCTTCCATCCAAAGGAGAAGTTCCTAGCCCTTTTCGTTGTTGCAGAATCTTCGGCTTCTTCCACCCGGAGGCAGCCCTTTTGCACCTTCATCCGGGGTTTCCTGGGTCCTGCCCCCCCCGGACACTATTGCAACTCTTGGACTTGGTCCCCTTTCTTTTCAGGTCCTCAGGTCCAGGAATCCATCTTCAGTGTTTTGCTGGTGCTTGTGGTTCTTGCAGAATTCCCCTATCACGACTGTTGTGTCTTTCTGGGGTAGTAGGGTAACTTTACTCCTACTTTCTAGGGTCTTGGGGTGTGGTATTTTGGACACGCTTACTGTTTTCTCACAGTCTCAGCGACCCTCTACAATCTCCTATAGGTCTGGGGTCCTTTCGTGATTCGCATTCCACTTTTAGAGTATATGGTTTGTGTTGCCCCCTAGACCTATGTTCACCTATTACATCCTATTGTGATTCTACATTGTTTGCACTACTTTTCTTACTGTTACTTACCTGTTTTGGGTTTGTGTACATATATTTGTGTATATTACTTACCTCCTAAGTGAGGGTATCCTCTGAGATACTTTTGGCATATTGTCACTAAAATAAAGTACCTTTATTTTTAGTAACTCTGAGTATTGAGTATTGTGGTTTCTTATGATATTGTGCTATATGATATCAGTGGTATAGAAGGAGCTTTGCATGTCTCCTAGTTCAGCCTAAGCTGCTTTGCCATAGCTACCTTCTATCAGCCTAAGCTGCTAGAAACACCTCTATTCTACTAATAAGGGACAACTGGACCTGGCACAGGGTGTAAGTACCACAAGGTACCCACTATAAGCCAGGCCAGCCTCCTACATTGGTGGTGCAGCGGTGGGATAAGTACTTGCAACTGCTTTACCACTTTGTCATTTGGTGCTTTTCATAAGAAAATCATATACCAAATAGTTCAGTATATGTACATTGAACCAAAACAGTTTACTTTTCTATTCTAAAACTTTTAACAAAGTTTCTGAAAAGTTTTGAAAACTTCTAAAAGTTTTCCCAAAGTTTGAAAAAGTTTTTTCTCTGTGCTTTCTAAATTTCTAAAACTTTTTCTCTCACTATCCTTAAACCTTTTTCTATCATGTCTACAGTAGAGGCTACTTCCAAAGTTGTTCAGGCAACTTATGAAAGTTTAAACTACAAAAGTTTGAGGGGTCTCTGCCTGGATAGAGGTTTGAGTATAGGTAAGAATCCAACTAAAGAGTTTCTCTTTAATATGCTGTTACAGGATGACCAGAACCAGTCTGGCCCATCTCAGGAGAGGGTAGAAAAGGGGAGGCTTCCCAGTCTGACTCAGATGAGTTCCCTGAAGTTGCTGGGGAGGGTTCTTATAAAGTCCTGCCCCCTAGCAGGCCACCTAGTGACACTGGTAGTGTTAGAGGGTCACACATCAGTAGGACATCTTTCACTCCTAGAGGCCAGGTTACTAGGGTCCAGCCAGTTAGGGACAGGTCTCTCTCTGCCAATTCCCACATTTCCTCTGTGTCCAAACATTCCCAAGCCTCCCACCCTGAGGATAACTTAATGGAAAGGGAACTCAGAAAGCTGAGGTTGGAAGAGACCAGACTGAAGCTTAAACAGCAGCAGCTGGCCTTAGACAGGGAATCCCTAGACATAGAGATGGAAAGACAGAGATTGGGATTAGTTCCCCATGGTGGCAGCAGCAGTGTTTCAGATAGTAATCCTGTTAGAGAGCAAGATTCCAGAAACCTGCATAAGATAGCCCCCCTTACAAGGAGGGGGATGACATTAATAAGTGGTTTGCTGCACTTGAGAGGGCCTGTATGGTACAGTTGGTCCCTCAAAGGTAGTGGGCTGCTATCTTGTGGCTATCTGTCACTGGAAAGGGTAGGGATAGGCTCCTCACTCTCAGAGAAAGTGATGCCAATAACTACAAAGTTTTGAAGGGTGCACTTTTGGATGGATTTGGCTTAGTCACTGAACAATACAGGATTAAGTTCAGAGACACCAGAAAAGAGTCCTCTCAAGACTGGACAGATTTTGTTGACTGTTCAGTGAAGGCCTTGGAGGGTTGGTTGCATGGCAGTAAAGTATCTGACTATGAAATCCTGTATAATCTGATCCTGAGAGAGCATATTCTTAACAATTGTGTGTCTGATTTGTTGCACCAGTACTTGGTAGACTCAGATCCGACCTCTCCCCAAGAATTGGGAAAGAAGGCAGACAAATGGGTCAGAACAAGAGTGAACAGAAAAGTTCATACAGGAGGTGACAAGGATGGCAAGAAGAAAGATGGTGAGAAATCTCAGGATAAGCATGGGGATAAGGGTAAAACTAAATATCCTTCTCCAAGTCCTAAACACTCTTCAGGGGGTGGGGATAAATCAACGTCTTCCTCTTCTTCACAATCTACACACATTAAAAAGCCTTGGTGCTATATGTGTAAAAATAAAGGCCATAGGCCGGGGGATAAGTCCTGCCCAGGTAAACCCCCTGAGCCTACCACCACTAATACATCAAACTCTAGTGCTCCTAGCAGTAGTGGTAATAGTGGTGGGACTGCTGGCAACAGTCAAAATAAGGGTGTAGTTGGGTTCACTTATGGGTCCATCATAGAAACTGGGGTAGTCAGTCCCAAGACAGTTTCTGTCACACGTGGTGGCATTGGCCTTGCCACACTGGCTGCTTGTCCCCTTACAATGGATAAGTACAGGCAGACAGTTTCAATAAATGGTGTTGAGGCTCAGGCCTACAGGGACACAGGTGCCAGTATCACTTTGGTGACTGAAAACCTAGTGTCTCCTGAACAACACATCATTGGGCAACAGTACAAGATTATTGATGTCCATAACTCCACTAAGTTTCTTTCCTTAGCATTCAGTTTAGTTGGGGTGGAGTTACTGGCCCTAAGCAGGTGGTAGCATCACCTAGCTTACCTGTAGGCTGTCTCTTAGGTAATGACCTAGAGGCCTCAGGTTGAGCTGAGGTAGAGTTTAATACCCATGCAGCCATGCTGGGTATCCCTGAGGAATTGCTCCCTCTCATTTCAGCTGAAATGAAAAAGCAAAGGAGAGAAAAGGCCTGAAAACTCAGGATCCTTCTCCAACAACAGGTAAAAAGGGCATCAAAGTATTCCATACCCACCCTGCCATTCAGGATATAATTCCAGTGGTGGGAGAAACCTCTCCTGGGGTGGCACCTGTACCAGTGGAACCATCAGCTAGTACAGCTGAACTCCCTGAGGTAGAAGCACCTCTCTGTGGGATAACTAATATTGGTGAGAAAAAGTGCACAATTTCAGTTAACATGGAGCATCCCTCCAACCCTCCCAGAGAAACCTTAGTGCAGCAACCCTGCACTGCCTCACAGCACTTAGGACAGCAGCCCTGCCCTAGTGTGGAGCTCATAGGACAGCATCCCTGCTCTGCTCCAACTCAAGAGAAACAGCAACCCTGTTCTCTCTTACAGCCATATAGACAATGTTTTTGCCCAGCTATGGCTTTACTGAGACAGCATCCCTGTCTGGCATTCTCATCATTGGATATAGGTCCAGTGGACAATCCTCACTGCTCTAAACTAAAACGTACTAATAGGAACTCTGAGAATATAACTTCACATTGTTGGCTAGCTAAAAAACTTCAAACAGGGTAGTTTACATCCCCACAGGGAAGTAACCATATAGTAGATGATAATGGGAGTAACCAATCTATTGCAGAGCTACTCCCCGCTTATCATCACTTAGACAATAAAGACTCAACTGGCCAAGGTTAGCCTTATTGTCCTTCGTTGGGGGGGGGGGGGTTGTGTAGGAAGGTAACCTCTTTCTAGTCTTGTTACCCCCACTTTTAGCCTGTTTGTGAGTATATGTCAGGGTGTTTTTACTGTCTCACTGGGATCCTGCTAGCCAGGGCCCAGTGCTCATAGTGAAAACCCTATGTTGTCAGTGTGTTTGATATGTGTCACTGGGATCCTGCTAGCCAGGACCCCAGTGCTCATAAGTTTGTGGCCTATCTGTGTTCCCTGTGTGGTGCCTAACTGTATCACTGAGGCTCTTCTATCCAGAACCTCAGTGTTTATGCTCTCTCTTTGCTTTAAAATTGTCACTGCAGGCTAGTGACTAATTTTACCAATTCTCATTGGCACACTGGAACACCTTATAATTCCCTTGTATATGTTACCTAGGTACCCAGGGTATTGGGGTTCCAGGAGATCCCTATGGGCTGCAGCATTTCTTTTGCCACCCATAGGGAGCTCAGACAATTCTTACGCAGGGCTGCCACTGCAGCCTGAGTGAAATAACGTCCACGTTATTTCACAGCCATTTTTCACTGCACATAAGTAACTTATAAGTCACCTATATGTCTATCCCTCACTTGGTGAAGGTTAGGTCCCAAGTTACTTAGTGTGTGGGCACCCTGGCACTAGCCAAGGTGTCCTCACATTGTTCAGGGCAAATTCCCCAAACTTTGTGAGTGCGGGGACACCATTACACGCGTGCACTACACATAGGTCACTACCTATGTGTAGCGTCACAATGGTAACTCCGAACATGGCGATGTAACATGTCTAAGATCATGGAATTGTCATCCCAATACCATTCTGGTATTGGGGAGACAATTCCATGATCCCCCGGGTCTCTAGCACAGAACCCGGGTACTGCCAAACTGCCTTTCCGGGGTTTCCACTACAGCTGCTGCTGCTGCCAGCCCCTCAGACAGGTTTCTGCCCTCCTGGGGTCTTGGCAGCCCAGTCCCAGGAAGGCAGAACAAGAATTTCCTCTGAGAGAGGGTGTTACACCCTCTCCAGTTTGGAAATAGGTGTGAAGGGCTGGGGAGGAGTAGCCTCTCCCAGCCTCTGGAAATGCTTTGATGGGCACAGATGGTGCCCATCTCTGCATAAGCAAGTCTACACCGGTTCAGGAATCCCCCAGCCCTGCTCTGGCGCGAAACTGGACAAAGAAAAGGGGAGTGACCACTCCCCTGACCAGTACCTCTCAGGGGAGGTACCCAGAGCTCCTCCACTGTGTCCCAGACCCCTGCCATCTTAGATTCAGAGGTGTTGGGGGCAGGCTGGACTACTCTGAGTGGCCAGTGCCAGCAGGTGACGTCAGAGACCCCTCCTGATAGGTTCTTACCTCTCTTGGTAGCCAAACCTCCTTTCTTGGTAGCCAAACCTCCTTTTCTGGCTATTTGGGGTCTCTCCTCTGGGCTATTCCTCAGATAACGAATGCAAGAGCTCACCAGAGTTCCTCTGCACTTCCCTCTTCAACTTCTGCCAAGGATCGACCGCTGACTGGTCCAGGACGCCTGCAAAACCGCAACAAAGTAGCAAGACGACTACCAGCAACATTGTAGCGCCTCATCCTGCTGGCTTTCTCGACTATTTCCTGGTGGTGCATGCTCTGAGGGCTGTCTGCCTTCACCCTGCACTGGAAGCCAAGAAGAAATCTCCTGTGGGTCGACGGAATCTTCCCCCTGCTAACGCAGGCACCAAAAGACTGCATCACCAGTCCTCTGGTTCCCCTCTCGTCCTGACGAGCGTGGTCCCTGGAACACAGGATCTGGGTCCAAGTGTCTCCCACAGTCCAGTGGCCCCTTTGTCCAAATTTGGTGGAGGTAAGTCCTTGCCTCCCCACGTCAGACAGCAAACCTGTGTACTACATGATTTGCAGCTGCTCTGGCTTCTGTGCACTTCTCCAAGGATTCCTTTGTGCACAGCCTAGCCTGGGTCTCCAGCACTCCGTCCTGCAGTGCTCAACCCACTGAGTTGGACTCCAATGTCGTGGGACCCTCCTTTTGTGACTCTGAGTTCACAGACTTTCTAAGTGCCTGCTCCGGTACTTCTGCGGGTGCTGCCTGCTTCTGCGGGAGCTCTCTGAGTTGCTGAGGGCCCCCTCTGTCTCCTCCTCCAAGGGGCGACATCGTGGTCCATCCCGGTCCCCAGCAGCACCCAAAAACCTCTACTGCAACCCTTGCAGGTAGCGAGGCTTGTTTGCAGTATTTCTGCGTGGAAACACTTCTGCAACATCCAGCACGCCATGGGACATCTTCCATCCAAAGGAGAAGTTCCTAGCCCTTTTCGTTGTTGCAGAATCTTCGGCTTCTTCCACCCGGAGGCAGCCCTTTTGCACCTTCATCCGGGGTTTCCTGGGCACCTGCCCCCCTCCCCCCGGACACTATTGCAACTCTTGGACTTGGTCCCCTTTCTTTTCAGGTCCTAAGGGCCAGGAATCCATCTTCAGTGTTTTGCTGGTGCTTGTGGTTCTTGCAGAATTCCCCTATCACAACTGTTGTGTCTTTCTGGGGTAGTAGGGTAACTTTACTCCTACTTTCTAGGGTCTTGGGGTGGGGTATTTTGGACACCCTTACTGTTTACTCACAGTCTCAGCGACCCTCTACAATCTCCTATAGGTCTGGGGTCCTTTCGTGATTCGCATTCCACTTTTAGAGTATATGGTTTGTGTTGCCCCCTAGACCTATGTTCACCTATTACATCCTATTGTGATTCTACATTGTTTGCACTACTTTTCTTACTGTTACTTACCTGTTTTGGGTTTGTGTACATATATTTGTGTATATTACTTACCTCCTAAGTGAGGGTATCGTCTGAGATACTTTTGGCATATTGTCACTAAAATAAAGTACCTTTATTTTTAGTAACTCTGAGTATTGAGTATTGTGGTTTCTTATGATATTGTGCTATATGATATCAGTGATATAGAAGGAGCTTTGCATGTCTCCTAGTTCAGCCTAAGCTGCTTTGCCATAGCTACCTTCTATCAGCCTAAGCTGCTAGAAACACCTCTATTCTACTAATAAGGGACAACTGGACCTGGCACAGGGTGTAAGTACCACAAGGTACCCACTATAAGCCAGGCCAGCCTCCTACATTGGTGGTGCAGCGGTGGGATAAGTACTTGCAACTGCTTTACCACTTTGTCATTTGGTGCTTTTCATAAGAAAATCATATACCAAATAGTTCAGTATATGTACATTGAACCAAAACAGTTTACTTTTCTATTCTAAAACTTTTAACAAAGTTTCTGAAAAGTTTTGAAAACTTCTAAAAGTTTTCCCAAAGTTTGAAAAAGTTTTTTCTCTGTGCTTTCTAAATTTCTAAAACTTTTTCTCTCACTATCCTTAAACCTTTTTCTATCATGTCTACAGTAGAGGCTACTTCCAAAGTTGTTCAGGCAACTTATGAAAGTTTAAACTACAAAAGTTTGAGGGGTCTCTGCCTGGATAGAGGTTTGAGTATAGGTAAGAATCCAACTAAAGAGTTTCTCTTTAATATGCTGTTACAGGATGACCAGAACCAGTCTGGCCCATCTCAGGAGAGGGTAGAAAAGGGGAGGCTTCCCAGTCTGACTCAGATGAGTTCCCTGAAGTTGCTGGGGAGGGTTCTTATAAAGTCCTGCCCCCTAGCAGGCCACCTAGTGACACTGGTAGTGTTAGAGGGTCACACATCAGTAGGACATCTTTCACTCCTAGAGGCCAGGTTACTAGGGTCCAGCCAGTTAGGGACAGGTCTCTCTCTGCCAATTCCCACATTTCCTCTGTGTCCAAACATTGCTAAGCCTCCCACCCTGAGGATAACTTAATGGAAAGGGAACTCAGAAAGCTGAGGTTGGAAGAGACCAGACTGAAGCTTAAACAGCAGCAACTGGCCTTAGACAGGGAATCCCTAGACATAGAGATGGAAAGACAGAGATTGGGATTAGTTCCCCATGGTGGCAGCAGCAGTGTTTCAGATAGTAATCCTGTTAGAGAGCAAGATTCCAGAAACCTGCATAAGATAGCCCCCCTTACAAGGAGGGGGATGACATTAATAAGTGGTTTGCTGCACTTGAGAGGGCCTGTATGGTACAGTTGGTCCCTCAAAGGCAGTGGGCTGCTATCTTGTGGCTATCTGTCACTGGTAAGGGTAGGGATAGGCTCCTCACTCTCAGAGAAAGTGATGCCAATAACTACAAAGTTTTGAAGGGTGCACTTTTGGATGGATTTGGCTTAGTCACTGAACAATACAGGATTAAGTTCAGAGACACCAGAAAAGAGTCCTCTCAAGACTGGACAGATTTTGTTGACTGTTCAGTGAAGGCCTTGGAGGGTTGGTTGCATGGCAGTAAAATATCTGACTATGAAATCCTGTATAATCTGATCCTGAGAGAGCATATTCTTAACAATTGTGTGTCTGATTTGTTGCACCAGTACTTGGTAGACTCAGATCCGACCTCTCCCCAAGAATTGGGAAAGAAGGCAGACAAATAGGTCAGAACAAGAGTGAACAGAAAAGTTCATACAGGATGTGACAAGGATGGCAAGAAGAAAGATGGTGAGAAATCTCAGGATAAGCATGGGGATAAGGGTAAAACTAAATATCCTTCTCCAAATCCTAAACACTCTTCAGGGGGTGGGGATAAATCAACGTCTTCCTCTTCTTCACAATCTACACACATTAAAAAGCCTTGGTGCTATATGTGTAAAAATAAAGGCCATAGGCCGGGGGATAAGTCCTGCCCAGGTAAACCCCCTGAGCCTACCACCACTAATACATCAAACTCTAGTGCCCCTAGCAGTAGTGGTAATAGTGGTGGGACTGCTGGCAACAGTCAAAATAAGGGTGTAGTTGGGTTCACTTATGGGTCCATCATAGAAACTGGGGTAGTCAGTCCCAAGACAGTTTCTGTCACATGTGGTGGCATTGGCCTTGCCACACTGGCTGCTTGTCCCCTTACAATGGATAAGTACAGGCAGACAGTTTCAATAAATGGTGTTGAGGCTCAGGCCTACAGGGACACAGGTGCCAGTATCACTTTGGTGACTGAAAACCTAGTGTCTCCTGAACAACACATCATTGGGCAACAGTACAAGATTATTGATGTCCATAACTCCACTAAGTTTCTTTCCTTAGCATTCAGTTTAGTTGGGGTGGAGTTACTGGCCCTAAGCAGGTGGTAGCATCACCTAGCTTACCTGTAGGCTGTCTCTTAGGTAATGACCTAGAGGCCTCAGGTTGAGCTGAGGTAGAGTTTAATACCCATGCAGCCATGCTGGGTATCCCTGAGGAATTGCTCCCTCTCATTTCAGCTGAAATGAAAAAGCAAAGGAGAGAAAAGGCCTGAAAACTCAGGATCCTTCTCCAACAACAGGTAAAAAGGGCATCAAAGTATTCCATACCCACCCTGCCATTCAGGATATAATTCCTGTGGTGGGAGAAACCTCTCCTGGGGTGGCACCTGTACCAGTGGAACCATCAGCTAGTACAGCTGAACTCCCTGAGGTAGAAGCACCTCTCTGTGGGATAACTAATATTGGTGAGAAAAAGTGCACAATTTCAGTTAACATGGAGCATCCCTCCAACCCTCCCAGATAAACCTTAGTGCAGCAACCCTGCACTGCCTCACAGCACTTAGGACAGCAGCCCTGCCCTAGTGTGGAGCTCATAGGACAGCATCCCTGCTCTGCTCCAACTCAAGAGAAACAACAACCCTGTTCTATCTTACAACCATATGGACAATGTTTTTGCCCAGCTATGGCTTTACTGAGACAGCATCCCTGTCTGGCATTCTCATTATTGGATATAGGTCTAGTGGACAATCCTCACTGCTCTAAACTAAAACGTACTAATAGGAACTCTGAGAATATAACTTCACATTGTTGACTAGCTAAAAAACTTAAAACAGGGTAGTTTACATCCCCACAGGGAAGTAACCATATAGTAGATGATAAAGGGAGTAACCAATCTATTGCAGAGCTACTCCCCGCTTATCATCACTTAGACAATAAAGACTCAACTGGCCAAGGTTAGCCTTATTGTCCTTCGTTTGGGGGGGTGGGGTTGTGTAGGAAGGTAACCTCTTTCTAGCCTTGTTACCCCCACTTTTAGCCTGTTTGTGAGTATATGTCAGGGTGTTTTTACTGTCTCACTGGGATCCTGCTAGCCAGTGCCCAGTGCTCATAGTGAAAACCCTATGTTGTCAGTGTGTTTGATATGTGTCACTGGGATCCTGCTAGCCAGGACCCCAGTGCTCATAAGTTTGTGGCCTATCTGTGTTCCCTGTGTGGTGCCTAACTGTATCACTGAGGCTCTTCTATCCAGAACCTCAGTGTTTATGCTCTCTCTTTGCTTTAAAATTGTCACTGCAGGCTAGTGACTAATTTTACCAATTCTCATTAGCACACTGGAACACCCTTATAATTCCCTTGTATATGTTACCTAGGTACCCAGGGTATTGGGGTTCCAGGAGATCCCTATGGGCTGCAGCATTTCTTTTGCCACCCATAGGGAGCTCAGACAATTCTTACGCAGGACTGCCACTGCAGCCTGAGTGAAATAACGTCCACGTTATTTCACAGCCATTTTTCACTGCACATAAGTAACTTATAAGTCACCTATATGTCTATCCCTCACTTGGTGAAGGTTAGGTCCCAAGTTACTTAGGGCCATATTTATACTCCGTTTGCGCCGGATTTGCGTCGTTTTTTTTAACGCAAATTCGACGCAAAACTAACTCCATATTTATACTCTGGCGTTAGACGCGTCTAGCGCCAAAGTCCATGGAGTTTGCGTCACTTTTTAGCGTGGACACCTACTTTGCGTTAATGATATGCAAGGTAGGCGTTCCCGTCTAAAAAAGTGACTCCGAGGCATGTGCGCCGTATTTACACTCCCGGGCAAAAATCACGCCCGGGAGTGGGCTGGTCAAAAAAAATGACGTCCAGCCGCTTTTGCGTCGTTTTTTAGCGCCTGGTCAGGGCAGGCGTTAAGGGACCTGTGGGCTCAGAAGGAGCCCAGAGGTGCCCTCCCATGCCCCCAGTGACCCCCCCTGTCACCCTTGCCCACCCCAGGAGGACGCCTAAGGATGGAGGGACCCATCCCAGGGAACATAAGGTAAGTTCAGGTAAGTAATTATTTTATTTTTTTGTGGCATAGGGGGGCTTGATTTTTGCCCCCCTACATGCCACTATGCCCAATGACCATGCCCAGGGGACAGAAGTCCCCTGGGCATGGCCATTGGGCAAGGGGGCATGACTCCTGTCTTTGCTAAGACAGGAGTCATTTCAATGGGGGTTGGGAGTTAAAAAAAATGGCGCAAATCGGGTTGAGGCGAAAATTTTGCCTCAGCCTGACTTGCCCCATTTTTTGGCGCCCAAGCTCCATATTCCCCTACGCCGGCGCTGCCTGGTGTACGTCATTTTTTTTGACGCACACCAGGCAGCGCCGCCGGCTAACGTCATTGAATAAATACGGCGCCCGCATGGCGCTTCAGAATGGCGTTAGATTTTGTGACGCACAACTGCGTTGGCGCAGTTGTGCGTCGAAAAGTATAGATATGGCCCTTAGTGTGTGGGCACCCTGGCACTAGCCAAGGTGTCCTCACATTGTTCAGGGCAAATTCCCCAAACTTTGTGAGTGCGGGAACACCATTACACGCGTGCACTACACATAGGACACTACCTATGTGTAGCGTCACAATGGTAACTCCGAACATGGCGATGTAACATGTCTAAGATCATGGAATTGTCATCCCAATACCATTCTGGTATTGGGGAGACAATTCCATGATCCCCCGGGTCTCTAGCACAGAACCCGGGTACTACCAAACTGCCTTTCCGGGGTTTCCACTACAGCTGCTGCTGCTGCCAGCCCCTCAGACAGGTTTCTGCCCTCCTGGGGTCTTGGCAGCCCAGTCCCAGGAAGGCAGAACAAGAATTTCCTCTGAGAGAGGGTGTTACACCCTCTCTCTTTGGAAATAGGTGTGAAGGGCTGGGGAGGAGTAGCCTCTCCCAGCCTCTGGAAATGCTTTGATGGGCACAGATGGTGCCCATCACTGCATAAGCAAGTCTACACCGGTTCAGGAATCCCCCAGCCCTGCTCTGGCTCGAAACTGGACAAAGGAAAGGGGAGTGACCACTCCCCTGACCAGTACCTCTCAGGGGAGGTACCCAGAGCTCCTCCACTGTGTCCCAGACCCCTGCCATCTTGGATTCAGAGGTGTTGGGGGCACGCTGGACTACTCTGAGTGGCCAGTGCCAGCAGGTGACGTCAGAAACCCCTCCTGATAGGTTCTTACCTCTCTTGGTAGCCAAACCTCCTTTCTTGGTAGCCAAACCTCCTTTTCTGGCTATTTAGGGTCTCTCCTCTGGGCTATTCCTCAGATAACGAATGCAAGAGCTCACCAGAGTTCCTCTGCACTTCCCTCTTCAACTTCTACCAAGGATCGACCGCTGACTGGTCCAGGACTTCTGCAAAACCGCAACAAAGTAGCAAGATGACTACCTGCAACATTGTAGCGCCTCATCCTGCTGGCTTTCTCGACTAGTTCCTGGTGGTGCATGCTCTGAGGGCTGTCTGCCTTCACCCTGCACTGGAAGCCAAGAAGAAATCTCCTGTGGGTCGACGGAACCTTCCCCCTGCTAACGGAGGCACCAAAAGACTGCATCACCGGTCCTCTGGTTCCCCTCTCGTCCTGACGAGCGTGGTCCCTGGAACACAGGAGCTGGGTCCAAGTCCAGTGGCCCCTTTGTCCAAATTTGGTGGAGGTAAGTCCTTGCCTCCCCACGCCAGACAGCAAACCTGTGTACTACATGATTTGCAGCTGCTCTGGCTTCTGTGCACTTCTCCAAGGATTCCTTTGTGCACAGCCTAGCCTGGGTCTCCAGCACTCCGTCCTGCAGTGCTCAGCCCACTGAGTTGGACTCCAATGGCGTGGGACCCTCCTTTTGTGACTCTGAGTTCACAGACTTTCTAAGTGCCTGCTCCGGTACTTCTGCGGGTGCTGCCTGCTTCTGCGGGAGCTCTCTGAGTTGCTGAGGGCCCCCTCTGTCTCCTCCTCCAAGGGGCGACATCCTGGTCCTGCCTGGTCCCCAGCAGCACCCAAAAACCTCTACTGCAACCCTTGCAGCTAGCGAGGCTTGTTTGCGGTATTTCTGCGTGGAAACACTTCTGCAACATCCAGCACGCCATGGGACATCTTCCATCCAAAGGAGAAGTTCTTAGCCCTTTTCGTTGTTGCAGAATCTTCGGCTTCTTCCACCCGGAGGCAGCCCTTTTGCATCATCATCCGGGGTTTCCTGGGCTCCTGCCCCCCCCTGGACACTATTGCAACTCTTGGACTTGGTCCCCTTTCTTTTCAGGTCCTCAGGTCCAGGAATCCATCTTCAGTGTTTTGCTGGTGCTTGTGGTTCTTGCAGAATTCCCCTATCACGACTGTTTTGTCTTTCTGGGGTAGTAGGGTAACTTTACTCCTACTTTCTAGGGTCTTGGGGTGGGGTATTTTGGACACCCTTACTGTTTTCTCACAGTCTCAGCGACCCTCTACAATCTCCTATAGGTCTGGGGTCCTTTCGTGATTCGCATTCCACTTTTAGAGTATATGGTTTGTGTTGCCCCCTAGACCTATGTTCACCTATTACATCCTATTGTGATTCTACATTGTTTGCACTACTTTTCTTACTGTTACCTGTTTTGGGTTTGTGTACCTATATTTGTGTATATTACTTACCTCCTAAGTGAGGGTATCCTCTGAGATACTTTTGGCATATTGTCACTAAAATAAAGTACCTTTATTTTTAGTAACTCTGAGTATTGAGTATTGTGGTTTCTTATGATATTGTGCTATATGATATCAGTGGTATAGAAGGAGCATTGCATGTCTCCTAGTTCAGCCTAAGCTGCTTTGCCATAGCTACCCTCTATCAGCCTAAGCTGCTAGAAACACCTCTATTCTACTAATAAGGGACAACTGGACCTGGCACAGGGTGTAAGTACCTTAAGGTACCCACTATAAGCCAGGCCAGCCTCCTACATTGGTGGTGCAGCGGTGGGATAAGTACTTGCAACTGCTTTACCACTTTGTCATTTGGTGCTTTTCATAAGAAAATCATATACCAAATAGTTCAGTATATGTACATTGAACCAAAACAGTTTACTTTTCTATTCTAAAACTTTTAACAAAGTTTCTGAAAAGTTTTGAAAACTTCTAAAAGTTTTCCCAAAGTTTGAAAAAGTTTTTTCTCTGTGCTTTCTAAAGTTCTAAAACTTTTTCTCTCACTATCCTTAAACCTTTTTCTATCATGTCTACAGTAGAGGCTACTTCCAAAGTTGTTCAGGCAACTTATGAAAGTTTAAACTACAAAAGTTTGAGGGGTCTCTGCCTAGATAGAGGTTTGAGTATAGGTAAGAATCCAACTAAAGAGTTTCTCTTTAATATGCTCTTACAGGATGACCAGAACCAGTCTGGCCCATCTCAGGAGAGGGTAGAAAAGGGGAGGCTTCCCAGTCTGACTCAGATGAGTTCCCTGAAGTTGCTGGGGAGGGTTCTTATAAAGTCCTGCCCCCTAGCAGGCCACCTAGTGACACTGGTAGTGTTAGAGGGTCACACATCAGTAGGACATCTTTCACTCCTAGAGGCCAGGTTACTAGGGTCCAGCCAGTTAGGGACAGGTCTCTCTCTGCCAATTCCCACATTTCCTCTGTGTCCAAACATTCCCAAGCCTCCCACCCTGAGGATAACTTAATGGAAAGGGAACTCAGAAAGCTGAGGTTGGAAGAGACCAGACTGAAGCTTAAACAGCAGCAGCTGGCCTTAGACAGGGAATCCCTAGACATATAGATGGAAAGACAGAGATTGGGATTAGTTCCCCATGGTGGCAGCAGCAGTGTTTCAGATAGTAATCCTGTTAGAGAGCAAGATTCCAGAAACCTGCATAAGATAGCCCCCCCTTACAAGGAGGGGGATGACATTAATAAGTGGTTTGCTGCACTTGAGAGGGCCTGTATGGTACAGTTGGTTCCTCAAAGGCAGTGGGTTGCTATCTTGTGGCTATCTTTCACTGGAAAGGATAGGGATAGGCTCCTTACTCTCAGAGAAAGTGATGCCAATAACTACAAAGTTTTGAAGGGTGCACTTTTGGATGGATTTGGCTTAGCCACTGAACAATACAGGATTAAGTTCAGAGACACCAGAAAAGAGTCCTCTCAAGACTGGACAGATTTTGTTGACTGTTCAGTGAAGGCCTTGGAGGGTTGGTTGCATGGCAGTAAAGTATCTGACTATGAAATCCTGTATAATCTGATCCTGAGAGAGCACATTCTTAACAATTGTGTGTCTGATTTGTTGCACCAGTACTTGGTAGACTCAGATCCGACCTCTCCCTAAGAATTGGGAAAGAAGGCAGACAAATGGGTCAGAACAAGAGTGAACAGAAAAGTTCATACAGGAGGTGACAAGGATGGCAAGAAGAAAGATGGTGAGAAATCTCAGGATAAGCATGGGGATAAGGGTAAAACTAAATATCCTTCTCCAAATCCTAAACACTCTTCAGGGGGTGGGGATAAATCAACGTCTTCCTCTTCTTCACAATCTACTCACATTAAAAGCCTTGGTGCTATATGTGTAAAAATAAAGGCCATAGGCCGGGGGATAAGTCCTGCCCAGGTAAATCCCCTGAGCCTACCGCCACTAATACATCAAACTCTAGTGCCCCTAGCAGTAGTGGTAATAGTGGTGGGACTGCTGGCAACAGTCCAAATAAGGGTGTAGTTGGGTTCACTTATGGGTCCATCATAGAAACTGGGGCAGTCAGTCCCAAGACAGTTTCTGTCACACGTGGTGGCATTGGCCTTGCCACACTGGCTGCTTGTCCCCTTACAATGGATAAGTACAGGCAGACAGTTTCAATAAATGGTGTTGAGGCTCAGGCCTACAGGGACACAGGTGCCAGTATCACTTTGGTGACTGAAAACCTAGTGTCTCCTGAACAACACATCATTGGGCAACAGTACAAGATTATTGATGTCCATAACTCCACTAAGTTTCTTTCCTTAGCATTCAGTTTAGTTGGGGTGGAGTTACTGGCCCTAAGCAGGTGGTAGCATCACCTAGCTTACCTGTAGGCTGTCTCTTAGGTAATGACCTAGAGGCCTCAGGTTGGGCTGAGGTACAGTTTAATACCCATGCAGCCATGCTGGATATCCCTCAGGAATTGCTCCCTCTCATTTCGGCTGAAATGAAAAAGCTAAGGAGAGAAAAAGGCCTGAAAACTCAGGATCCTTCTCCAACAACAGGTAAAAAGGGCATTAAAGTATTCCATACCCACCCTGCCATTCAGGATATAATTCCTGTGGTGGGAGAAACCTCTCCTGGGGTGGCACCCGTACCAGTGGAACCATCAGCCAGCACAGCTGAACTCCCTGAGGTAGAAGTACCTCTCTGTGGGATAACTAATATTGGTGAGAAAAAGTGCACAATTTCAGTTAACATGGAGCATCCCTCCAACCCTCCCAGAGAAACCTTAGTGCAGCAACCCTGCACTGCCTCACAACACTTAGGACAGCAGCCCTGCCCTAGTGTGGAGCTCATAGGACAGCATCCCTGCTCTGCTCCAACTCAAGAGAAACAGCAACCCTGTTCTCTCTTACAGCCATATGGACAACGTTTTTGCCCAGCTATGGCTTTACTGAGACAGCATCCCTGTCTGGCATTCTCATCATTGGATATAGGTCCAGTGGACAATCCCCACTGCTCTAAACTAAAACGTACTAATAGGAACTCTGAGAATATAACTTCACATTGTTGGCTAGCTAAAAAACTTCAAACAGGGTGGTTTACATCCTCACAGGGAAGTAACCATATAGTAGATGATAAAGGGAGTAACCAATCTATTGCAGAGCTACTCTCCGCTTATCACCACTTAGACAATAAAGACTCAACTGGCCAAAGTTAGCCTTATTGTCCTTCGTTTGGGGGGAGGTTGTGTAGGAAGGTAACCTCTTTCTAGCCTTGTTACCCCCACTTTTAGTCTGTTTGTGAGTATATGTCAGGGTGTTTTTACTGTCTCACTGGGATCCTGCTAGCCAGGGTCCAGTGCTCATAGTGAAAACCCTATGTTGTCAGTGTGTTTGATATGTGTCACTGGGATCCTGCTAGCCAGGACCCCAGTGCTTATAAGTTTGTGGCCTATATGTGTTCCCTGTGTGGTGCCTAACTGTATCACTGAGGCTCTGCTATCCAGAACCTCAGTGTTTATGCTCTCCCTTTGCTTTAAAATAAATTGTCACTGCAGGCTAGTGACTAATTTGACCAATTCTCATTGGCACACTGGAACACCCTTATAATTCCCTTGTATATGTTACCTAGGTACCCAGGGTATTGGGGTTCCAGGAGATCGCTATGGGCTGCAGCATTTATTTTGCCACCCATAGGGAGCTCAGACAATTCTTACGCAGGACTGCCACTGCAGCCTGAGTAAAATAACGTCCACATTATTTCACAGCCATTTTTCACTGCACATAAGTAACTTATAAGTCACCTATATGTCTATCCCTCACTTGATGAAGGTTAGGTGGCAAGTTACTTAGTGTGTGGGCATCCTGGCACTAGCTAAGGTGCCCTCACATTGTTCAGGGCAAATTCCCCGAACTTTGTGAGTGCGGGGACACCATTACACGCGTGCACTACACATAGGTCACTACCTATGTGTAGCGTCACAATGGTAACTCCGAACATGGCGATGTAACATGTCTAAGATCATGGAATTGTCACCCCAATACCATTCTGGTATTGGGGAGACAATTCCATGATCCCCCGGGTCTCTAGCACAGAACCTGGGTACTGCCAAACTGCCTTTCCGGGGTTTCCACTACAGCTGCTGCTGCTGCCAGCCCCTCAGACAGGTTTCTGCCCCCTGGGGTCTTGGCAGCCCAGTCCCAGGAAGGCAGAACAAAGGATTTCCTCTGAGAGAGGGTGTTACACCCTCTCCCTTTGGAAATAGGTGTGAAGGGCTGTGGAGGAGTAGCCTCCCCCAGCCTCTGGAAATGCTTTGATGGGCACAGATGGTGCCCATCTCTGCATAAGCAAGTCTACACCGGTTCAGAGATCCCCCAGCCCTGCTCTGGCGCAAAACTGGACAAAGGAAAGGGGAGTGACCACTCCCCTGACCAGTACCTCCCAGGGGAGGTACCCAGAGCTCCTCCACTGTGTCCCAGACCACTGCCATCTTGGATTCAGAGGTGTTGCGGGCACGCTGGACTGCTCTGAGTGGCCAGTGCCAGCAGGTGACGTCAGAGACCCCTCCTGATAGGTTCTTACCTCCCTTGGTAGCCAAACCTCCTTTCTTGGTAGCCAAACCTCCTCTTCTGGCTATTTAGGGTGTCTCCTCTGGGCTATTCCTCAGATAACGAATGCAAGAGCTCACCAGAGTTCCTCTGCACTTCCCTCTTCAACTTCTGCCAAGGATCGACCACTGACTGGTCCGGGACGCCTGCAAAACCGCAACAAAGTAGCAAGACGACGACCAGCAACATTGTAGCGCCTCATCCTGCCAGCTTTCTCGACTATTTCCTGGTGGTGCATGCTCTGAGGGCTGTCTGCCTTCACCCTGCACTGGAAGCCAAGAAGAAATCTCCTGTGGGTCGACTGAATCTTCCCCCTGCTAACGCAGGCACCAAAAGACTGCATCACCGGTCCTCTGGGTCCCCTCTGGTCCTGACGAGCTCTGGAACACAGGAGCTGGGTCCAAGTGTCTCCCACAGTCCAGTGGCCCCTCTGTCCAAATTTGGTGGAGGTAAGTCCTTGCCTTCCCACGTCAGACAGCAAACATGTGTACTGCGTGATTTGCAGCTGCTCTGGCTTCTGTGCACTTCTCCAAGGATTCCTTTGTGCACAGCCTAGCCTGGGTCTCCAGCACTCCGTCCTGCAGTGCTTAACCCACTGAGTTGGACTCCAATGTCGTGGGACCCTCCTTTTGTGACTCTGAGTTCACAGACCTTCTAAGTGCCTGCTCCGGTACTTCTGCGGGTGCTGCCTGCTTCTGCGGGAGCTCTCTGAGTTGCTGAGCGGCCCCTCTGTCTACTCCTCCAAGGGGCGGCATCCTGGTCCTTCCTGGTCCCCAGCAGCACCCAAAAACCTCTACCGCAACCCTTGCAGCTAGCGAGGCTTGTTTGCAGTATTTCTGCGTGGAAATACTTCTGCAACATCCAGCACGCCGTGGGACATCTTCCATCCAAAGGAGAAGTTCCTAGCTCTTTTCATTGTTGCAGAATCTTTGGCTTCTTCCACCCAGAGGCAGCCCTTTTGCACCTTCATCCAGGGTTTCCTGGGCTCCTACCCCCCCCTGGACACTATCGCAACTCTTGGACTTGGTCCCCTTCCTTTTCAGGTCCTCAGGTCCAGGAATCCGTCTTCAGTGTTTTGCTTGTGCTTGTGGTTCTTGCAGAATCCCCCTATCACGACTATCATGGGTCTTTCTGGAGTAGTAGGGTAACTTTACTCCTACATTCTAGGGTCTTGGGGTGGGGTATTTTGGACACCCTTACTGTTTTCTCACAGTCCCAGCGACCCTCTACAATCTCCCATAGGTCTGGGGTCCATTCCTGATTCGCATTCCACTTTTAGAGTATATGGTTTGTGTTGCCCCCTAGACCTATGTTCACCTATTACATCCTATTGTGATTCTACATTGTTTGCACTACTTTTCTGACTGTTACTTACCTGTTTTGGGTTTGTGTACATATAATTTATGTATATTACTTACCTCCTAAGTGAGGGTATCCTCTGAGATACTTTTGGCATATTGTCACTAAAATAAAGTACCTTTATTTTTAGTAACTCTGAGTATTGTGGTTTATTATGATATTGTGCTATATGATATAAGTGGTATAGTAGGAGCTTTGTAAGTCTCCTAGTTCAGCCTAAGCTGCTTTGCCATAGCTACCTTCTATCAGCCTAAGCTGGTAGAAACACCTCTATTCTACTAATAAGGGATAACTGGACCTGGCACAGGGTGTAAGTACCACAAGGTACCTGCTATAAGCCAGGCCAGCCTCCTACAAACCCTTTCCTCAGGGAAGCGTAAAAGTTGCAGAAGAATAGAAAATGTAACAGGGACTGGCTCTTTATTGAGTCACATGGGCAAGACTCTTAGACGGCGTCATGATAGGTGCAACTAGGAATATGAAACCAAATAATGAACAATACCAAATCTAACCCTAATCAAATAAAAACATTGTGTATGGGAAACTGGGAAGGCAAGATATGGTTCCATAGTATTTGTAGTAAACAGGGTAACATATCCTTTTTCCCATCTCTTTTTCTTGTCTTGTCTGTTCCCTCATGATGAGAAAACCATGCTTTAATTGCTTTGTTGAGATATTAAACATTAGCAATGCATTGTGATAGCAATCCTCTCCCCCCATCAAGGCAAAATATTCCTTAACATAGCTCAACCATGTAAATTCAGAAGCTTCATCTAAAGACTTACAGTCATTAATTATAGGCTGGTTGAGCAGGGTTTCTTGCTTAACCCAATCGATCTCCATACATCAGGGGCTCTAATTTATCATCTAACAGTACCAGAACCAATTTTGTATGACAAAGAGTGATAGAGAGGCTATTTGAGACTGAAAAAAGTTTTCTTAGAAAGATATTATCAGTTACTTGTATATTGGTAGTGTTGCAATAGCGCCATACTCTTGCACCATGTACAACCATTGAGAGACATTAGTTATGGTAGATAATCACCATGACATCCAGAGGTTTCCTACCCAGTTCCCCAGCAAATCGGAACAGGGCTGCAGTGATTTGCTCAAATCTTGACCTCGTGCACTTGATCAAGTGAGTTCAAGAATTATTTTGATCAAAGGGAATTCCTAAGTAAGAAAAGGTGGTTACAGGTAATAATGTTTCCCATTAAGATAACAAGACTTTGGTGATTTGGAAGATGTCCCTGGGCCAGAAAATGGACCAATGGCAAGTCAAAACCCATACCAAGCATAAAAGACCACTGTCTCACTCTACCCGCCCAATCAAATGCAGCTGTTAGAACCATAAAACCTAGATGGATACTACTACCACTAACCTCTGTATGTTTGGAAATCATTAGGTGGAGATTAAGGTACTGTTCAACAGTGCCGAGGCCTTGTCTGAACCCATATTGTACATCTGAGAAGCACTCCATTTCTGTTACCCAGGTCTCCAGCCTTTCAAGTAAAATTCTCCCCATGAGTTTACATGTAGTATCTATTAAACAAATCAGGCAGTAGCATGCAGGATCTGAAAACAAGTATTGTTTGCACAGCACCACGATTTCAGCGGACCTTCTGTTGCCACACTTCTCAGAACATTTGTTAACAAAGGGGCCCAAAGGTAAAGGTTATCACCCAATGACCACCTCCTTGGATTCCCTCACTACCACCTGGCAAAAGTGCCCCCATTTCCATAGCCCCCCTTTCATATAGATTCATTTATTTTAAAGCGCTTGTAAAGGCTGGCTTTACTAATTCACTCAGCTATCCACATAAAATATAGTTGTGTTATTTGCAGCAGGTATATTAACCCTCTACGCAACGTTATGGCAAGTCAAAGCTGCTGCTAGACCAAACTCCCATCTCTCTCCCTAGCAGGAACATTAATCACAAGAGGTATCTTGACATTTTAATTGCTTCCTGAAGGCTGGACGCAGAATGTACTTTTCAGCAGGAGCTTTTAAATTGCAAGTTTCTAATTTATTGCTAAACACAGAACCCCCGTGAGGTCAGCGCCCCCAATCCAGATTCCCGTGCAGAACTAAAGGCCACATGGTGGCGCCCTCCTGTTCATATCAAGGAGGTGTGCTTGGAAGTAAGGGACCGGAACCAGGCGCAGGGTACTAAATAGGGAAAATTTGTCAGGACATACAGGTAACGGGGAGACAGATCATTTTGAAAAGGGCGTTACGACCCAATGGGTTCAGGGGCAATCGGCACCAGTGGGTCAGGCTGTTTTGCTTTCACTAATGACCGAGCTGACAACAATCTCTGGAATGCACTTCTTAGTTTAAAGAAGACATTTATTATTACTTCACCACGAGGTTCCTGAGAGAGGAGATTAGTAGGTTGGAGGCACACGTTTAAAAATAGTTACAGCAATGAAAGGAAAATATATCAAAGTGATTCTCAATTGCAATGTACACAGCAAATATCTGTGATTATATTATAGCTTAACTGTCAAAGCAAAGAATAAAAGTCAAATTCATCACCGTAGGGCCTATCACTGCTCGTCATCTTTCTCATGCCAACAAGCTGATGACCCCTGTTCAACCATGAGAAAGAGATTTTCCACCCTTACGGGACAGGTCAGGCAGTTGACGTCAACTCCTGACTGAAGTCTCGGAAAATTCCCCTCGCTGCTGCCCAGGGACACCTTTTATAGATTAAATGAAAAAGCGTGCTGAAAGGCCCTTCCCTCTAATAGTCAAAACATGCTGGCTACTGTAGGTCAGAGTTGGAAGAAACAAGCGTTGAAAGTTGGCCAATTTTTCAAGGCTGTCTTTCCCAAGGCTGAGTCCTTCCCTGCACTAGAGAAAAACACAAAATATGCGCTTCCTTATCATGCTAGTGTTCAGTGAGAGAAAATATACGAAAAACACAAGCTTGGGTTGCCATGTGGAAAAACACAGCTCATCTGCAATTTCTCAACTGCAATGTCTAACGCCACGATTAAGCCAATAGGCAGCTAAACTGAATACAAAATGTGATGTCTAATGCCACGTTAAAGCCAATAGGCAGCTAAACTGAATACAAAATGTAATGTCTAATGCCACGTTAAAGCCAATATGCAGCTAAACTGAACACAGAATGTAATGTCTAATGCCACGTTAAAGGCAATAGGCAGCTAAACTGAATACAAAATGTAATGTCTAATGCCACGTTAAAGCCAATAGGAGGCTAAACTGAATACAAAATGTAATGTGCTACTGGTAAACATTGAACAACTAATATGCACAGTGGTGAAACACAAAGTCAGTGGTCAAACATACTTAATTTCAATACACAGGTTCCCAACCAGAGCATGGGACAGGGGCTGAAAGTTTAATTGCCAGGCCAGATTGGGAGTAGGGAGAGATGGACTCCCAAGTATTTAAAGGCATTTCGCTTCACCAGGATATCTGGGCACCACTTGTATCCTCTGTGCCTCCTCGCACCTCCACCAACAGTGACTTCCTAGGGTTCAAGCGCAGCCCCGAGGCCTCACCATATAATGTCAAGAGCTGAAGAGAATGGGGACCGGAGTTCTGGGGCCTCCCCAGAAACACCAGGATGTCATCCACATATAGGGACACTCGGTCCTTGTGGCCGATTCCCCATTTCCAACCACTGACAAGCAGATCACAACACAGGAGGCATGCCAGTGGCTTGATGGCCAGGACAAATAGTAGGGGGGAGAGAGGGCAACCCTGACGCATTCCCCACCTAATCTGATATAATACCATTGACCTGCACCTAAACGTCGGGCCGAAGCCCATTCGCACCAGGACCTCCCCCAGAAAGTTCCAAGCCAGGGTATCAAAGCCTTGTGGAAGTCCACCAGGATGAGTGCCAACCCTCCCTCCAGTCTCTCCGGCTGCAAAAGCACCACCTTGAACCACCATATACAGTGGCGCGTGCTCTTGCCCGGCATAAACCTGCACTGATCAGGATGAACCAGGTAGGGCAATGTGTGGGCCAGTCGGGTTGCCAAAACCTTTGCGAATATTTTAAAGTCTGCATTGATTAATGAAATGGGCCAGTAGGATGAACATTGGTCCTGGGGCAGGTCACCCTTGGGTATGTGGCTCATTCATGTCTTGGGGCAAAGGAGACGCGCTGGAGCGCCTCTTCCTAGGTGTTCACCAAGTGAGGCACCAGGGGCGAGTGGAACCTCTTGTAGTATTCAACAAGATATCTGTCAGGCCCAGGGTTTTCCCAGACTAAAGAGCTAAGATGGCGTCCTCCCCCTTCTCCTCAGTCAAGGGTAGGTCCAGATCTGCAGCCAAGGATGACAGAATGAAGGGCAGCGGAATATCCCCCAGGATGGGGTTTTCCTGTTCCTCCGTGGACTGGGGGACCTGTGCATAGAGGTCCTTATAGTAGGAGGCAAAAGTGTGGGCAGTCGCCAGTAGGTCCTCCTGTATGGATCCGGTCGTGCCTCAAATAAGTAGTACCACTCGGGCCGAGACATCATGAGTCGCCAACCAAGAGAGCAGTTTTCCGGTCTTATCACCCAGTTCATATACCCTTTGGGTCGAGGCTTGCCAACATTGTCTAGCCTCTGCAAGAGACACCTGCCGGAGCTCTGCACACGAGATTGCCAGTTGTCTCCGCGGCTCTTCCCTGTCTGACTGCCGGGCTCGATGCGCCAGATCCCAATCTCACCCTCCAGCTCAGTTATCTGCAGAGATTGCTGAGCCTCCTGCCATTTGACATACCCCTTGATGACACCCCTAAAAGAGGGTTTGCTGGCCACCCAGAGGGTCCCTTTCAAAGCCACCGATCCAGTGTTCTCCCTAAAGTAGTGCCCTAGTTCTTGATCAATTAAGTCAACACAGTTGGGGTCGTTTAAGTACCAGGCACTAAAGCGCCACATCGGGTGCAAGATCTGCATAGGGGTGCCCCATCCCAACAGGACCGGAGCATGGGCCTAGATACCGTGGGCAAGAATCTGCACTGAGGTCAAGGCCAGGAGATCCACTGCCACGCCTCTGTAGGGTGGGCCACTTACTGGTGAGTAAATGCCATTGTCTGCGGGTGCCAAGACCGCCACGCGTCACACAGGCCCAAGGAGCCTGAACATGTCGAGAGGGACGTTGATCAAGTCCACCGGCCCAGAAGGGGGGCAGTAGAGGTATCTCAGATCGGATCCAGGACCGCATTAAAGTCTGCCCCCCCTTCAAATGTAGTACCCTGCAGGAGGGATAGCAGAAAGCAGCGTAGCCCTGCCAGAGTGGGACAAAAAAGCTGTGAAGGAGCATAGCAGGAGATCAGGTTGACCTGTCTGCCAGCCAGGTGGCCCTCCACTCCGACATACCTTCCCTCAGGGCCAGCGTGGACCTTGGCTACCAAAATGGGCAGCAACCTATTGAGCATGAGGACCACCCCCATGGAGTGCCTGGAGAATCCAGCGTGGTACACCCAGTCATAGCCAAAGTGACAGAGAAACATACATTGGGTCCCCACTATCTGAGTCTTCTGCAGGAGAACAATACCCGGGCAATATCTCCTGAAATATCGCAAGACAGCGGATCTCTTAAATCGGTCTTACAGACCATTGACATTCCAGGAGAGTACTGTGAACATGTCGCTGATGTGTAGATAGGCACTGAGCGCAACCAAGCTCCCTCATAAGACTGGTCCACTGAGCGTGAGGGCTACCATAGGTGCCTAGAGGCAACATGTTAGTATACATAGCACTCACTGTGTACACATCTAACCTAAAAGGGAAATAGTTAACACAAAGAGAACAACACAACTCCCCTAAAGACCCCCAACACCCCCTACCCCATACTTCTACCCCTGAAGCATCTGTCACCCTCTCCCAACACTCTTGCAAAGTAGAACAAATAGATTTTTGGGGGTCCTCACAGTTTAGCAGTGTCTTAATGACAGATGTGCCATCTGACCATAGCTAATGAGGCAATACAAGCAGTTCTAGTCACCCAGGCCACTGACTGCCACAGGCCCAGCAGCCCGGCAGCCGCCAGGTTTTCTGGTCCAGGCCCCAGTCTCTGGGCCACTCCTCCTCGCTCATGATCAGTTCGAGGGGATCAGCGTCTCCTCTGCCGACGCAAAGAGGGCGGAGTGGCCACCAGGGCCGCATCCAAAGCCGTCTCCGCCAGAAGTTCAGGTGCCGGTGAGTTTTCCTGCCATCCTTTCTCCTCCCCAGCTCATGACTTCCTTGTGCTGGAGCGCTTCCTTCGTACTCAGGCCGGGAGAGGGGCCCCAAAAGGATACCCAGCACCTTTCCCCAGTGCCCCCCTCCAGCGCCGGAGGCCTCAGGACATGTTTTTCTGCAGCCCACTCCCATGCCAGCTCCAGAGTATCGAAAAAGTACGTACTGGATTGGAAGATCACTTTGAGGCAGACAGGGAAGAGCAGCATGTAGCGAAGATTCAGTGCTCGTAGTTTCTGTTTAACAGCCTTAAAGGACCTGTGCTTTTGCTGCACTGCCCTGGAGTAGTCTGGAAAAATCAAGATTTTAGAGTTCTGATACCAGAGGTCTGCCTAGGACCTGGCCTCGTGTAGTACTGCATCACGGTCCCTAAAGTTCAGGATCTTCAGGATGATCGGTCAGGGCGGAGCGGCGGCTGGAGGCCGAGGTGCAGCAAGCGATATGCACGCTCTAAAATGAAGGTGGAGGATAGTTTCTCTGCAGGCACCCAGGTGCATAACCATTCCTCAAGTGCCACGGCTAGATCAGGAGCATCCAAGGTCTCCGGTAGGCCCACCAGGCGCAAATTGTTGCGACTCGCTTGGCTCTCAGCATCCTCTGCTCACTCGTGCAGTTCAGCCATCGAAGACGTGACTTTCGAGACTTGGCGCTTGAGGATGGCCAACTCGTCTTCCGTTGTAGAAATATGCTTTTTAGCCTCAGTGACTCTCCCTGTGACTCCCCGCACATCTTGCCGGAGCAGTTAAAGGTCAATACAGAGTTTATCGACCTTGTGTTCCACAGCCTCCCTTGAGTCCTGAATCGCCTTAGGAATGGCGCTGAGGTGTGGCTGGGATGCCTCGGGCCCCAGAGAGGAAATGGCCACTCCAGCCGCATCATCCACTGCAGGGGTGGTTGTAGGAGGCTGGCCTTGCTTATAGTGGGTACCTGATGGTACTTACACCTTGTGCCAGGTCCAGTTATCCCTTATTGGTAGATTAGTAGTGTTCTAGCAGCTGAGGCTGATAGAGGTAGCTATAGCAGAGCAGCTTAGGCTGAACTAGGAGACCTGCAAAGCTTCTACTATACCACTTATATCATATAGCACTATATCACAAGAAACACAATTCTCAGAGTTACTGAAAATAAAGGTACTTTATTTTAGTGACAATATGTCAAAAAAATCTATGAGGATATACTCCCTTAGGAGGTAAGTAAAATACACAGAATATATACACAAACCAAAAAACACTTAGAAAAGTAGTGCAAACACTGTAGAACACAATAGAATGCAATAGGAGACATTAGGCCTAGGGGCAACACAAACCATATACTCCAAAAGTGGAATGCGAACCACGAATGGTCCCCAGGCCTAGTGTAGTGTGTAGAGGGTCGCTGGGAATGTAAGAAAACACTAAGGGTGTCCAAGATACCCCACCCCAAGACCCTGAAAAGTAGGAGTAAATTTACCCTACTGCCCCAGAAAGACAGTAAAGTCGAGATAGGGGATTCTGCAAAGACAACAACTGACTGCAAAGCACTGAAGACAGATTCCTGGACCTGAGGACCTGCAAAGGAAGTGGACCAAGTCCAAGAGTCACGCAAGTGTCCAGGGGGGACAGGAGCCCACTAAACCCGAAAGAAGGTGAAAAAGGGCTGCCTCCGGGTAGAAGAAGCCGAAGATTCTGCAGCAACGGAAGGTGCCAGGAACTTCTCCTTTGGTCAGAAGAAGTCCCACTGTGTGCTGGAGGATGCAGATTTGGTTCCACGCAGAAAGACCGCAAACAATTCTTGCAAGGTGCAAGAGTCGCGGTTGAAGATTTTGGGTGCTGCCAGGGCCCAGGAAGGACCAGGTGGTCGCCCCTTGGAGGAGGAGACCGAGGGGGCGCTCAGCAACAGAGAGAGCCCACACAGAAGCAGGCAGCATCCGCAGAAGTACCTGAACAGTCGTTCAGGAAATCTGAGCATGGCGGTCATCTCAACACAACAAAAGAGGGTCCCACGAAGCAGGAGCTCAACTCAGCGAGTTGGGCAATGCAGGACGGAGTGCTGGGGACCTGGGCTGTGCTGTGCACGAAGTAAGTCTTGCAAAAGTGCACAGAAGCCCTAGCAGCTGCAGATCACGCATTACAAGGACTTACCTCCACCAGATTTGGACAGAAGGACCACTGGACTGTCGGGGTCACTTGGATCCAGCTCCTGTGTTCCAGGGACCACACTCGTCAAGATGAGAGGGGACCCAGAGGATTGGTGATGCAGAAATGTGGTGCCTGCGTTGGCAGGGGGAAGATTCCGTCGGCCCACAGGAGATTTCCTCTTGGCTTCCAGTGCAGGGTGAAGGCAGACAGCCCTCAAAGCATGCACCACCAGGAAACTGTCGAGAAAGCCGGCAGGATGAGGCGCTACCATGTTTCTGGTTGTCTACTTGCTACTTTGTTGCATTTTTGCAGGCTTCCTGG
This sequence comes from Pleurodeles waltl, assembly GCF_031143425.1. NCBI lineage: Eukaryota > Metazoa > Chordata > Amphibia > Caudata > Salamandridae > Pleurodeles > Pleurodeles waltl. The sequence goes on from NC_090448.1 coordinate 733,887,826, forward strand.
AGCAGTCAGCGGTCGATCCTTGGCAGAAGATGAAGAGAGAATTGCAGAGGAACTCTGGTGAGCTCTTGCATTTGTTATCTGAAGAGAAACCCACAGGAGAGACCCTAAATAGCCCTCAGAGTCGGATTGGCTACCTAACCAGGTAAGAGCCTATCAGGAGGGGTCTCTGACGTCACCTGCGGGCACTGGCCACTCATAGGTCTCCATTGTGCCCTCACACCTCTGCATTCAAGATGGCAGAGGTCTGGAACACACTGGAGGAGCTCTGGGCACCACCCCGGGGATGGTGATGGACAGGCGAGTGGTCACTCCCCTTTCCTTTGTCCAGTTTCACACCAGAGCAGGGGCTGGGGGCTCCCTGAACTGGTATAGACTGGCTTATGCAAGGAGGGCACCATCTGTGCCCTTCAAAGCATTTCCAGAGGCTGTGGGAGGCTACTCCTCCCCAGCCCTTAACACCTATATCCAAAGGGAGAGGGTGAAACACCCTCTCTCAGAGGAAATCCTTTGTTCTGCCTTCCTGGGACTGGGCTGCCCAGACCCCAGGATGGCAGAAACCTGTCTGAGGGTTGGCAGCAGCGGTAGCTGCAGAGAAAACCCCAGAGAGCTAGTTTGGCAGTACCCGGGTTCCATGCTGGAGCCCCGGGGGATGCATGGGATTGGCACCCCAATACCAGATTTGGCTTGGGGGGACAATTCCATGATCTTAGACATGTTACATGGCCATGTTCAGAGTTACCATTGTGAAGCTACACATAGGTATTGACCTATATGTAGTTCACACGTGTAATGGTGTCCCCGCACTCACAAAGTCTGGGGAAATTGCCCTGAACAATGTGGGGGCACCTTGGCTAGTGCCAGGGTGCCCTCACACTTAGTAACTTTGCTCCTAACCTTCACTAGGTGAGGGTTGGACATATAGGTGACTTATAAGTCACTTAAGTGCAGTGTAAAATGGCTGTGAAATAACATGGGCGTTATTTCACTCAGGCTGCAGTGGCAGTCCTGTGTAAGAATTGTCTGAGCTCCCTATGGGTGGCAAAAGAAATGCTGCAGCCCATAGGGATCTCCTGGAACCCCAATACCATGGGTACCTAGGTACCATATACTAGGGAATTATAAGGGTGTTCCAGTGTGCCAATCAGAATTGGTGAAAATAGTCAATAGCCTGCAGTGACAATTTTAAAAGCAGAGAGAGCATAAACACTGAGGTTCTGGTTAGCAGAGCCTCAGTGATACTGTTAGGCACCACACAGGGAACACATTCAGGCCACAACCTATGAGCACTGGGGCCCTGGCTAGCAGGGTCCCAGTGAGACATATAAAACACACTGACAAATAGGGTTTTCCCTAGCACCTCCTTCCGCCACATTAGCATCTTTTTTTTTTTTTAATGCTAAATTAGCCCAATGAGGCCAAAATCGCCACGCCAAATTTACAAAGTGCCGCAAAGCATGCATTGTGCCACTTTGTAACCCTTTGCGCTACATTATGCCTGTGCCAGGCATAATGCATGGAAAGAGTTTGTTCCCCCATTGGGTGTTAAATAAAAGGAGGCACATAATAGGCCTCAATGGATTTGCATGATTAGTGTAAAAAAAAAAATGCGCTAATCCTGTAAAGCTCCAAACTAGTGTCAAACATTTTGACGCTAGTTCCCTAACTACCACCGTGGTGTGCCTCATCTTAGGTATGACACACACATGGTGGTGTAAGGGGGAGCTAAGGGGTGCAGGAAAAATGGCACTTCACTGGGTGCAGCGCCACTTTTCTTATCTGGTCCTTAGGGGCATATTTATGAGAGGATATGCTGTTGTTGCGTCACCTTTGGTGATACAGCGGCAGTGCAAACCTCTCCACCATATATATGAGGCCATGCAAAGCCACTTTGCTTGGCTTTGAATGGCCTCATAGATATGAAGTAAGGCAAGGCAGCGAAAGTTGCTGCATTGCCTTATTGTGCCCCAGGCAGGCGTTCCATGGATGTTGTGGTGGCTTTTCCCAAGCAACACCAATGGATTTTAACACATCCTCAGATTTACGAGAGCCTGTAAATCTGGGGATGCGGCAAAACCTTATGCGCCCCAAGGTGAGGCCTAACAAGGAAAAATATTTGTATTTCTACTCATTTCTTCCTCTTTCTACATGTGCCGCATTCCGCAGCAAATGTAGAAAGAGGAAAATGCCTTTCAGGATTTTTTTGTGCAGGAAGTTGCCCCTTCCTGCACAGAAACAATCCTACCGACAACACAGGCAGTTCTGCGTTGGCGCTAGGCTGCCGAAACAGCACCAATGCATGGGGAAAGGATGGGAATGCACAGTATTGCATAAATATGGTGCATTCCTGTCCTTTCACTTGGGCATAGGGCAGCGCATTAAGGTGACTTACTGCGCTGTCCTATGCGAAACCCCTGTAAATATGGGCCCTAATTTGCCATAAGATTGCGTACAAAACAATTTTGGATATAGTTTTTCCAAATACCTAAGGTGGTCATTTTGACATTTTCAGTAAAAACTGCCTCCCGCCGCGGTGACGGCTGCCAAAATACTGTCACCGCAGCTACCGTCCATCTGCCATATTATGATCACTGCTGGACTTCCGCCACAAGAAGCATGGAAATCCGTCAGTGATCATGCTGGCAGGCGGTGGTAAGCTGGCACTGCTACCTCCAGCACAGCCATGCCAGTTGAACGCCGTCAGCTGTCTCAGGACCTGTGATACAGCCTGGCAGTGTTCTGCCCCTTCCCGTTCCCTGCCGGAAGACCTCCTCGACAAAGGTAGGTCGGGCTTCTGACAGGTGAGGGGGGGATGAGGGGTGTTGTGTGTGTGTGTGTGTCTGGTTGTGTGCATGAATGTGTGAATGTGTGTGTGAGAATGCGTCTGTGTGTGTTGTGTTGCATGTGTGGTTGTATGCGTGTGAGTGAATGCGTGTAAGAATGGTGAAGTGAGTGCGTGTCTGCATGTCAGTGTGATTGTGTGTAAGAATGTGTGCAAGTATGTCTGGAAGTAGGTGTGTATGCCAGTGCGAATGTTCGGGTGTATGATTGGTGCGTGTCTGCGGGTGTGTGTGTATATGGGTGTGTGTGTGTGTTGATCGGAGAGGGTGGGGTTGGGGGTGTGTGTTGGTCGGAGGGGGTGGGGTGTGTGTGTGTTGACTGGAGGGGGTGGGGGGTATGTGTGTATTGATTGGAGGGGTGGGGGGTGTTGATTGGAGGGAGTGGGGTGGTGTGTGTGTGTTGATCTGGGGAGTGGGGGCTTTGGTTGGAGGGGGGTGTCAGGTGTGTGTTGGGGGGTGGGGGAGCCACCTACCGGTGACAGGGAAGAAATTCCCTGTCACCGGTAGGGCCTACCGCCATGGTTTTCATGGTGCTGCTAACGCCATGAAAACCATGGTGGTATGTACCGCCAGCCTATTGGCGGTACTACCTCCACATTTCCATTCACCGTCTGGGTCATAATGACCCCCACAATCTTTGTAGAGAATAAAATACCAGACGGACACGAGTTGCTATCACTGAAAGACTGTAACAGCTTCAATTTATTACTTTCTAATGAGAACATTCTGAACTGGAACAACTTGGGATTTCAATCTATAGTAGATTTTAAATATAACTCCTCCTGGAAATCCAGTGGGAAGCTAGGGATTTGTGATACTACTGTAGGCAGGTGGCTTTGGAGAAAGTTTTTGAAAATTAAAATCCTAATCAACTTTATCCATCTCTCACTGATAAAAAAGCTGATATAATTTCAAAAATACTCTTTAAATCCAAGCTTAGAGGGGTTGGGAGCCTGTATAGTGATTTCAATAATAACCAGCTTGTTCAACTTCTTGCTATTCATTGAAAGAGAGTGGAGAAAAAATACAAGTTTCTGAGTTGCACTCAAGGAATGGACTGAATTATGCCAATGTAGTTATAAGCTGTTTTTTAAATTATTTTTATTAGGTTTTCCAGCAATATTGTAAGCATTGAAAATAGTAATATTGCTAAGTATCAAATCAACACATTTCAGGAATATCTCATATTTTCTCAACTGGTGAGAACATAGGCGGGCAAGGTAGATTCCCTGGGGCTGCTGAGATAATATAAACAGTGAATTTCTCCATACCCCCTCATCTGGCGTAACCTCACCCAACACCACATACATTGTGCCGACTCCTACCATCCTTTTTTCTGCAATAAGCTCAATCCATGTCCTGGAATTCCTTCCGTTGACCTCATACTTTTTCAAACTTTTTTTGTCATCCTCTGGCCTTGTATACAGACTTCTTTACCTTCATTCACCAGTCCATATTTACGGCCTATAGTTCTACACTTGGGGTGTCAGGACTACCCCACAATCTAACAGTGTTTCTACTGGCCACATTAAGAGCAACATTACACAATAGGACTGTCTATTTGGGTGGAGTCTGACCCCTAAAACCTCTTGGGTACCAGCAGCGGTCCAATCACCAGATTCTCACCCATTGCCATCAATATTTTGCGACTAATCCTGGACCAAAATAGATATAGATGTGGGCACCCTCACAGGGTGTGTACAATTGTACCAGATTGTCTACATCCCCTCAAAACATGAGTCAGTTTCTGTGTTCTTAATCAGGTGGAATCTTGTCCTTGTGAAATATGCCCTGTGTAATATTTGTATCTGCACCAGGTTGACCCAGCCCTAATGGCTGCCCTTCTTGGATGCAAGCACGCCACCCGCTAATTTTCATCTTCAAGTCCTGTTCCCACTTCTCCTTCAGTGAATTGAGGAAAGCTGGAATATTACTCACTAGCATTCTATGGATCTGTGGAATTGCGTGCTTGTGGATTGGGATTGACAGCTACCTATATTTCAAGTGGATCTCATTGGCTGCCTCCTGCAGCTTGTCCTTATAACCTGCCTTAGAGTGCTTTACCTTTGCGTGTCTGTAGCATTGCTATTCTGCGAAATCATATTGCCTTTGAAGGTCTTGGAAGAAGAGAAGCCCTTGGGAGTCCTAAATGGCCCCCAACTTTAATATACCCATATGTCCTATTGTCTCTGCCCCTCCAGTCTTTGTAAATCTCACCAGCATATCTGACTCCTTGATTCCATTAGGGGTGTTTCCAATGTCAACGTGGCTTTCCTCCATATTTTTAACCACTGCTTATGTAGGGTGAGGCACTTGATTGAATAGTGTATTACTATATAGTTTGTGATGGAACCTCATTGAGCCTATAATATAACTGTCCACCTGAAATGCCCGCTCCTCTTGACAGTTAAAAGCCCACCCACATACCTCAAGCAATTGCACTGCACAGTAGTAGAGCTTTAAATCTGGAAGTCCTATGCCCACATCATAAGTGTTCCTGCTTTGTAATGATATGGCTATTCTTGAGGAACCATCGTCTCATAATAAAAGTATAATCACTGAGTCCACTGCCTGGAAACTCTCATCCTTCACCTCATAGAGTGTGTTCCACAGCATGTACTTAAAGTTGGGTAGAGAAATAATTTTGTAGAATGCCTCTCTTCCCAGCAGCGACATAGGGAGTTTTCTCCAATGTCAAAGGTGGCTTTGAATTCTTCCAAAATCCTCCTTATGTTTCGCCTTTGGAACTTGGAAGGGTCCAATGTTACTTCAATTCCCAGATAGACAAAGGGGGTCATTACAACCCTGGCGGACGGTGTTAAAGGTGCGGTAATACCGCAAACAGGCCGGCGGACAAAAAAGGGAATTATGACCGTGGCGGAAACCGCCAACATAGACAGCCACTTTAACACTCCGCCCGCCACAGCGGTACAGACAAGCAGCGCGGCGGTCATCGCCAACAGACAGGCGGGAGACAATGTACCGCCCACAGTATCATAACCCGCCAATCCGCCACCTTTTCCGGGGCGGATTCACCGTGGATAAAAACACGGCGGAAACAGCTTTTGCAATGGGAAAACGTTCACCTTAACACATCCCACGAGGAAGGATGCCACCCTGGAGCCGGAATTACAAATCCTCCCTGCCCTTGTCTTCCTACTCATCTACGAACACCAGCGCCGGCGGCGGCGAAGACAACGGTGAGTACTGCACTTACGACATAGGGGAGGGGGGAGGCAAAAGTCAGGGGGACACACACGCAACACCCCCAGCCCCACCCTCACACATTACAACACACACACCAATGCAGTTCCAAACAACACTGTAACAACCCACAACCCCCCCGGAAGAATGCAAAGACAAAACGAAATCAGTTCAAACATTGTAATGTATCAATATACATGTTTCAAATATATACAGATATATATAAACTCATTCAAAAGTATATACATTACGAGAAGTAGTGCAGATATGCATATCTCAATGTCCGTGCACCACTGGGCCAAAAATGCATGTGCGTGACCCACACAAGATACCTGTCCACAAACGGAGAGAACACTGCCGGGGCATCAGAGAGAAATACAACAGGCACCTCAGGGGGAAGGGAAGGGGGGGCACCTCAGCCAGATTACAGCACCACGCCAGATCCACGACGGGGCTCCATGCCCATTGATGTATCCTGGGGAGTGCAAAGCCACAGTCTCTCAAGTCTCTACAGTGGGTGGGTTGCCCACTGCCATATCCTGGGGAGTGCAAAGCCACAGTCTCTCAAGTCTCTACAGTGGGTGGGTTGTCCACTGCCATATCCTGGGGAGTGCAAAGCCACAGTCTCTCAAGTCTCTACAGTGGGTGGGTTGCCCACTGCCATATCCTGGGGAGTGCAAAGCCACAGTCTCTCAAGTGAATAACAGCCTCCACTGGTTCTGGAGGGGGACTGGTGCCCAGAGTGCTTCATCCTGCGAAGGACAGAGGTAGTGGATGGATCTCTCCACTGGTTCTGGAGGGGGAATGGTGCCTAGACTGGATTAGGCTCCCCGTGACAGTTCCTGTCCCGTCACTGTCCCAGCTGTACATGGGATAACGATGCTTGATGTGGCGGTCTTTTCCTTCTGCAGCAGTGCTTTTCCCTGTTCAGCGGTGCTTTGCCCTGTTCAGCGGTGCTTTGCCATGGTGGTCTCTGGGCTGTTCAGCGGTGCTTTGCCCTGTTCAGCGGTGCTTTACCCTGTTCAGCGGTGCTTTGCCATGGCCGTCTCTGACCTGTGCATTGGTGTGTGGCAAGATGGTCCCTCATTGCCCAGCGGGGCTGTGGCAGCCGGGGCCCTCCTGGGCACTGACTCTGGCGGTGGTCTCCTGACCAGTGACGATACTTGGGCCCTCCTAGGCACTGACTCCGGCGGTGGTCTCCTGACCAGTGACGATACTTGGGCCCTCCTGGGCAGTGACTCCGGCGGTGGTCTCCTGACCAGTGCCGATACTTCTGCCCTCCTGGGTACTGACTCTGGCGGTGGTCTCCGGACCAGTGACGACGGTGCTGGCGGTGGCGTCCCGGCCGCCGGAGAGGATGCCGCCCTTCTCCGCCGTGCTGCTCTCACGAGGCTGTGCAGACTTCTTCTGGCACTTCACCGCCTTTGGAGGAGTCACAGCTGACTCTGCAATCCCCCTGGGATCCTTGTGAGCAGTTTTGCCTCCAGGAGACTTCACCCGGTCCCGTCGGCCACTTGCCAACTTGAGATGCTTTACAGGGGGTGGACTGGCAGTGCCTTGGCTCCGTGTCACGCTGCCTGCCCTGGTGGCCGGTGCACTCCACACACCTGTGACACGCACCACTGGTACTGGAGTCTTTTTGGCTGAGGCGCTACTACGGGACTGATGAATTGGAGGGGTGGGGGTGGGGGCAAAGAGGTCAACGTTGCAGAGGGACAGTTTCTGACGAACACTGGGATGGGTAGCTGGAGGGGGTCTGGGAGTGGAGGAAGAGGAGGTGGTTGTAGGAGGTGTCACTTTAGGTGTTTTGGGTGCAGGTAGTGGAGGATGTCGTGAGGTGGATGGATGTTGGGTGTGTGGGTGCCCGCGTTTGTGTACTTTGGGAGGGGGTGTCACAGACACACTGGGACAGGACACCGGGGACGTGTAAATGGGAGTGGGGGTGGTGAGTGCAGGTGAGCGGGGTGTGGTGCTGGGTGTTCTGGTGCGAGTCCTAGTGCCTGTAGATGTAGTGCATGCAGGTGAGAGTGTAGACGATACTGGGAGGGAGGAGGGAGACGAGGAGGAGGGGGACACAGTGGAGGCAGTGGATGTTGCTGTGTCTGCATGTGGGTGATGCTTGTGTGAGTGCCTGTGGGTTGTGTGGTGCCTATGTTTGCCTGAGCTACTTTTGGGTGTTGAGGTGTATGCATGCTTGTCTGATGGTGTGCTTGGGCCAGGCTGGGGTACAGGGGATTGGGTCTGGGTGGAGCAAGTTGGAAGGGGGAGGCTAGAGACAGGGACAATGGCTGCCATCAGTGCTGAGACCAGAGATTGCAGGGTTCGATGATGGGCAGCCTGACCAGAATGAATGCCCTCCAGGAATGCATTAGTGTGTTGCAACTCCCTTTTTACACCCTGGATGGCATTCACAATGGTAGACTGCCCAACATTGAGTGACCTGTGGAGGTAAATGGCCTCCTCACTGAGGGCAGCAGGGGTGACTGGGGCAGGGCCTGAGGTGCCTGGGGCGAAGGTGATGCCCACCCTCCTGGGTGAGTGGGCACGGGGCGAACGCTGAGGGGCTGCTGGGAGGGCGGTGCTGGTAGGGGAGGTGGCGGCTGTACCTGTAGAAGTGTGGGGCACAGATGGTGCCGCCACCACAAGGGAGCTCCCATCGGCGGACGAGTCCGTGTCGCTGGTTGGTGATCCGGTGAACGACGTGTAGCTCCCCTCGCCCTCCGTCCCACTGGTGCATTCTGAGTCCGTGGTGTGGCCCTCCATGGCCATGTGGGATGCAGCTCCCTCTTGCCCCGGTGCCACTGTACCTCCGCCTGATGATGCTGATGCACAAAAGAACAGGGAGAGCAGAAAAAGGGGGAGGGGACGACAGAAGAAAGACAGGTTGAGTGCATGGCTTACCACTACCGTTGGCGGACAATACAGACACAGCAGCCCCCTGCACTACGCCGTGCTCTTGGCCTCTACAGATGCAATTCCTGGGATCTGGCCTACATAGCTATGGTGGACATCTGCACACATGGATGCCACAGGGGCATCTATACCTGTACTTGGCCCACTACTGAGGTGGGGTGGAGTGCCACATGCCCTGCATTACGGAGGGGCCTAGCCTACGTATTTCTGCCTGGCCTAGGTACACCCACAGCCCTCCTCCCCCACCCAGACCCCTCAACTGCGCGCAAAGTCCACAGAATGATAGTGTACTCACCCCCTTGTGGCTGCTGTGATGCCCTCAAGCGCCCATCCAACTCCAGGTAGGCCACCGCCAGGATCCGGAACATCAGGGGGGTCATGGTGCGACGGGCACCCCTCCCACGTTGGGAGGCCATCCCCAGCTGAGCCTCCGCCGTCTTCTTGCTCCAGCGGTGAATGTCCTCCCATCTTTTCCGGCAGTGGGTGCCCCGTCTCTGGTGGACCCCCAGGGTCCGGACTTCCTTGGCGATGGCACGCCAAATGTCCTTCTTCTGGTGGGCGCTGACCTACATGACATGCACAGGGGAATAAGAGAAGTCATTACCAACTGCACCGTCGATGTGAGTGGCCCCCATCCTTACCCTTGCCATGTGGCACATGCATTCACAGTCCTTCATGTTCCCTGAACTCTGCCCCCTTCCCTCTCACAACCAGCCCTCTCCACCCAGGCATAGCCCATACAACGTGCTCCCTGTGTACTTACCTGTTGGTCTGGAGGACTGTAGAGTAGCGTGTACTGGGGGAGGACCCCGTCTACTAGCTTCTCCAACTCCTGAGCAGTGAAGGCAGGGGCCCTTTCCCCAGACGCAGCAGCCATTGTCTCTTCCAGACCGAGGTCACAGCAGCACTTGCAGTGTAGGTCCTCTCCTGTCGAAGATCAGGTATCGAGTGATTAAACAGATAGAAAATGGCAGTCAAGTCCGCAGCGGTGATGTCCGCGGCGGTGCGTATCATCACCGCCGGCGCACTTCGTCATTGGCTCCTGGGACCCATAGGGTCCAATGTTAACCAATACAGCATTGCGCTGCGGTCTCTGACCGCCTAGCGCGACGGGGTACAACGCCAGCGCAGTTACCTCACATTCCCATTGTCCCAGTTAAGAGGTCAGGCAGCCGCCATTTCAGGGGCCCACATGGCTTCTTTTACTGCTGCATCACACATAGCTAGGCCTACACTCAACACACATACAGGAAGAGTTTTGTGTTTGGTGTCGTGTTCTGTGTATCTGTGGGTACATACCTGGGAATTTGTTGACTCTGTGGTCGCTGCTGTCCTTCCTAGGCACTGTCAGCTGGGACATTTGAGAAGATGGCGGAATCCTCCGGTGTACCGACCGCTGGTGGACCTGTTGACAATGGAGAAGCAACATTTATCCGTCACCTACAGGTTTGACCATGCCACAATCCAGGAACTATGTACCCAGTTGGAGCCAGATCTGATGTCACCAATCCGCCATCCCACTGGAATCCCCCCTGACGTGCAGGTGCTGTCAGTGCTCCATTTCCTTGCTAGTGGGTCTTTTCAGACAACAGTGGCCATGGCATCAGGGATGTCCCAGCCTATGTTTTCCAACGTGTTGTCCAGAGTCTTGTCTGCCCTGATGAAACACGTAAGGAGCTACATCGTTTTCCCTGAGGTGGAGGATTTGCCCACAGTGAAAGGTGACTTCTATGCCCTTGGACATATCCCCAACATCATAGGTGCTATTGATGGGACCCATGTAGCTCTGGTCCCCCCCCACAGGAGTTAACAGGTGTACAGGAACCGGAAGAGTTATCATTCGATGAATGTACAGATGGTATGTTTGGCAGACCAGTACATCTCCCAGGTAAATGCTATGTTCCCTGGCTCAGTGCATGACGCCTACATCCTGCGGAATAGCAGCATACCTTATATGATGGGTCAACTCCAGAGGCACCGTGTGTGGCTATTAGGGGACTCTGGTTACCCCAACCTTTCCTGGCTATTGACCCCAGTGAGGAATCCCAGGACCAGGGCAGAGGAACGGTACAATGAGGCCCATGGGCGGACTAGGAGGGTGATCGAACGCACCTTCGGCCTACTGAAGGCCAGGTTCAGGTGCCTCCATATGACAGGTAGTTCCCTATTCTACTCACCGAAGAAGGTGTGCCAGATCATCATCGCCTGCTCTATGCTTCACAATCTTGCTTTGCGACGCCAGGTGCCTTTTCTGCAGGAGGATGGTCCAGATGACGGTGTTGTGGTAGCTGTGGAGCCTGTGGACAGTGATGAGGAGGAAGCTGAGGAAGAAGACATAGACAACAGGGAGTCAGTCATACAGCAATATTTCCAGTGACACACAGGTGAGAAAAACTTTTTTTCACATTACATTCACTTTCACACTTCTACCTCTATCCTGTCTGTTATTTAATAGCAGTATTTGGTCACTGAGTTGTTCCTTTCTATTACGGTTTCACAGGTGTGGTTACCAACGTGTGTCATCTGCTTGCATCCTTCAAGGACTTGTGATGTGTGACATGGGTATGTTGGCTTTACAATTGAGAACGCATTTTTACACTGTCATTGATAATACAAATTTACCAAATCACAGACTGACTCCAGATTGTTTTGTGGTTCAAGGGTGTTTATTTAAGTGCTCAAAAATGGAGGGGGTTTGTGAAATGGTGATGGTGGACGGTGGAGGAATGTCCATGGCAGAGTCCAGTCTATTGGTCACACAGGTGCACTGCCCATATGGGCATAGGAAGTGGAGCTGGGGCAGTTTAAGTATGGACAGGGTGACAAAGTGGGACAGTGGGAGGACAATCAGGGTGGTCTCATTTCCTGGCGGGGGTCTTGCCATCTTGTTCTGTCCTGTTCCTGGATCTCAGGGACCGCTTGCGTGGTGGTTGTCCGTCTGCAGGGGGTGAGGTGCTGGTGTGGTGGTCCTGTGGCGGTGCCTCCTGTCCACTAGCGCCGGCGGAGGTGGTGGGCAGTTCATCGTCCATGCTAGTGTCAGGGGCCCCTTGGAGTGCCACGGTGTCCATCATGGTTTTTTGTATGTCCTTCAGCACCCCGACGATGGTGCCCAGGGCGGAGCTGATGGTCCTGAGCTCCTCCTTGAAACCAAATAGTGCTCCTCCTACAGGCGCTGGGTCTCCTGAAACTTGACCAGGACCGTCCCCATCGTCTCCTGGGAGTGGTGGTATGCTCCCATGATGGAGGAGAGGGCCTCGTGGAGAGTGGGTTCCCTTGGCCTGTCCGCCCCCTGTCGCACAGCAGCCCTCCCAGTTCCCCTGTGTTCCTCGGCCTCCGTCCCCTGGACCGTGTGCCCACTACCACTGCCCCCAGGTCCCTGTTGTTGTTGGGGTGGTGGGTTATCCTGGGTTCCCTGTAGTGGTGGATACACCGCTGATTGACGTGTCCTGGGTACGGAGGTATGGGCCCGCTGGGTGGGTGCTGTGCTGGTGTTACCAGAGGGGGGAAGGTCGTTGTTGGGCTGTGCCTGTACAAGGGGAACCGACTGTCCCGAGGCCGACGATGGTCCGGGCTGGTCATCAGGATCCAGTAGGGCCGAGCTGCTGTTGTCACTGTGGGCCTCTTCTGTGGGTGGAGTGGAGATGTCTGGACCCTCCTGTGTGGTGACGTTCCTTAGTGGTCCTGCAGGGATATAAGAGCATGATTATTGCATGTGTGTGTGTCATGGTGTGCAATGGGTGGGTGTGCGTGTACCCCAGTGCAAGCATTCCTGTTTAGGACCTTGTGTGATGATGGTTAGGGGGTTGTTATGGGTATGTGCAGTGAGCATGCTTTGGTGAGGGGTGACCATGCTTAGTTGTGTCATGCAGGGTGTAGGAAGTTGGCTCTGTATGTGCTATTTCAAAGTAAGGAATAGCATGCACAGAGTCCAAGGGTTCCCCTTTGAGGTAAAATAGTGGTAAAAATAGATAATACTAATGCTCTATTTTTGTGGTAGTGTGGTCGAGCAGTAGGCTTATCCAAGGAGTAGTGTTAAGCATTTGTTGTACATACACATAGACAATAAATGAGGTACACACACTCAGAGACAAATCCAGCCAATAGGTTTTTGTATAGAAAAATATATTTTCTTAGTTTATTTTAAGAACCACAGGTTCAAATTCTACATGTAATATCTCATTCGAAAGGTATTGCAGGTAAGTACTTTAGGAACCTCAAATCATAAAAATTGCATGTATACTTTTCAAGTTATTGACAAATAGCTGTTTTAAAAGTGGACACTGCAATTTTCACAGTTCCTGGGGGAGGTAAGTTTTTGTTAGTTTTACCAGGTAAGTAGGACACTTACAGGGTTCAGTTCTTGGTCCAAGGTAGCCCACCGTTGGGGGTTCAGAGCAACCCCAAAGTCACCACACCAGCAGCTCAGGGCCGGTCAGGTGCAGAGTTCAAAGTGGTGCCCAAAACACATAGGCTAGAATGGAGAGAAGGGGGTGCCCCGGTTCCGGTCTGCTTGCAGGTAAGTACCCGCGTCTTCGGAGGGCAGACCAGGGGGGTTTTGTAGGGCACCGGGGGGGACACAAGCCCACACAGAAATTTCACCCTCAGCAGCGCGGGGGCGGCCGGGTGCAGTGTAGAAACAAGCGTCGGGTTCGCAATGTTAGTCTATGAGAGATCTCGGGATCTCTTCAGCGCTGCAGGCAGGCAAGGGGGGGGTTCCTCGGGGAAACCTCCACTTGGGCAAGGGAGAGGGACTCCTGGGGGTCACTTCTCCAGTGAAAGTCCGGTCCTTCAGGTCCTGGGGGCTGCGGGTGCAGGGTCTCTCCCAGGCGTCGGGACTTTGGATTCAAAGAGTCGCGGTCAGGGGAAGCCTCGGGATTCCCTCTGCAGGCGGCGCTGTGGGGGCTCAGGGGGGACAGGTTTTGGTACTCACAGTATCAGAGTAGTCCTGGGGTCCCTCCTGAGGTGTTGGATCTACACCAGCCGAGTCGGGGTCGCCGGGTGCAGTGTTGCAAGTCTCACGCTTCTTGCGGGGAGCTTGCAGGGTTCTTTCAAGGCTGCTGGAAACAAAGTTGCAGCCTTTCTTGGAGCAGGTCCGCTGTCCTCGGGAGTTTCTTGTCTTTTCGAAGCAGGGGCAGTCCTCAGAGGATGTCGAGGTCGCTGGTCCCTTTGGAAGGCGTCGCTGGAGCAGGATCTTTGGAAGGCAGGAGACAGGCCGGTGAGTTTCTGGAGCCAAGGCAGTTGTCGTCTTCTGGTCTTCCTCTGCAGGGGTTTTCAGCTAGGCAGTCCTTCTTCTTGTAGTTGCAGGAATCTAATTTTCTAGGGTTCAGGGTAGCCCTTAAATACTAAATTTAAGGGCGTGTTTAGGTCTGGGGGGTTAGTAGCCAATGGCTACTAGCCCTGAGGGTGGGTACACCCTCTTTGTGCCTCCTCCCAAGGGGAGGGGGTCACAATCCTAACCCTATTGGGGGAATCCTCCATCTGCAAGATGGAGGATTTCTAAAAGTTAGAGTCACTTCAGCTCAGGACACCTTAGGGGCTGTCCTGACTGGCCAGTGACTCCTCCTTGTTGCTTTCTTTGTTCCCTCCAGCCTTGCCGCCAAAAGTGGGGGCCGTGGCCGGAGGGGGCGGGCAACTCCACTAAGCTGGAGTGCCCTGCTGGGCTGTGACAAAGGGGTGAGCCTTTGAGGCTCACCGCCAGGTGTCACAGCTCCTGCCTGGGGGAGGTGTTAGCATCTCCACCCAGTGCAGGCTTTGTTACTGGCCTCAGAGTGACAAAGGCACTCTCCCCATGGGGCCAGCAACATGTCTCTGGTGTGGCAGGCTGCTGGAACTAGTCAGCCTACACAGACAGTCGGTTAAGTTTCAGGGGGCACCTCTAAGGTGCCCTCTGTGGTGTATTTTACAATAAAATGTACACTGGCATCAGTGTGCATTTATTGTGCTGAGAAGTTTGATACCAAACTTCCCAGTTTTCAGTGTAGCCATTATGGTGCTGTGGAGTTCGTGTTTGACAGACTCCCAGACCATATACTCTTATGGCTACCCTGCACTTACAATGTCTAAGGTTTTGTTTAGACACTGTAGGGGTACCATGCTCATGCACTGGTACCCTCACCTATGGTATAGTGCACCCTGCCTTAGGGCTGTAAGGCCTGCTAGAGGGGTGTCTTACCTATACTGCATAGGCAGTGAGAGGCTGGCATGGCACCCTGAGGGGAGTGCCATGTCGACTTACTCGTTTTGTCCTCACTAGCACACACAAGCTGGCAAGCAGTGTGTCTGTGCTGAGTGAGAGGTCTCCAGGGTGGCATAAGACATGCTGCAGCCCTTAGAGACCTTCCTTGGCATCAGGGCCCTTGGTACTAGAAGTACCAGTTACAAGGGACTTATCTGGATGCCAGGGTCTGCCAATTGTGGATACAAAAGTACAGGTTAGGGAAAGAACACTGGTGCTGGGGCCTGGTTAGCAGGCCTCAGCACACTTTCAATTGTAAACATAGCATCAGCAAAGGCAAAAAGTCACGGGGCAACCATGCCAAGGAGGCATTTCCTTACACAGGGCTTGGTGTTGGGATGTGTGATTTGTGTTATTAGTACATAAGTGAGGAGTTGGAGTGATAGGGGAGGGTGTGAGGGTGGGGGTGTGTGATAGCATGCAGGTAGAGTGGGGGATATGATAGTTGAGATTTGACTTACCAGTGTCCATTCCTCCACCGACTCCTCCGAGGCCCTCTGGATGCATGATGGTCAAGACTTGCTCCTCCCATGTTGTTAGTTGTGGGGGAGGAGGTGGGAGTCCGCCGCCAGTCCGCTGTACTGCGATGTTGTGCCTGGAGACCACTGAACGCACCTTCCCCCGTAGGTCGTTCCACCTCTTCCTGATGTCCTCCCGATTTCTTGGATGCTGTCCCACTGCCTTGACCCTGTCGACTATTCTGCGCCATAGCTCCATCTTCCTGGCTATGGATGTGTGCTGCACCTGTGAGCCAAATAGCTGTGGCTCTACACGTAGGATTTCCTCCACCATGACCCGGAGCTCCTCCTCGGAAAACCGGGGGTGTCTTTGGCGTGACATGGGGTGGTTTGGGTGATGTGTGGGGTAGTGTCAGTGTTGATGTGTGTGGTAATGTGTAGTGGTGTGTGGTGTATTGTGCGTGTAATGTTGTATGGGTGATGGTGTTGTGTGCCTCTGTGTGGTGGGGTTCTCTGTTGCTGTGCTCTCTGTCTCTCTGGCCTTCGCTCGTGACTTGTGGTCGTAGGGGTTTGTGGGTGATGTGGGTGTGTGTTTTATATTGTGTTGGGTGTGTGGGAGTGGTGTTTGTATGTGTATCAGGTGTGTGTATTTGGAATTGTCCAATGTGGTGGTGTTTTGGAGCTGTGTGTGTATTTTGAGCGCTGCGGTGTGTACCGCCAATGGAATAGCGCGGTTGAAAGACCGCCGCGTGGATTCGTGGGTCGTGATAGCATGGGCGTGTTTCTGTTGGCGTGACGGTGGAGGATTTGTTTTCGCCATTTTTACACTGACCTTTGGTGTGGCGGACTTGTGTGGGTGTCTGAATTTCGGCGGATTCCGAGCTGTGGGTCATAATAGTTGTGGCGGAATTCCGCGGCGGTGTATTGGCGGTCTTCTGCACGGCGGTAAGCGGCTTTTACCGCCAATGTTGTAATGACCCCCCAAGTTCATTAGGGGCACCACCGCTAGCACAAAGAGTAGATAAGAGAGAGGGCAACCCTGTCTTGTGCCTCTCTTCAGCTCAAACCCCTGGGACACAACACCATTAACTTTGACCCTTGCCAATGGTTTATAATAAAGGAGCCTCACCCAAGGCAGAAATTCTGGCTCAAACCCCGTCTTCTGCAAGGTCACTAGCAGGTAGTGCCACACAACTGAGTCATATGCCTTTTTGGCATCTAAGACTGATCAGATTATGTTGGGCGATCCCTCGGCGGGCACGATGGGTGGTACTTTTTTTGTTCCCTGAGAGTGGTTTCTGCTTATAGGCTGCAGGGGACTAGTACCTCTATCCCAAGGGAGTTCTGATGATGCCTTTTAGTTGCAGAGGGGTTCTCCTTCCTTTTGGAAATGGTCTCTGGTGTGGGACGAGTCATGGTTGTGCAGGTGCTGGGTGGCTGCCACAGGTGCAGAGTTTCATGCCTTTTTCTTTGTGGAGTCCTGGTGCAGTAGACATGGGTCTTTTCTTTGTCCTTGGTCACAATTCAGAGCATATCGGAGATTCTGGTGTCAGGGGTGCCCCCTTAAATACTAGATTTAGGGGTATTACGGGTGTGAGGACAAGTGCCCAATGGGCTACTAGTCCCTGCAGTTAATCCACTCCTAAGGTGACCACTTCCGGGGTGTGTATGCCTCCTTTTCTACCCAGAACCCTCTATTTTGCCACTTTTCAAGATGGCAAAACTCATCTTCAGCCGTACAGATTAGGTAGCCCCCCCTAGAGATGTGGCTAGCCTTTTAGGGGTGTATGCCTCCTGACTACCTAATTTTCTCACCAGCCCGGGTGCAAATGTACCTGGTGGAAGGGGGGTGGCTTTGTCCTCCTCTGGAAGACAACCTATTTGCATATCAGTGGCAGTATGCCATTTGAAGCTCACTGCCTTGATGTGCCACTAAACTAGCCTTCCTGCTAGGAAGGGAGGTGACAGACCTTTGTTTCTGACTCCTAGGAGTGTTCACACTTCCTTCAGGGGGTCTGAATCCTGTATTGGCTGCACCAGCTGGGACCTAACAGCCAGATCACAGGAAAGCTGGGGCAATGCATAGGGCAACCTCTAAGGTCTCCCTTTGGGTGCATGCCACATCGCCCTCAACACAAGATTTGTGTCAGGGGTGAGAAGGCACATAGTTTGATACTAAACATGACATATTTCTGCAGCACCATAATGGAGCTGGCAACCTCATGGTTGCCAGCCTTTGTTATCCTATGGAATGCCTATCACTCATAGTAGCCTTTTATGGAAAAGGCTACTATAGGGACATATAAACGTAAGCATATATATGTCCACACCTTTAATATGATACACCCTGCCTCCTGGGGTCAGGAGGCTTCCTTAGGGGTGACTGAAATATATTAACAATAGTGCATTGACTTGGCCACACATGGTGTGGGCAAAGTTGAGTTTGAGCAGATTACACTGCTGCTGCAGCCTGCTGTCAGTAGTTTACTCAGATCATTCAGGGTGGCACAAACAGTGCTTCAGGCCCTGGTGACCCCTTTAATGCCCATGCCCTGGTACCACTGGTACCATAGACTAGAGACTTATAAGGGGGGTTAAAGTCCTTGCCAATTGGGGATACCAATTCACAAATACCAATTTAGGGAGAGAGAACAAGGTAATGAGGGCTAGTCAGCAGGCTCCAGTGCACTTTCGGAGTCATAAACAACAGTATCTGGAGCAAAATGTGTGGGGGTGACCATTCAAAAAACACTTTCCTACATGCCCCCCCTCCTTCAGACGAAAGGCGATGAGCAACTAACCCCCCTCTTGGTAGTTCTCAGCATTTAAGTGCAAGAACCTGGAAATGCCATCTGCATTGGCATGGTAAGTCCCAAGTCCGTGTTCCACTGTAAATTCCATACCCTGTAGGGAAATGGACGACCTCAACAGTTTGGGGTTTTCTCCTCTCATCTGCATCAGCTACATGAGAGGCCTGTGGTCGATTTGAACCTTGAAGGTATGATCTCAACTTATTCAGGGACCAAACCACAGCAAAGGTTTCCCTCTCAATGGCACTCCACTGCTGCTCTCTAGAAAGGAGTCACCTGCTGATATAGGCAACTGGTTTATCCTAGCCCTTATCATTTGTTTGTTACAACACTGCCCCGATCCCATGTTCAGAAGTGTCTGTTTGAACAATGAACTGTTTCCCATAGTCTGGTGCTTTTAGGACCAGTGTTGAGCACAGGACTGCTTTCAGGGTGTCAAAGACCTTTTGACATCCAGTAGTTCAAATGAACTTGTTAGGTGCTTTTTTGGAGGTAAGCTTGGTGGGAAGGGCCACAATAAGACCCTACACCTTCACACAACTTCTGTAAGACCCATTCCAGTCAAGGAATGCCTGGCCTGGTTTATGGTTTTGGAAGCCTACCATCCCAGAATGGTATGGATTTTGGGTTAATTGGACCATGTGATCCTCCCAGGTGGAGCTAAAGACAGCAATATCATCAAGATATGTGACACTAAAGTCATCCAATCTTGAACGAAGACTATTTACCAACCTTTGTCGGTGGCAGGTGCATTTTTCAGCCCAAAGGTATTACTTTAAATTGAAAGTGTCCTTCAGGGGTAGAAAATGCAGATCTCTCCTGTGCTGCTTGGGCGAGCCCAATCTGCCAATGCCCTAATGTTAATCAAAGGTACTTAGAAAAGTAGCTGCACCCAGCTAATCAGTAAGCCCATCATCTCTTGGTATGGGGTGTACACCAGTTTTAGTGACTATATTCAAACCCCTGTAATCCACTCAAAACCTCATCTCTGATTTGCCACCCTTTGAGTGAGGCTTGGGGACCAGTGCCACTGGGCTTACCCATGGACTGTCAGAAAGTTCAATCACCCCTAGCATCTTGCTTACTTCAGCTTTGATGCATGCTTTGACTTGATCAGACAGTCTATATATTTTGTTCTTGACAGGGAGGCTATCACCTGTTTCCACATCATGGACACACCAGTCTGTCTGATCAGGGGTCAAAGGGAAGAGCTTTGCAAACTCTGCAAACTAGCTGAGGACTTGCCTGCAGTCAGTCTGCTGATGTGTAGTGAGGGTGTCAGATAGAACAGCACCTTCAACTGAACCATCTTCTGAATTTGTTGACTGTATGTCAGGGAGGGGTTCACTTTCCTCCTCCTGTTCTCCATCAGTGACCATCAGTATGGTCAAGTCAGCCCTGACTTGGTGTGGCTTCAGGTGATTCATATGGAGTACACTGTTAGGGTGCAAAAACAACAAGTGATGGACGGAATGCTGAACATTGTCGAACATTCACCCCCAGTCACAGATCTGGGTTTAATCCACCGTTTTTTTGCTGCCCATGCCATGCCAGTTTGGACCCAGCCATATGCAAATCAGTCTTGACCCTGTTCCCGATGGGAACAGTCCAGCCCGAACTGCTAAGCCAGGTCTTCCCTGGATTGGAAAAAAATATCCTGGGACCGGTTTCGGGGTTTCACCCCTCATCAGCCAGGCTACCTTGAATCCAGTGGCATGGGAAGCACGGGACCCACGTCTGGGCATACCCTTCCCACTTAGGGCGAAAAATGCAAAAACAACAAGTGATGGACGGAATGCTGAACATTGTCGAACATTCACCCCCAGTCACAGATCTGGGTTTAATCCATCGTTTTTTTGCTGCCCATGCCATGCCAGTTTGGACCCAGCCATATGCAAATCAGTCTTGACCCTGTTCCCGATGGGAACAGTCCAGCCCGAACTGCTAGGCCAGGTCTTCCCTGGATTGGAAAAAAACATCCTGGGACCGGTTTCGGGGTTTCACCCCTCATCAGCCAGGCTAGCTTGAATCCAGTGGCATGGGAAGCACGGGACCCACGTCTGGGCATACCCTTCCCACTTAGGGCGAAAAATGCAAAAACAACAAGTGATGGACGGAATGCTGAACATTGTCGAACATTCACCCGCAGTCACAGATCTGGGTTTAATCCATCGTTTTTTTGCTGCCCATGCCATGCCAGTTTGGACCCAGCCATATGCAAATCAGTCTTGACCCTGTTCCCGATGGGAACAGTCCAGCCCGAACTGCTAGGCCAGGTCTTCCCTGGATTGGAAAAAAAAAAAAAAAAAAAAAAAAAATGCTTCCCATGCCACTGGATTCAAGCTAGCCTGGCTGATGAGGGGTGAAACCCCGAAACCGGTCCCAGGATGCTTGTTTCCGGTCCAGTGAGGACCTGGCTTGGCAGTTCGGTCTGGACTGTTCCCATGAGGCACAGGGTCAAGACTGATTTGCATATGGCTGGGTCCAAACTGGAGTGGCATGGTGAGCAAAAGAACGATGGATTAAACACAGATCTATGACTGGGGGTGAGTGTTTGACAATGTTCAGCATTCCGTCCATCACTTGTTGTTTTTGCTTTGTCGCCCTAAGTGGGAAGGGTATGCCCAGACGTGGGTCCCGTGCTTCCCATGCCACTGGATTCAAGCTAGCCTGGCTGATGAGGGGTGAAACCCCGAAACCGGTCCCAGGATGCTTGTTTCTTGTCCAGTGAGGACCTGGCTTGGCAGTTCGGTCTGGACTGTTCCCATGAGGCACAGGGTCAAGACTGATTTGCATATGGCTGGGTCCAAACTGGGGTGGCATGGTGAGCAAAAGAACGATGGATTAAACACAGATCTATGACTGGGGGTGAGTGTTTGACAATGTTCAGCATTCCGTCCATCACTTGTTGTTTTTGCTTTGTCGCCCTAAGTGGGAAGGGTATGCCCAGACGTGGGTCCCGTGCTTCCCATGCCACTGGATTCAAGCTAGCCTGGCTGATGAGGGGTGAAACCCCGAAACCGGTCCCAGGATGCTTGTTTCCGGTCCAGTGAGGACCTGGCTTGGCAGTTCGGTCTGGACTGTTCCCATGAGGCACAGGGTCAAGACTGATTTGCATATGGCTGGGTCCAAACTGGGGTGGCATGGTGAGCAAAAGAACGATGGATTAAACCCAGATCTATGACTGGGGGTGAGTGTTTGACAATGTTCAGCATTCCGTCCATCACTTGTTGTTTTTGCTTTGTCGCCCTAAGTGGGAAGGGTATGCCCAGACGTGGGTCCCGTGCTTCCCATACCACTGGATTCAAGCTAGCCTGGCTGATGAGGGGTGAAACCCCGAAACCGGTCCCAGGATGCTTGTTTCCGGTCCAGTGAGGACCTGGCTTGGCAGTTCGGTCTGGACTGTTCCCATGAGGCACAGGGTCAAGACTGATTTGCATATGGCTGGGTCCAATCTGGGGTGGCATGGTGAGCAAAAGAACGATGGATTAAACCCAGATCTATGACTGGGGGTGAGTGTTTGACAATGTTCAGCATTCCGTCCATCACTTGTTGTTTTTGCTTTGTCGCCCTAAGTGGGAAGGGTATGCCCAGACGTGGGTCCCGTGCTTCCCATGCCACTGGATTCAAGCTAGCCTGGCTGATGAGGGGTGAAACCCCGAAACCGGTCCCAGGATGCTTGTTTCCGGTCCAGTGAGGACCTGGCTTGGCAGTTTGGTCTGGACTGTTCCCATGAGGCACAGGGTCAAGACTGATTTGCATATGGCTGGGTCCAAACTGGGGTGGCATGGTGAGCAAAAGAACGATGGATTAAACCCAGATCTATGACTGGGGGTGAGTGTTTGACAATGTTCAGCATTCCGTCCATCACTTGTTGTTTTTGCTTTGTCGCCCTAAGTGGGAAGGGTATGCCCAGACGTGGGTCCCGTGCTTCCCATGCCACTGGATTCAAGCTAGCCTGGCTGATGAGGGGTGAAACCCCGAAACCGGTCCCAGGATGCTTGTTTCCGGTCCAGTGAGGACCTGGCTTGGCAGTTCGGTCTGGACTGTTCCCATGAGGCACAGGGTCAAGACTGATTTGCATATGGCTGGGTCCAAACTGGGGTGGCATGGTGAGCAAAAGAACGATGGATTAAACCCAGATCTATGACTGGGGGTGAGTGTTTGACAATGTTCAGCATTCCGTCCATCACTTGTTGTTTTTGCTTTGTCGCCCTAAGTGGGAAGGGTATGCCCAGACGTGGGTCCCGTGCTTCCCATGCCACTGGATTCAAGCTAGCCTGGCTGATGAGGGGTGAAACCCCGAAACCGGTCCCAGGATGCTTGTTTCCGGTCCAGTGAGGACCTGGCTTGGCAGTTCGGTCTGGACTGTTCCCATGAGGCACAGGGTCAAGACTGATTTGCATATGGCTGGGTCCAAACTGGGGTGGCATGGTGAGCAAAAGAACGATGGATTAAACCCAGATCTATGACTGGGGGTGAGTGTTTGACAATGTTCAGCATTCCGTCCATCACTTGTTGTTTTTGCTTTGTCGCCCTAAGTGGGAAGGGTATGCCCAGACGTGGGTCCCGTGCTTCCCATGCCACTGGATTCAAGCTAGCCTGGCTGATGAGGGGTGAAACCCCGAAACCGGTCCCAGGATGCTTGTTTCCGGTCCAGTGAGGACCTGGCTTGGCAGTTCGGTCTGGACTGTTCCCATGAGGCACAGGGTCAAGACTGATTTGCATATGGCTGGGTCCAAACTGGGGTGGCATGGTGAGCAAAAGAACGATGGATTAAACCCAGATCTATGACTGGGGGTGAGTGTTTGACAATGTTCAGCATTCCGTCCATCACTTGTTGTTTTTGCTTTGTCGCCCTAAGTGGGAAGGGTATGCCCAGACGTGGGTCCCGTGCTTCCCATGCCACTGGATTCAAGCTAGCCTGGCTGATGAGGGGTGAAACCCCGAAACCGGTCCCAGGATGCTTGTTTCCGGTCCAGTGAGGACCTGGCTTGGCAGTTCGGTCTGGATTGTTCCCATGAGGCACAGGGTCAAGACTGATTTGCATATGGCTGGGTCCAAACTGGGGTGGCATGGTGAGCAAAAGAACGATGGATTAAACCCAGATCTATGACTGGGGGTGAGTGTTTGACAATGTTCAGCATTCCGTCCATCACTTGTTGTTTTTACACTGTTAGGGTGCCTAGTGGTGCCGAAGTCTACCAAGGAGGTGATTTCCCCTTTCTTCTCCAACATGGGGTAGGGCCCAGTCCACTGGTCCTGGGGGGCCCTGGGAGCCACAGGCTCCAACACCCAAACCAACTAACCTGGTTGGTACTCAACCAGTACTGACGTCTAATTATACTAGAGCTTGAGAAGCTCTTGGTTCACCAATACTTGTTGTGTGAACGCAAGCCCAGTGCATAATCCACTATGTTTTGCTTGGGTTGTTTGAGAGATTTCTCCCAACCTTCCTTCACCAAACTTAGGCCCATATTTATACTTTTTGACGCTAAACTGCGCTAACGCAGTTTAGCGTCAAAAAATTTAGCGCCGTCTAACGCCATTCAGAAGCGCCATGCGGGCGCCGTATTTATGGAATGGCGTTAGCCGGCGCAAGCAGACCGGCGCTGCCTGGTTTGCGTGGAAAAAAACCACGTACACCAGACAGCGCCGGCGTAGGGGGAAAATGGCGTATGGGCGTCTTAAAAAATGGGGCAAGTCAGGTTACGTCGAAAAAATCGTCGTAACCCGACTTGCGCCATTTTTTTTCGACGCCCATCCCCCATCAACATGACTCCTATCATTGTAAAGATAGGAGTCATGCCCCCTTGCCCAATGGCCATGCCCAGGGGACTTCTGTCCCCTGGGCATGGTCATTGGGCATAGTGGCATGTAGGGGGGCACAAATCAGGCCCCCCTATGCCACAAAAAATAAAAATAAAAATACTTACCTGAACTTACCTTAATGTCCATGGGATGGGTCCCTCCGTCCTTGGGTGTCCTCCTGGGGTGGGCAAGGGTGGCAGGGGGGGTCCCTGGGGGCAGGGGAGGGCACTCTGGGCTCATTTTGAGCCCACTTGTCCCTTAACGCCATCCCTGACCCAGGCATTAAAAAGCGGCGCAAATGCGCCGTTTTTGGCCACGCCCACTCCCGGGCGTCATTTTTGCTCGGGAGTATAAATACCACGTAAAGGCCTGGGAGTCATTTTTTAAGACGAGAACGCCTCCCTTGCATATCATTAACGCAAGGAAGGGGTTCACGCTAAAAAATGACGCACACTCCGGGCACTTTGGCGCCCGAAGCGTCTAACGCCATAGTATAAATATGGCGTTAGTTGGCGTTAGTTTAGCGTCGAATTTGCGTCGAAAAAAACGACGCAAATTCGGCGCAACCAGAGTATAAATACGGCCCTTAGAGTATCCCTTAGGAATGGCCAAACAAAAGTTCAAAGGGGCTAAATGCAAACCCCTTCTGAGGCACCTCTCTGTAGGCAAACAAGAGGCATAGCTACAGGGCATCACATCTCCTTCAGTGTTTTTCTAGGAGGCCCATGTTCATACCCTTCATAGTTTTACTGAACCTTTCAAGTAAATCATTTGTTGAGGTTGATAAGGGGCGGTGAATTTGTAACTTACACCACATTCATTCACATAGCTTTCACGCATGAAGACATGAAATGTGTCTCTCTATCAAAGGCTACGTCTTTAGGAAACCCTATCCTGGGGAAAATTCCAAGGAGTGCCTTCGCCACTGCAGAGGCAGTGACAGTCCTGAGGGGAATTGCTTCTGGGTATCTAGTGGCATGGTCCACCACTATTAGAGTGAACTTGTTCCCAGATGCATTTGGGGGGGTCAAGGGGCATTTGTCCTCATATCTTGTCATTGGCTTGAGAGTTAGTGCAGGATTACTCCTTTACCTTCTCAAACATCTGAGGTCAATAAAAATGGGCAATGAACCTCTCCCAGGTTTAGGTTTGTCCCCGATGTCCAGTGAGGGGGATGTCATGGGTTATGGTCAGTATAAAGCCTCTATACACTTGGGGGACCACCACTCTCCTAGTTGTCCCTAGTTTCAGATCCCTGGGCTCAGTGTACAAGAGCTCATCTTCCCAATAGACCTGGTGGGCACTACTGTCACCTCCCTCTTCTTGCTATCCAGCTTGCTGCCTAATGCAAACAAGAGTATGGCATGTATTTTGACCTTGGCATAGGTCCTCTCTGGAGGCTCTCCCTGCACATAAGAGCTCTGCCAGGTGAGGCCACGATCCATCAGCTGCAGTTCTCTTCTCGGGCATCAGTGCATCTACCTCGGGAGAACTTTCCCATGCTCCTGTGACCTCTTTGGAGCTGCCTTAAAAGTCTTCTTGCTCCTTCTCTTGCAATTAGAGTCTTGGGCAATTATTTCATGCTCCACGTCCTCTTGACTTCCCTGTTGCACTGCATGTGCTCATTGTTATCCCGCAGACCCACCCAGGGTGACCCAGCATACCTGCATGGGCCCTCTTTTCAATCTCTGCTGAGGCAGAAGTTTCCAGATCATTTCCCAACAGACACTCTACTGGGATGCAGCGGGTATAACCACCTTCTGTGAGCCAGTAACCTCTCCCCACTATAAGTTTACCAAGGCCATTGGATGGAGCTTAGTCTCATTGTCAGCATTGGTTATCTGACTGACACCAGGAATCATTTTGTCTGTGGAAACCAGTCTCGCTGCTACCATGGTGGCACTGGCACCTGTATCCCCCAGAGCCTCTACCTGCGTCCCATTGATTTTAGGCCTTTGCCTATACTTTTCCATTCTTGGAGGTAAGATGGCCCGGGCTCAAAACCCACCCTGCTCAGGGAAGTAAAGTATCCTCAGTGTAACCTCTGGCCTCTCCAGAGTGAGTATACTTCTACTCCTACTCCTATGCTAGGCAATCTCTTAGATTGTCCACCACTAGGGGACTTCTTGGGTAATGCTGTATCCCACTTATGCCCTGACTGCTGACAATCATAGCATACCCCAACCTTCTTAGGGTCCCAATTGTTACCTTGATAACCCTTTCGTTTGGACTGGGAGGCGTCTCGGGCCCACCGTCCTGAGAAGGTTTCTGGGGACCCTGAGAGAACTCTTTCTTTTTATCCTTAGTAGTGCTGACCTCTAGCCCCTTCTTGGGGTCACCCCCACCTTGGGTCTTCATGGGGACCCTGGTTCTAACCCACTTGTCAGCTATCCTTCCTAGTTTTCTGGGAGAAGACAACTTAGAATCTAGTAAATACTGTTGCAGTTTTTCTGTTGTACAATTTGTTAAAATGTGATTTTTCATAATTAAATTATGTAGCCCATCATATGTGTCCACCTCATCCAGCCTTCCAGTGCTTTGACTGAAGAGTCTACAAAGTCCACCCAAGTTTGGTTTTGGCCTTTTTGGGTATCCCTAAACCTGATTTTGTACTCCTCTGTGGTGAGACCAAATCCTTCTATTGAGGTCTCCTTCATATGGTGTGGAACAAGGCCTCTTTTGTCATGGTTAGTCCCCACTTTTTGCCTGGTATTTGATGTAGTCTCAAAGTTGTTAGTGCCCAGGGCCCCTGCTAACCAGGTTCCCTGGGACAATTCTCTTTCCCTAAACCTGTTGTGATGCATTGGCACGATTGGCAACACCTTTAGCTGCCAGTATAAGTCCCTAGAAAAATGGTACTTAGGTACCCAGGGCATGGGGTACTAAGTGTAGGTCCCTGAGGGCAGCAGCACAGATTGTGCCACCCGCTAGGGCCATACATACAGAAGCACCCAGGACTGCTATTGCAGGTTGAGTGTTCTGATCCAATCCTAAAAGACAAACCTGACATGTCACACAGCCTGTGTGTCCTGTCCACTACACACTGCATGCACTATAGGTAAGTCACCCGTCTGGCAGGCCTTCCAACCCTAAGGCAGGGTGCACTATACTGTATGTGTGGGCATAAATGTGTGAGCAATATGCCCCTACTGTGTCCTTGCCAAACCAGGGCCATATTAAGTGAACAGGGAATCCATTTTAATGCATGTGCTGTACACTGCTCCGTATAAGTTTCACAGCGACATGATGGCTACTCTGAACCCTGTGTTGTTTGGTATCAAACAACTCAGAATGATAAATCTAAACTGGTACCAGTATTGGATTGATTGGATTTATTACAAAATGTATTACAAAATGTACCCAGGGGTCACTTTAGAGGTGCCCCCTGCAAACCTTAACTACTATGGCATGGTTGCTGGCAAGTCACAACCAGCCTCTCACCACCAGACAAGATTCTGGAACCCTGGGGTGAGAGATTCTGCTCTCTGGGTCCCAGAACAAAGCCCTTCCTGGGTGGAGGTGCAAACACCTGCTCCCCCAGGAATGTGTACTGCCCTGCTAGGAGCTTCAAAGGGCTTACCGCCCTTGAAACTCAACCGCCAAGCCTGCTGCTAGTAGCAGATAGCCACCCTGTTGTAAACGCCCACTGTTGGCGGAGCAACGGCAGAAACCACACAAAGGATAGGAGGAGTGGTCCTCCCCAGCTTGCACCACCATAAGGTTTTGCATGCGAGGTGACCTCCATTTAATTTTCCTCCATCTTGCATGGAAGGAAAATAGCCAATCAGGTGTAGGGAAGTGACCTCTGCCCACAGGAAGTGGTCTCTTAGTGGGTGTAGCTACCCTAAGGTCACTAAGAGGTACTCCCCTAAACGCCCAATAAATACAGTATAGACTCATTGGTCACTACTAGGTACTCCCCTAAATGCCCAAATAAATACAGTATTTAGTGGGCATCCCAAGGCCAAGAAATTAGTTCCGAAGGACAAAAGAAGACCAGCTACAAAGAAGACCCAAGACTCAACAACTGAAGTCCTGCTGCACAAAGAAAAGGTGCCAGACGCTGCCTGCTGCACCTAGTACTCAACAATCTCTGCTGAGAGGTTTCTCGGACACTGAACAGACGCTACAAACCCCCAGAGGACCTTCACTCTTTGAAAATCACCAAAGATCTCCCACCAGAGTGAGGGCATCACTCACCTGCAACCCAAGACCAAAGACCCAGTGAAGGTCACTTCACTGACTGGCTGCTGACAAAGGAAATGGACATTACAGATGGACCAAACTCCACCCAACAGACCATAAGGACAAACCCTGTAAGCGTACCAGGTTTGGTAGTACTGCACCCTCCAGTGGCCAAATAATGCAATAGCCCTAGGTACTGGTCACCTAACATCGGACACCAAGAAGGACAGTCCATTCTGGACTGTAAAAAGACCAGGAGATAGCCCGAGTTTAGGGACTTCAGAAACCACCAGGACTTCCTACCACAGTGCACCTGCTGACCTGCAAGCGACCCTCAAAGAGACCTACCTCCTGCTACCAAGGGCACTATCGCGCAGAGCTCCTGGCTCACCGATTTGCTCTGCACCCTGCCGCTCTGTCTCATGCACCTAAGATCTAGCTGTGCCCTAAGGGTCCCCTACCCCTTGCGGCCTCAACACTCCAAGGGGACCCACCAGACTTACCTTTAAGTCTGCCTGTGCAGTGCTTTTTCAAGTGGTCCCTCGCAGTGGCCTGGCATCAGCTCCAATGACTTTCTGAAACTGTTTCCGTCGAAACCGTGAGTCGCTTGAATTTCTCCAGCTGGTCCATAGTGCCAACCATGACCTCGGCATACCTGCAAAAGGAGACATTGGTAAACACATTGCTTTATTTTATATGAATTTTCAAAGTATTTTCTCAATTGATTCCTATGGTGCATCATTGTGCAAAAAAAGACTATTTTTTGTTAAAATTTCAAAAATTCATAACTTAAAAAGTTCTTAATAGATGTTGATGATCTTGCTCTTAAAATTTTTATAAAAAACTAAATTTTATAATTTGAGCTTGAGTTATTCTTTTGAGTGTATGGTCTCATTTGTTGATACTGTGAGTACAACAAATGCTTTGCACTTCTCCAAGATTAGCCAAACTGCTCAACCAAGCTACCATAAAAATGAGAGCATTGGGTGGTCTAGTTTTTATCTCTGTAAACCAATGTTTGGTTGCCTGGACCCCCTGCACAGTGTGCCTAGCTTGGCACACTACATAGAGAGACAGATTCCTCCATATTCTGATAGGACTCAGCCACTTCCTCATTAAGGGTCAGAAGTCTATCTCTGTCCTTCAATGAGAATAACTCCTGCAGTAGAGGGCCCCAATGTTGGCGACCTATCCTGCTCATTTTGTAGGCCCTCCACAAAGCTACAAACAAATTGTCAATGTCATAATCATCACTAAACCTGGGGACATTGCCTTTGGAGATCCTAGGGTCAAAAGATTCTTCTTTTTACCCATTTGAATTGCTGCTACCCTCATCTTTGAGCTTGAAGCCCATCTTGACCCTTCTTTTTTCAAGTGCTAGTCTCCTTTCCTCGAGTTCCAGCTTTCTCTCCTCTTTTGAGAGTAGGTCAAGATGTTCCTCAAGGCTTCCTACCACCTTACCAATGGGGGGTCTACTATAGTGACTTGTCACTTCCCACTGGTGAAGGGGTCTGGGAAAGTGTGGAGAGTTTTTTATAAACAAATGTTATTGTTTTGGTGACTTAAAAGCAAAATACAACAAAAACAGAATTATTGCTACACTTTCTTGCCCTTGGCCCCCATACAACCCACCCGCACCCAAGAACAGTTATCAAATAACAAATCAACACATCATTCCCAATGTGGAACTTGACAGTCCATAATAGGTGCACCACTTTCCCCAAAAGTTTGTGAATTGCTGCGGGCATCCCCAGGCCACATAGACAGGTACTTCCTGTTTAGCCGTATGCACCACTTTCAGGGTCATCGTGTATGGCGGTTTCCAGGATCTTGCAATGTCCCTCTTCGCCACCAGGTTTGCCAATCCCACAAGAGCTCTAAGTCCCATAGTATCCCCAAAATCATCTATTATTCCCAGCAAGGCTACCTTCAGGGTCAGTGCAACTGAGGCACCCAGAACCCTTGAAAGGGCAGTACCTATACTTGCCCAGTATTGGGCTATCACAGGTCACAGCCAGACCATGTGATAAAAATCTGCAATTGAGGAGCAACAACGAGCACATCTAGGGTCGGAGAAGATACCAGTCTGTCTCAATAGTTGAAAAATCATGTAGGTTTGATGGAGATAGTGTAACTGGACAAGTTGGAGGCATATCAATATCACCAGCTCCCTAGGGGCCATGCAGGTATCCTGCCATTCAACCTCCTCCAGCTCTGCCACCCAGCCCTCTCATTTCCGTTTCAGTTAGTCTAGTATCTCTGGGACATTGCACATGAGGGTTCGGTATAACTGGGAGATACACACCCTGCCCAACCTCCCCATCAACAAACGAGCCTCTTGGGGGCTCAACTCCAGCACCTTGTGTAGGCGGGCACTGTAATGCCCCAGGGTGTGACACAGTTGTAAATACTTGTGGAACTGAATGGGGGAGAAAATGAACTAATCTTGAAGGTCAGTGAAGAAGTACAGATGGGCTCCCACCACACGTCACCCAGCATGGTGATTCCAATGGAGTTCCATGGGCGAAACTCCTGTAGACGTGCCACTTGCTCCAGCCAGCACCCCCTCAACAGGGGAGTTTGCAAGGTTAAATGTCTGTTCCAGCCCATGAATTGTAGTGCACCCCTCCATGCCACAAAGACCACTCTGGTGACCTCCTGGAGAACAAGAGGAATCTGATGGCCATACAAGTACTACTGAACCCCGTAAAGACCAAGGCTAGAAAGCTCCAGTTGCTACGCTGGGTCATCCCAGTCACCCGTCAGTCAGTCGTTTGTAACTATTAGTTGAGAGGTCCAGTAGTATCGCATAGGCTCTCACTAGCCTAATGAGACTACTGGATTTCGAGTGGCAGAATCACCTGCGGTGTGGGAGACTGAGTGAGACCCACTACAGGTGACACCTGTCGCTCCAATCCTGGTTTTGCTCCAGCCAACTAGCAGTGCCTCATCTCTACCTAAGGGCAGGGATGATTAGGCAGCCTACCGCATGACATAACTGGTTTCTCAGGGATAAGTGGTCCATCAGGTCTCATCCATTTCTCTCAGTTACATTAGTCTCATATATATAATGACAACAGAGGCAGTAAATGTTACAATAAGTTTTTTAATGAAGCGACTGCATCTTAGATAGCAAAGCGTGAGCTGCAATAACCAGGACGATACAGCATGACAAGATTAATATTGTGACAAGGAGTGTGAAGCATAGAAATAACGCTACCATATTGTCACTACAATCAATGGACTAATTCCTACCTAGGCTATAGTAGAGCACAACATGTTAAGCTCTAATTCTGCCCTTCAGGTTCCCCTGGGAAGACATCATCCCCCATACCTGAGCAAAGGCCTGGAATCTGCAAAAGCAGCTGTAGCGAAGCAATCAGCAATCAGCATACAGTCGTGGTTCTCTGGCTGGAATCTCCCTCTAACGTGTAAGGGACAGGGAAGTGTTTTTATAATAAAACAGCTGATATTCTGAGAAAATGTCCCTAGGTAAGGATCTGTGTTTTTCTACGAATGTCGGAGACTAAACTTATACCATGTTCACAGTCAAATCTAGCTTGCTGCAGCCTTGGAAGAAGCACAGAGTGAGCAAGAATGTCTTGTTTGAGAACAAAGTGCTGGCCTAGGCAAAAACCGTTAGATAGATAGAAAATAAAACAAGACCTTAAAGCAGCTACTGTAACAATAATAAAGCAAAGCTGAATAAAATATATCTAGGTTAAAGTGCACATCGGCAGGCCTAGTATGTTAAAATAACGTGCATGGAGTTATAACTAAAATGGCTACACAACAGTAGTATAAATGGAAGCCTAGTGATCTATGCCATTATCGTATACCAAACAGTGACATTTGGCTTGATTAATATGAGGGTGACGGCCTTTCCACAGAAAGGACCAGATCAATGGTGTGACTTCTGTGAACCATGCATTAGGAATTTGGAGTGGAAAGGACTGCAAGAGACAGAGGAAATGGGGTAAAATCATTTTTGTCAATGCTACCCTGCCTAGGATGTAAAGTGTGAGGTTTTGCCATGCTAGAAGACTAGTTCTAATCCCATTAAAGAGGAGGATAAGGTTAAACATATGTGTGAGGTCTAGAAGTGTACAGATATATACCCGTAAATACTTAAAACTGAAGTGTTGGATGGGAATATCAGGCCGCCGGTCAAACGATGCACTGTCCCCTTGCAAGGGGATGAAAGGCAACGTATTCCTGTTGACCTGGAGACCCAAAGCTTTTTCAAAGAGGCACAGGATCTCGAGGGCTCATGGGATGGAAACTACCTGATCTGCAAGGAACAGGAGAACATCATCTGCATATAGTGAAATCCTATCTTAAGCAGCACCGCACCAATTTCAACCCCGCAGTTGAGCATCACATCGGATCAAACGAGGAAAGGGTTCAATAACAAGGGCGAAGGAGAATGGAGAAAGGGGACATCTCAGGTGGGTACCACATCCAACCAGGAACTTTGGGGATAAGACTCTATTGACAAAGACCTGCGCTTTCCAGTCAGAGTACAATAGCACCGCCATAGCCCCAATTCGGGAACCAAAGCCCATCAAGGCTATGTAAGATATCCCCAGTCAACGGTGTCAAACGCTTTTTCAGAGTTTTACAAGCAACAGCCTGCCGTCTCCGCAAGCTCACCCACATTGGCTGGTGCCACTTGCAACCGCCGGATACAGTGTCTGGTGCTCCAGCCTGGCATGGAGCCACACTGATCCAGGTGGATCAAGGAACCAAGAACCAGCTGGAGCCTGGTCTCCAGACTTTTTGCATATATTTTAATATCTACATTGATTAAAGGTAAAGGCCGATAGGACACACAATCCAATGATGGCTGATCTTTATTAGGGATTACTACAATGGTGGCCAGATTGAGCTCCGGAGGGTAGGAACCCCACTTCCTGCCGTAAAAAGTAGAAGTTAAGGCAATGGGGGGTCACAACGTCATGCAATTTAGAGTAATATTCAATGGGGAAGCCATCTGGGCCAGGGGTTTTCCCTGTGTTAAAGTTCTAGATAGCAGCCAGAACCTCGTCCTCAGTAATTGGTTCCTCTAGGGTTTGTTGGTGGGACCGCGTCAGATGAGGGAGAGGAATGTCGGATAGCAACGGATGGGCAAGCCTGGGAGGAGGCTGGGGTGCATAAATATGTTATCTAAAATCTGCAAACATGGCTGAAATTTCGTCAGCTGGGGTAACTAGGGTTCCTGTGCTGTCCATAAGGATAGAGACAAGCTTAGAACTAAAATTTCTGATGGCCAGTTGATATAGGACACTATTCTTGTCACTGTGTTCGTAGACATGTTGACAAGTGGCTCACCAACACTGACAAGCCTCTTTAGAGACCAATTGCAGCAGGAAGGTTATGTCAAGATCTAATTGTCTGGTTATCGCCTTGGTGACCTGAATCGCCTCCGCAGTCTCGTACTGCAATATGCAGGTTTCAAGGTTGATAGTTTCCTGCTGTTTGGTTTGAGCTTTACGGTTAAGGTAGGCCTTAGCAATTCCTTGTATTGTTAGTTTACTAGCTTCCCAGAGCATCCCAGCCCTCTGAACTGTACTCTTGTTTGTCTCAAAGGCTCCTGAGACAGGTGATCCAGCAAACCTTCATCCATTAGAAACCAGGCGTATAGATGCCACACGGGTTGCTAATGGTGTTGCGAGGTTTCGACCCGAAGTAATAATAGACAGTATTCTGAAATACCTTTGGGAAGCATAGTGGTCCCGACTGTGCATGTGACGTCAACAGCAGGGAGGAAAAGGTAGTTGATGAGGGAGATAGGCTTGGTGGCAGCAGAGGTGTGTGCATGCGCATGTGTCTGTGGGGTCCATGTCCTCCAGGCCTCGCAAAGTCCAGGAGGTGAGAGACCTGGTAAGGCCCCAGCACTCTTGTCTGATGGGGACTAAGAGATAAAGATCAGGACTGACAACAGCATTGAAGTCCCCCCTGAGGCACAGCACCCCAGATGGAATGGCAGGGACCATTGTCAGGCGGTCGTCAAGTGTTTGTCCCTGTAACTGGGGAGAGGAGTAGATATTCAATAGGTTATAGAGCTTTCCCTCTAATGTTCCAGTTACCCCTTGTTAGACATTGGGTCTCTATTTGGCAGAGTTACGCACCATGTCCAAGTAGGGACCACAATCCTAGTCAGGGTAAGTCAGATACACTCTCTAAATTGGCCTGTGCTCACCCTCTGGTAGTTTTGCACTAAGCAGTCTGGCTTAACTTAAGAGGCAATGTGTAAAGTATTAGTGCAACATTTAACCAGTAACAGTCAAAACACCACAAAAAGACTCTACCCCAAGTTAGAAAAATAGATTATATTTTTATGAGTAACACAAGACTAAAATACTAAAATCCAATAAGTAGGAATAAAGAATATCTGCAATTGTAGTGCTTAGATACTTATAACGCCAACCGGTGCTATCTGGTTTCACTAGACCAGGGTGAATTCAATAGTTCAGGCCGATCGTGATGGAGCACAGGCTGGCTATAGGGACCAACCTTGTCCCGCTGAAATAGTACCTTGTATGGAGGATTGCAACAATGTCGAAGATTTGATGAGCAGAGAAGGCGATGTGAAGGCAATAAGACGGTTCTATCCGCACATTCAGGAGATGCATCATCAAGGAGCCGCGCAGCTATTGTTGCAGTGTCCTTAAAGTTGCGCGTTGAATCCTTTTCTATTCAGGCGACGAGTCGTCATCGAGCCTGGCAACTGGTGATGTAAAGGCAATGCACTGGGCGAATGGTGGTGTGTCGATCTGGAGCTACGTAGTCAGTGATGCAAAGTTCTCATCCTCAGCAGCGATGTGTCACGTCGAGGAGAGATGTGGTGGTTCCGATCTGCACAGTGGGTGCGATGGGTCAATTTCAAGAGTTGCAGCACAAAATAACCCACTTCCAAGGGCCCAGAACTGGATTGGCCCCACTTGGCAGTGCAGGACTCACAGGTGGAAGGTTCCAGGTGCTGTAGGGAAGATGCAGGCAGTCGTTGCTGTCCCTGAGGCTGCACAACAGGAGGCAAGCCAGCAAGCCCTTGGAGTCACTTGGTTCTGGGGATGTAGAGACTCAGGTCCAGTCCTTCTCACTCCAAGGCAAAGAGACAGCAGGCAGCAGGGCAGGCACAGCAAAGCAGGAGTCCAGCAAAGTCCAGCAAAGTTCCAGCAGAGTGGCAGTCCCCTCCACAGTACAACAGCCATTCTTCCTAGCAGAATTTCCTCAGGTCTTGAAGTATACTGATTTGGTAAGGTCAGAAGTCCAGTTCTTATACCCAGTGGTGCCTTTGAAGAGGTGGTGACTTCAAAGAGGAGCTCTGAAGTGCACACAGGTCCTACCTTTCCTGCCCTGGCTCCAGACACACTACAGGGGGTATGCAGCTCTGTATGTGGGGACAGGCGCAGTCCTATTCAGGTGCAAGTGTCAGCTCCTCCCTCCCATTTAGCTCAGGAAGGCTCATTGGCCTGGTGATGGGCCATTAGGATGTAAATGGCATCCCTCAGCTCCTTTTGTGTCTGACTGTCTAGAAAGAATGCACAAAGCCAAGCTGTCACCCATCCCATACGTGTATTGGAGGCAGGCAGCAGGCACACAGGGCTTAAGAGCAGAAAAATGCCAACTTGTTAACAGTGGCCTTTTTAATATTCTAATCATAAATCCAACGTTATCATTATAGAGGATTTATTATTACAAGTCAAAAGGTACCAAACACGACTGTCCTACTACTTGGTAATCAGGAATTACAGTTAATAAATGGAATAAGGAATCCCCAATGTTATCCTATGAGAGGGGTAGACCTTATAGTAGTGAAAAACGTATTTGGGAGTTTTTCACTACCTGGACATGTAAAGCTAAAAGGTATATGCCCTGTCTTTTACTAACACTGCACCCTCCCCAATGAGCTACCTAGAGCCTACCTTAGGGGTGTCTTATGTGTAAAAAAAGGGACGTGTAAGGCTTGACAAGGGGTTTTAAATGTCAAGTCGACTTGGCACTGCAACTGGACATACAGGCGCTGCGGTCGCAGGCTGGAGGCTGGAGACATGTTTAAAGGGCTACTTATGTGGGTGGCACAATCAGTGCTGCAGGCCCACTAGTAGCATTTTTACAGGCCCTGGGCACCTATGGTGCGCTTTTACTAGGGTCTTACAAGTAAATTAAATATTCCAGTTGAGGATACACCAATGTTACCATATTTTAGGGCAGTGAGCACATGCACTTTAGCACTAGTTAATAGTGGTAAAGTGCCCAGAGTCCTAAGGCCAACAAGAGCAGATCAGCAAAAATGAGGCAAAGCAGGCACAAAGTTTGGGAGAAGACCACCTTAAGGCTGTTGGTCTAACACCCCTACATACCCAAGGGATCATGAAAACATGGGTGACCACCAGGGGGAAGGTGCTGTGAGGAAGCATTGTAAACCCTAAAGACGCTCTAGCAAAGTCAGAGTAATACATTTGGTCATAACCAAACCTTTGCAGGAAGGGACAGAGGGTACCCAGGAATTGTGTTTCCTATAGAAAAGCCAACACCGGGTTGGTGACGACGAAGGAAACTTAGGACCCCAGTGCACTTTATCCAGTCTAGCAGACCATTAGTATTCCCCAAGATAGGATGGAACTCCATATGGGAGATGGTTTAAGCATGCGAGAGGTGCCGGTTAATTGGGCACCAGTGGTGCAGTGAGGAAGACCAGGCAACAACGGAAGCAAACACAACAAAAGAGGGGCCAAAGTGGTAAATACAAGCCCAAATTTAACAATACCTATCCCTGCCCCACCCCACACTTCTATCCCGGAAGCATCTGTCGCCCAACATTTCCCCCAGACATAAACAAGGAATATAACGGGGTATTCAAGGTGAACTTCCTCTCATGCAGTATTTAGATGCAGAGGTCAAACTGTGAATAGAGCACCCTGGGTCAAGCACCACTCAATAGTCAGAAACAATGTGTAAAGATGTTAGGCTGTGTTCAACAGAGGATCAGCATCAG
This sequence comes from Pleurodeles waltl, assembly GCF_031143425.1. NCBI lineage: Eukaryota > Metazoa > Chordata > Amphibia > Caudata > Salamandridae > Pleurodeles > Pleurodeles waltl. Next base: position 733,925,280 of record NC_090448.1, read on the forward strand.
TGAAGGCCATAGGATCTGCTGCTTCGGGCTCTCAAGATGACATTAGAGGGGAAAAGGAATTGTCAGTTTCCACCTGGGACGTGATTGGGTCAGGTTCAGAGGATGCCAGAACCCTTCTGCATCGACCTCGTTTGCTCTTGGATTTTGGACCATTTTGTGTCTGAGAGCTGGTGGAGTCCAAAAATGATGGACCTGGATCCAAATGGGAGGAATCCCATGGGGGTTTATACCATTCAAGCTTCCTGCGTTCAGTGACCCACTGCCAGGCTACCTCCGGAGTGTCAAGGAAATGGGAACAGAAGCCATGAATGACCTGTAGCCGTGCAGGAAAAAGTAACATATATTGCAGGGACATCTTCCTGAGTTTCTGTTTCACATCATCAAAGGATTTACATTGCAGTTGGGTAGCCTTAGTGTAATTCAGAAAAATCATAATGTGGGAGGAATTAAAAGAAAGTTTATCACAGGTGTGGGCTTCTTGAAGGATGATATCTTGATCACGGAAGCTCAGAATCTTGATGATGAGGGGCAAGGAAGGGGCCCCCAGAGGAGGGCATTGTGCAAACGAGCCATGTGCCTACTTCACTAAAAACCAAGGAGACAGCGAGCCCACAGGTAACCAGGAATATAGCCAGTCCTCTACAAAGGCCATAGGCGGACGGGCCTCAACCCCTTCAGGGAAACCCACCCGGCAGAGGTTGCTCCGGTGAGAGCTGTTCTCATGATTTTTGGCCCTGGTCTCAAGGGAGCAAATGGATGAGATCCGCAGAGCCACTTTGGCTTTAATTTCGGATGAATTGTCTTCAAGAGTGGAGACTTGACACTCCACCTCTGCCACTCGCCCTACCATGCTGCAGAGATCCTGTCGTAGTAAGGCAACATCAATACCACCTCCTCCAATCCTGTCTTCGAGGGCCTAAAGTAGTGCCTGAATGCCCTGCAGGATCAATTGTGCAGCGGGGTGCAGAGATCCTGAGAGGAGGGGGATCAGTACCAGTGGATCGCTTGCTGGGATCAGAGGTGGAAGTCGTGTACTTATCCTTTTTCGATTGGGACCCCAGTAGATAGGGTCATCCCAGGACACTAGCGGAACAGCAGTGGTGGAGTATTTTGCATCCTTTTGTTGCCCCAACAAATGGAGTCCCTTCTGGTGAGGGGAATTACTCCCACAGCATGTTGGTTGTAACAATAGGGGAATAAATCAGTGCCACTGCTGCAACACTCACCCGTGATCTGCAGGACAACATGAGCAGCCAAGGTGAGGCACTGCAGACATCCACAATAATGCGCCAGAGCACACATCCCTAAATAGGGGCTTGATCTCACAAGGTCCATGCCACCACAGCCAGTGTAAAGAATGGCCACTCTGTGAGGCTATAGGCAGAAGGTTAAGCATCCAGGATGATCAGCTTGTTGAGCACTAAAAGGAGGGAGTCTCAGGTCTAATGGTGGGAGATTGTGATTTCTAGTAATCTAAGGGCCACCAAGGGGTGGGGGGAAGAAATAGAGAGCCACTCCAGGTGAGGTCAAGGCTCGGGTTGCAGTCAGCCACATGAGAAGGGGTCTCTTCACAGCATCCAATGGACCTCTGCAGGTTTTTTTGTAGACAAGGTGGACCAGGGCCTCATCAGAGCTGGGAGCATGCATTCTACATACAGCGTGAGGTGAAAGGTGACACTCTCTTCCCCAGAAATGCAAATCCCCAGTAACAGTCCTGGGATAGAGACAAGAGTCTGTGACCTTCTAGGAGGGCCAGAGGCAGGCATTCCAGAGGTGCGGGGGAGGCGCACTAGTAAGCTGTATGCCGGGGGCACTCACCAGAGCTGTGATAAAGGTATCCCCCTGTCAGGCCACAGGGCAGTCCCAAAGGGCCCACTGCTTTGTTGTCCCAGCCAGACACCACTAGTGGTAGGGCCAGACAGTGGGGGGGCTCCAGTTCCCCCAAATATTATGGCTCACCTTTGCTGCTCCGTTCCACATCATGGCGGCTCATTCCTCTGTTCTCGCCGCAGCCTCCCTCTCACTGCAGCGGCCATGTGTTGTTTGAGGCATGGGATCTGTTGGTCAGGTCCTGGAGGTATCTCATCACCGGAACGCAGGCCAGCCCCACCAAGGCCCTTTTCAGCATAACTCAAGCTAGGGTCAAGGAGCGGCAAACCAGACAACAGGAGGGAAGCTCCAGTTATTGAAAAGTGTGCTCATATATGCTGCTCAGGCCCACATTTTGGCGGTCTATCCCCTTGCTCCTGCTGTGACCTATCACTCACCACAGCGGCCAAGAATTGGTGTTTGTCAGAGGGGGTGGGCACCAGCTTGGTCCAGGCCCACTACCCACCAGATGAGGCCCCACTGTACACGGGCAGGCGGACATCTGTGGCTTAGGCTCACGTACGTTGCTGGATGTGGGCTTAGCTCCAACCCACAGTCACCACTGCAATCTTTGGTTCAGGTATGCGGCAAGACTCCCCCAGCTCCCCGGTGGATGGTTGGATATCACGTGAGGTCAGAGAGTGACTCAGGGTGCGAGATTTACCAGGATTACAGAGGATGGTGAGGGATCTCCAATAAGGTACGTTCACCATCTTGGCTGCGTCTGCCACACCCATGGTGGAAAATGATGGTCTTCACCATCTTCCCCATCAACTTCAATTTGAGCTCGGGCACCATCCTCACCTTCTCCAAGGGTCCCAATTCTTACCTTGATACCAATTTCCTTTGGACTGGGAAGAGTCTTTTGTCGTCCCTCCCGAGAAGATTTCTGGGAACCTTTTGCAAAACTCTTTCTTTTTATCCTTGTTAGTGCTCACGTCTTTCCAATACTGGGAAGTCTGAGCACCCTTCTTGGGGTCACCCCCACCTTGGGTCTTCCTGGGCACCCTGATTCTGACCCACTTGTCAGCTATCTTCCCCTGCTCTCTGGGAGAAGACAGCTTTGAATCTACTAGATGCTGTCTCAATTTATCTGTGGTAAAATTTGATAAAATGTGCTTTTTCAAAATTAAATTATATAGCCTATCATATGTGCCCACCTCATTGCCTTTGATCCAACCTTCCAGTGCTTTGACTGAAAAGTCTACAAAGGCCACCTAAGTTTTATTTGGGCATTTTTGGGTGTCCCTAAACTTGACTCTGTACTCCTCTGTGGTGAGTCCAAATCCATCTATCAAGGTCTCCTTCATATGCTGACAGGATTCAGACACTTCCTCATTAAGGGTCATAACTCTATCTCTACCCTTCATTAAGAATAGCTCCCACAGTAGGGAGTCCCAGTGTGGCGACCTATCCTCCTCATTTTGCAGGTCCTCTCAAAGGATGCAAACCATTTGTCAATCATTAAACTTGGGTACAATCCTTTTGGGGATCTTAGGGTCGAAATGTGCCTCTTTCTCCCTATTTGAATTGCTGCCACCATCATATTTGGGCTTGAAACCCATCTTGGCTCTTCTTTCTTCAAGGGTTAGTCTCTTTTCCTCGAGTTCAAGCTTTCTCTCCTCTAATGAAAGTATGTCAAACTCTTTCTCAAGGCTTACCACCACCCTTACAATGATGGTCTACTAGAGTGACTCCTGTCATGTCCCACTGGTGGAGGAGGTCTGGGAAAGGGTGGAGAGTTTTGGTCTTCGCCATCATCTTCTGTTTGGGTTTGGGCATCATCTTCACCTTCTCCAAGGTCTTCCTCTGAGGAATGGCCTTACCTTTCTAGTCTTTCTTTCTCATAGGAGCTGAGGACTTTTTAAAGTTCCTCCTTTTTAGCTGTAACTCTTTAGCTAATGCCCCTTCCTTTGCACAAGCCCTTCAAATATCTGATCCTCAGGGCTGGAATGACTGACAAGTCAAGATTTTATTACCAGCCCCCATTGTGCACTAACGTTTACTTGAAAGTGGGACCTTATTAAAATGTTCCAAACACTTTTTTAAACTTTTGCCTATTTTTGCTAAACATTTTTTAAACTTTTGAAACACTATTGGAATTGGGGTCTACACAGGGCCCTAACAATTCCAATTAAAGCTCGATGACTTTGGGTCTAATGACATTTTGAGGATTTCTCGTGTACTAAAAATACCTCTGACCAAGTGGCACGGGGAAACACAAATTCAGGATCCCATTGCTGTAACACCAGTGTGGGAGAATTGAGTATTATGAAGTGATGCTGGTTAGGCTTCACTATGTAATACTCTCACAATACCCCAAAAGACAGTCCTTGAATTCACAATAATAAATCCTTAGCTCAATCCTGGTAGGGTGGCAAAAAGCAGTCAGGCTTTACTAGAGGAACATGTGTTAAGCATTTCAAAATACCATCATGAAGTGGTGGCCATTTAAGAGGTGTTGTTTTTATCTTCAGAAGCATGCAGATTAATCCTGGGTGCCTGTTGCTACTCTATTCTGTTCCAAAATTGTGTGGGGCATGTCTTGGTTGGTGAGGTGAATGGAGGAGTGATCCTGCTGCTCCTGGCGGGCACAGACTAAAAAACAGCGATCCCAGCACTCCATAAATGTGCAAAATGGCCACAAACTAACCTGCATGGCGACCTATACTTGATAGCAGCGAAACTCTCTGCAAATGTCAGTTTGCACTTATTGAACATCCCTGGGCATCCAAAACTCTGAGGAGAGCCTTACAAGATGGCCGTCATCCTTTTCTCAGCTCCAGTGGCAATCGAGCACTGCTCTTGACGGCTCTGTGAGTTGAAATCCAATTAGTCACTTGCTCTTTCTTTGTTGTGACCCCGTTTCCTAAATTCTACCTGCACGATTTGTCTCTCTTAAGCCAACGCCATTGTGGCGATGACAATTTCTTATGCCATGGGGCATTATGGCCTAATCTGATTTCTTTCATCACTTCTATCACGATCAGCGTGAGGAATCAGAATTTGACATTTAACAAACTGGGCACCCTCAATTAGCTTTTGCTCACCAAGTATCAATTCTAAAACCTGACCCATTGCGACCAATGTACTGGATTAAACAGTGATTACTACCTGAATGAGCATTACTAATCAATGGTCTAACAGTGTGGCACCGAAGCTTCTAGCTTTGACAACTCGCTCCGTTCCTTCTGAGGGAGTTCCATCTGATCAGGTTACATCACCGCCAATGCAATTTTTGCATATTATACACATACTGCCTCTGCAAACTATTCAGGCTTGTAGTTCTACGGAAGTTCAGACACTTGTTCCTGATACTCCATTTAATCTCTGTTAGACAACTCTGTTGCGCAGGATGCCCAGAAAGTTTCTTACCTCTAATACAAGCGACAGTGACGCTAAAGATTCTCTACACTAAATCAGTCACTTCAAAGAGATTATAAACTACCAAGCACCCTGCCTGCTCCCTAATGTACACAATTCTGGCCTCCTGACTCCGTCAACTCTCAGTTTTCTTGCTTGAACATACCAGAATTCTCCAATGGTCTTCAACATTCATGAATCTGTTGGTGCTCCAATCATGGCAGAAGAAGAACTCAAAACGTCCTTAAAATGTTCCAAAGCTTCACCTCCATCCCCAGACCTGCCGATCAAAGGTAAAGAGAACGTAAATGCCACTATGGAAATGATTCTAAACAAATTAGCTGAGGTCCACAATCTCACCAAATCAACCAAAAGCAACACAGATGTGATGCAGTTTGGGAATTAGTGCATTAAGGCAGACATAAGCAACATCAGTGGCAAACTCTTTGATACTGAACAACCAATCAAAGTCGTGGAAGATATATCAGCCAAAACAGAGAAAGAGCCCAAAATACCACTGTCATCTCCTTTCCTAAAGACATTGAAGTAAAACGTGCATATCGTGTACTCTCGTTTAAACCTGCGAATAAGTCAATAACATGACAGATCGTTTGAAAACCTCTTAGTTTTCAACATACTTCACTGATCCTCAATTATATGCGTAATCATAAACAAATCCTTTGGAATGGCAAAAAATATATATTTGACAGAACTACTCATATTCAACAGTTGACACAAGAAAATGATGTCTGGCTCTTCGAACTGACTTAGCAAACTGAATCTACATTTCTCATTTGCTGGTCGAGCAAAATTCAGAATTCTTGTGGATGACGGGCACCATATCTTCATCGATTCTAGAGAACTCTCAATATGGATGGCTGTGCGAGAAGATCACAAAATGGAAACCCAATTTTTCAACGCTAGCAAAAAAGACACGAACTGCCCGACATGTCCAATATACGAATCGGAGTTAGATGTTTGTTTGTGCTATGCCACTTATTCCTGACTTCCTGTTCTTCTAAAGATAAGTTACTGGTCTGTCTCCCATATATGTTCTTGCAATTATTTGATAGGTCAATATTGTTAGTAAATACCTACTTACGCAATTCCTTCTTGATAATGTGTCCTGTTGTAACTCCTTAATGTATGTTTAGAAAGATATGTATTTATAAATTCAGTTGCAACTGGGATACATTCTCATCCCTGTGCATTGCACCTATTCTACTAAGTTTTCAAATGCATGCCACTGATCACTGATATACCTTACATTAATCACTTACAAATGTAGTAGGGGTTTGCTGATTCTCTTCCTATGTTGGATAGGAGATGTATTGCTATGAACTTCCCCCCTTAGTTTCCCAAAGTACTTACACCTGTGTTCATGTCCTAAGAGTGTTGTTCATATACTGATCATTTGTGACTTGAGGTTTATACCTTGTCCAACTTATAGAGTATTACTTACTCATCTACCTTGTTGCCACTGGTTGACATCTCTCTGTCATCTCTCCAATTTACCTCTCTTGGGTGAGATTGTGGGAGGAGTCAGAGGTCTTTTTGGATGGGCTTTTGTTTGTTTCTTACTTTGGGGGTTATTACAATTTTGGAGGAGGTGTTAATCCGTCCCAAAAGTGACGGTAAAGTGACGGATATACCACCAGCCGTATTACGAGTTCCATAGGATATAATGGACTCGTAATACGGCTGGTGGTATATCCGTCACTCTACCGTCACTTTTGGGACGGATTAACACCTCCTCCAAAGTTGTAATAACCCCCTTTATGTTTGTTTACTGTATTTGGTTTTAATCGCTCCCCTCTGTATTAAGAATTGTGTAAATATTGACTTCTGGCTAATTTTATGCCCAATTACCTACTAGGACATCCCACTCATTAACAACATACTGTGTTCTCGTCTTTCTGCAACCTTATAACCCCTACATACTAGCTCCAATCAACCATCCACCCTCGCAAGATGGCTGATCCACTCTGCACTAATAGCCCTAAAATAGTATCACTGAACGTTAAGGGGCCCAACTACCCCGTAAAGTGTAAAAAAATGAGCACTACCTGTTCAAACTTCAGGCTGACCTCATACTTCTACTAGAAACTAAACTTGGCTATAAAGAAGTTGCTTCTCTTAACAACAGATGGATAAGTGAAGTAATCTGTTCCCCCACTGTAAATAAACAAAATGGGACCTTAATGATAATCTCCAAAAATCCAACCTTACCCAACCTTATATCTCACTCCACTGGTGATGAGGGCAGACTAGCAACCATGAAACTCTTTCATATGGAAAATATGTTCATCTCATTAATCTTTATGGCCTAAATGCAGATGTCCGTAGGACTCCCTAAGGGACACCTTAAAAACATACCTGGAGATCAACTGACGATAGTTGGCGGAGATTTCAATCTCCCCCATGACCTAGCTCTGGACAGATAATTTAAATCCTCAATCACGTCTTCTAAATATCACAAAGCATTATTGAATATCTGCACTAGACTTAGGGGGTTATTCTAACTTTGGAGGAGGTGTTAATCCGTCCCAAAAGTGACGGAAAAGTGACGGATTTACCACCAGCCGTATTACGAGTCCATTATATCCTATGGAACTCGTAATACGGCTGGTGGTATATCCGTCACTTTACCGTCACTTTTGGGACGGATTAACACTCCTCCAAAGTTAGAATAACCCCCTTAATCTGAACGACTGCTGGAGACTAAAGATTATACCTTTTTATCATTTCCACATTCCTCGTATTTGAGAATTGACTATCTTCTCATAACATGCGCCTTTACCTACCTCATTGATCAAACTGACAGTCTTCCTTGTTTAATACCCGACCACTCATGCATAGCCCTGGCAATTGATTGGACTAATATTAAATCCAATTACAAAATATGGTGGTTTAATGAAAATAATAAAAGACAACATTAGAAGATCACATGTACAACAAACAACTATCCTTAACTACATTAGTGAAAATAAAACATCCAAAGTTTCAGAATCCACCTTTTATGGGGTATTAAAAGCAACCATAAGGGGCACCCTAATAGACATTCAGGCAAAACTAAACGAAGAACACAACAAAAAGATATGTGTCTTAGAAACCAAAATTAAAAGAGAGTTGAAACACATCTTGAATCACGACCACACTGCCCTCACACTCTTAACAGACAAAAAATATGAATATAATACACTATTAAGGCCCTTATTTATTCTCGGTTTGCTACGAATTAGCCTATTTTTTTTTACGCTAATTCAGCGCAAACCTAACTCCATAATCATACTTTGGTGCTAAACAGGTCTAACGCCAAAGTTATGGCGGCTTACGTAATTTTCTGGACGTGAAAACCTACCTTGTGTCAATGAGATGCAAGGTAGGCGTTCCCGTCCAGAAAATGGCGATATGGCCTTAGTTCCATATTTATCCCCTGTGCTAAAATCTAGCACTGGGGATGGGGGCCTTAAATAATGGCGCTAAGCAGCACTAAGCTTGCTTAGCGCCATTATTTAACACCTGTCAGGGCAGGCGTTAGGCGACCTGTGGGCCTTTTTCCATGGTCAGAGACCATGGAAAGAGACCACAGGTGCTCTTCCCTGGCTCCAGGGACACCCCCACCCACACCAGAGGGACACCACAAGGTGGGGACCCATCCCAGGTAAGTCCGGGTAAGCATAATATTTTTTTCACCTGCTTGGGGGCCCTTACTTGAGGCCCCCTGCATGACGCTGGACTTAATGGCCATTCCCAGGGGACATTTGTCCCCTGGGCATGGCCATTGGGGTGGTGGGCATGGCTCCTGTCTTTACTAAGACAAGAGCCATGTCCATGGGGGTTCTGCGCCAGGAAATGGCGTTACACCGCTTAGAGGCATTTTTTTGCCTCTAAACAGTGTAGCGCCATTATTCGGCACACAAGCTTCGGTTCCCCCTACGCTTTCCCCACCCGGTTAGCGTTCTTTTACAAGGACGCTAACTGGGCATTAATGCCGGCTATCTTTATCCATAAATATGGCGCCTGGCCGGCGTCCAGGAATGGCACTAGCCGGCGCTATACGTTTACACGCAAAACTGTGGTAACGCAGTTTTGCGCGTAAAAGTGTAAATATGGGCCTAATTGAGAAAGCATGGGTCTAGATCACTAAATTCAAACGTCTGAAACTGTGCAAAGCGAACGAATCAGGAAAAATGCTCACATCCTATTTGAAATACAAGCAAAAATAAAAAAATATGAATTGCATCAATGATAAACTGAACAATATACAAACGAACCCTCAAAAGATCCTAGACGTCCTCAAATAATTCTAAAAGTCACTATACCAAGACGACTCCCAAATCTTGGCCAGCGGCTGTAAGGCCAACTTGATAAACTGAACCTACCACAATTATACCAAGAAGATAAACAAAAACTCAACTCTGCCCTTAATGTAGAAGAAATACAACTAGCAATTAAATCACTTAAGTCACATAAAGCCCCAGGCCCACATGGCTTTACAGCAAATGTTTACAAAACATTTGCACCACATTCATCTCTACAATAGTAGACGAATTGCAATACTGCAGAAACTGGTGCTCTCACCAGAACAACAAGTGAAGCTACTATAGTAGCTATTCCCAAAGAAGGCAAAAGCCTTAGCAAGAAACTCCAGACTAATTTCCCTAATCACCCTGGATGCCAAGGTTTATTCCAAAATATTATCCAAACAATTAGAATCACTTCTACTTAAATTAATCAGTAGTTCACAAGTAGGCTTCATGAAAGGCTGCATGTCCAAGGATACTACCTGTTTGCGATGTCATGTACTAGAAAAAGCCAAGCATAAACCTTCTGAAACAGTAGCCATCACACTAGTCACCAAAAAGGCGATTGATAAAGTCTTGTGGACTATCCTCAAAGAAACCCTGATAAAAATTGAATCTTAGTGAAGACTTTATCAAAATGATCATGGCTCTTTATAGCAATCCCAGCGCTAGACTGGAAGCAGGTGGCCTCATTTCCTCATCCTTCAAATTGGAAAAGGGTACGAGACAGGGGTGTCCCCTCTTCCCTCCCTGTTCCTCCTTGCTCTAGAACCACTTCTCTATAACATCCAGAACAACAACCTAATCTTCAGTGTTAACTATAACGATGTAATAAAGGTAGCTGCATATGTGGATGGTATCCTGATTGTGACAGATAACTCGCACCCTTCTATTAAAGCACTTATTAGCACTATAGAAAACTATGCTCTAGGTTTTTGCTACAGCCTCAATAGAGATAAATCTGGAGTCTAAGGCCTAAATAATATCTGTACCAAAGACCTACTAGATAACTTTTTGAATTAGCATGGCAAACTAGTTACCTTAAATACTTAGGAACAGATTTTAGGTCAGACCTAATAGATACCTTAAAACATAACGAAGAGAATACCTTACAGAAAGTACAAAATCTTATAGACAGCTAGAATCCCAAACTCATTACCAGTTGGGGACACATCAAGACAATAAAGATGATGGTAATCCCCAGGTAAATTATCTCATAAGCATGCTCACACTCACTATCTCAGATGAAGTCTACTACAAACTAGACAAACTACTTTGTAATTATATTTGACAGAATAAACATCCTAGAATCTCATTCAACAAACCTGGACTCCCTATAGAATTTGGTGGAGTAAACTTAGCAAACTTTGGTAACTATCAGTCATCTTTCCTGGCAAAACACTGGTTTCATGTGGTTGTCTCCACCACTTGATTACACTCAGCCTGGATACTAGTTGAATGTACAGTCTTGGAGGATTCTCACCCCATCATGCTTCTATCTAGCAAATTAAAACCTTCCCTACCAGCCATACAAATATTTCAAAACACTAAACTGGCCCTACTTAAACTAGATAGCTGCCCTGAATGTCCGATAAAATCCTCTAACCTGATTTTTCAGTGGAATAACAAGATTATGTAGGATTGCTGGTGCCCTACTACATTAAAAATCTTGGTCCTCCAAGAGTATCCATTTTTTGGCACAACTAGGCTAAAAAGTACACCCACTCCCTTTTACAGAGGTCTTGAGAACCAATACAACCTAGAACTTGTGGATTTGTTTAATTTCCTTAAACTCAAATCCTGCATATCTAAAGCCATTCAGTCTTCCAAAGACCCCTCCTTACCTAGCCTGATCAGAGTAGCTAAGAGTTCTGGACACCAGGTCTCAAGATACTATTAACTCTTTCAACCGCTCTCCACACGACTAAACCTAGCCATACAGAACACATGGGTCAAACATAAATCCATACCTCAAGAAAACTGAAAATCAATATGGAGATCGGTTGTGTCTCACAAAATTATGGCAGCAAAATTTTGGCTCCTACATAGAATTGATGGACCCTTTCAGTCCTCCATAAAGTTGGCCTTAAAAATTACCTGACTTGCTGGAACCATAATAAAGAAACAGGTGACTTACCTCACTTGATCTTCCACTGTAGCATTTTGGCACCAAATATTAAATTTTTTTGTAAACATTATTTGTATTTCAGATTAAACTGAAGTTTCTTGCCATCCTTATAGGGTTCTTAGACCCACAACTGAGTTCCCCCAGTGACACATTTCTCCTAGATATGCCACCTGCAGATCAATTTTTACCAATTGTAAAAACACTGCTTCCACTTCCTTCAAGTCATGTTTGAACTGGATTGCACATGTGAGAGGTGTGGACACCATCACTCTGCAACATACCCCATGGAAACCATAACATAGGCATCTTTGGGGAACCTTTGACTCCTAGTTTGCTAACAGTAAACCTCCATGAGGCCTCAGCCCCCCCATCATTCACCACAACCCCGTCTCTGCTTGTTGCTCAATTATTTGTCCCAAAGATCCTTGCGATACTTCACACAAAGTGCACAAACACCCACTATTTCTAATGCAAATCCTCAACAAGCTGGCATAGTCCAAGAAAAACAAGCCTCTATCGCCAGCTACTGCTTTCAAATACCTTCCCATGGAAATGTACAGTGATTTCAAGCTGAACTATATTTACTGAATGTATATTTTATTGTCAATGCCTTTACGCTGTACTATGGTACCACCTTACTACTTACAATGTATTAGTACTTCTCATCCACAATCCTATCTGACCTATTTTCTTCCATCAATTATGTACCCCAACAAGTATGACTTGCTTATTCTCTTTGGTCTCTTGTTTGTCCTTGCTCTTAAAATTATGTTTCTTTATTTTTCTGCATTTTCTTATGTTTGGGTTATGCAAAAAAATTAATAACATCTCTTGGAAATAAAATAAATACTGTGTGAGGAAATAATGATAAAAATCAAAATAACAAACAAGCACACAATTACTTTTTTAAATGGTTACTGTGAAAAAAACATTCATCCTGCACAAAATGACAAAGGGAAGGTAGAGTAACAAAATGACAGGAAGAGGTGAAATGTGGAGAGGGACAAAAGGTGAAGGGAGACAGAAGAGTCAGTAAGAGAGTCAAACAGAGGAGAAGAAGAAAGGGCCATAAAGAGAGAGACAAAAGGAAAGTTTAAGGAAGCAGAAAAAGAAGGGTAGAGGTGCGGAAAGATGTAGGAGGGCGGGAAAGATATCAGGGACAAGAAGTGATGAAAGAGTGAGTAGAAAGATGAGTAGAAATAAGTAAAGCTATATAAGGTGAAAACTGGAAAGCGAAAGTGGAGAGGAAGGAGACAGGAAGGCGAATGACAATGGAAGTATGAGAGGAGAGGAAGGCTGGAGAGGATGTCAAAAGTTTCCTCGTCTGTGATAACAAAGGAGGAATGGATAGTACCACCAATGAGCTAGGATAATGCATGTGAGGGACTTTTAATCCTTCCTTAGTTAAGAGGTTGTTGGCTTTCCTGGAGGCAGTGCAAATTGTAGAGTGAAATATGCAGGTGGAGCTTCCTTCATCAAAGGGATAGAATGGTAAAGGAAATCCCACCATTGGATACTTCTTTGGTTTAAGTGATGTCTCCTAACATAGGAGGACTTTACATCATTAACTGTAGCAAGGCAATAAATGGAACACAAGAGAATATGACATTAGGCGTAGAATGGGCCACAGAGGAACTGAAGGGTCAGAGAGAAGTGAGTGAGGATGTCAAGAGATAGTATGAATGGAGAATAATAGAAGGTCTCCTAGACAGAGAACTAAAATAAAACACCAAGGAGCAGTGGTGTAAGAAAGTTCCCCACAGTCCCTGCAGAGCTGGGGCCCCTCAGCACAGTACTCCGGCCTGAGAGCTCCTGAGCGAGTCCGGAGTGGGCTCCCCATGTACTTTACAGGGGGCACCCTTATGTTCCGTTATGCCACTGCCAAGGAGAGATACAAAATCAGAGGAGAAATTAAGAACCGAAGAGATAAAAAAACAGAACTGAAGAAAGAGCCCACAGGAGAGACACATGAGTGTGAGTGTGGGATTTCTATACTGACAGGTAAAGATAGTAAAGGATCGAAATAAGAGAGAGATGGTGAAAGAAACAGACAGAATAAGAGATACCATACAGAGCTATAGGTAGAGAAATAGATAGTGAGAGATAGAAAGTGGAAACCTAGAGAGAGATACAAAAAAGTGTTAGGTAGAATGGAAGGTGTACACAATAAGTAATCATTGAATATGGAGACAGACATAAAGAAAGCAAGAGACAGAAAAGTTGGTGTCATAGATGGACAGAAATACAGAGAACTAGAAAGTCAGGCAGTTGATTGTACTTGGTGTAAGTGGAGGAGAAATGAGGGTCTAGAAATAGGGGTGAGATAAGATAAGAGATATACATGTGTTTCTGTGAGAGAGAGTGATAGCAACGATAATAGCTAGGGAATTAATAAGTCTGCATTTGGAGTGAATTCCTGCAGCTTTTCCAAATTCAAATCATGCCTCTGTCCACAATATAAAATACATACCAAGCTGTATGCAACCTCCAAAGGCATCACATGTGGAGACATTCCTGAGTGACAACCAAAATGTGAAGCCTTTTATAATTCTGATGCTACCTTGGATGCCTGCTGCAGCTTTCCACGGAGTATAACACTCACCTAAGGGTTGGTGGCAGTTATACAAGATCCAGAGATGACCAAGTAAATCAGTGCCTCAAGGGTGAGCAGTAACTTCGGACCTAAAAGTGAAGAAAGAATGAACTTCAGTGACCTGAGGATTATTAGGAGTCTCAAGTGCCTAAGATGAGCAGGAGCTCAGGGATCACCCTGTCCACAATATAAAAAACATACCAAGCTGTATGCAACCTCCAAAGGCATCACATGTGGAGACATTTCTGAGTGACAACCAAAATGTGAAGCCTTTTATAATTCTGATGCTATCTTGGATGCCTGCTGCAGCTTTCCACGGAGTATAACACTCACCTAAGGGTTGGTGGCAGTTATACAGGATCCAGAGATGACCAAGTAAATCAGTGCCTCAAGGGTGAGCAGTAACTTCGGACCTAAAAGTGAAGAAAGAATGAACTTCAGTGACCTGAGGATTATTAGGAGTCTCAAGTGCCTAAGATGAGCAGGAGCTCAGGGATCACCGTCCAGGGTAGGTGCCTCTGAGAACTAGCACTGGGAAAGCAATTATGTCACACATATGCAAAAGCTATTGGCTTTACCAATATGTTTTAGTCATGTTGTACACCAGTGTGGCTGCTGTTCAGCATAGCTAAAGGTTAGTGGGGTAAAGGAGGGTAGAGTGGAGTGTTCTAAAGTGGAGTAGAGTGGAGTGTTTTGGAGTGGTGTAGAGAGTCGTGAAGTCGAGTGGTGTGAAGCAGAATTGAGTGGTGTGGAATGGAGTGAAGTGGAGTGTCATAGAGGAGACTGGTGTAGAGTATAGTGGAATGTCATGAAGGGAGTACAGTGTCAGAGTGGAAGAGTGGACTTGAGTTGAGTGACGTAAAGTGGAGTAGAGTGTCACAGTGGAATAGAGTGCTATGGAGTGGTGTGGCATAGAGTGTTGTGGAGTGGTGTAGACAGAGTGGGGTGGCACAGATGGTGTTGCATAGAGTGGAGTAGAGTGTTTTAGAGTAGAGTGATGTAGAGCAGAGTAAATTGTTATAGAATGGGGTGGCATAGAGTGAAGTAGTGTAGGAGAGTGGATTGGAATAAAGTGGAGTAGAGTGGAGTGGCGTAGAATGGAGTGGCGTAAAGTGGAGCAGAGGAGTGGCATTGGGTGAAGCAGTAGAGTGGGGTAAAGTGGCATGGAGTGGCATAGAGGGAGATGTGTAGAGTGTTGTCAAGTGGATTAGTGTCAAAGAGTGTCGTAGAATGGAGTAGAGTAGAGTGAAGTAGTGTAAAGTACAGTGGTGCAAAGTTGATGTATAGTGCATTGGTTTTGAGTAAAGTGGTGTAGAGTCCATTGGCATAGTGTGCAGTGACTTAGAGTAGAGTGGTGCAGAGTAGGTAGCAGTGGTGTAGAGTGCAATGACTTAGAGTAGAGTGGTGCATAGTGGAATAGACTCAAGTAGAGTGCAGTGGCTTAGAGTGTAGGGCATAGAGTAGATTGTCTCAGAGTAGAGTGGAGTGGCGTGGAGTGGCACAGGGTAGAGTGGAGTGGTGCAGGGTAGAGTGCAGACATGTAGGGTAGAGTGACAGAGTGCAGTATTATAGAGTAGAGGGGTGTAGAGTGCAGTGGCGTAGAGTGCAGTGGTGCAGAACAGATTAGAGTAACATAAGGTGAAGTGATACAGAGTAGAGTGAAATGCATTGGCGTAGAGTGCAGTAGAGTGACATAGAGGTGAGTGGTGAAGAGTAGGATGCAGTGGCCTGAGTGCAGTGATACACAGTAGAGTGTCATTGTGTTCAATAGTGTGAGTGCAGTCTTGCAGAGTAGAGTATCATAGAGTGTAGTGTTGTAGAATGCAGTGGCATAGAGTGCACTGGCATACAGTGCATTGGCTTAGTGGCATACAGTGCATTGACTTATAGTAGTGTGGTGCAGCGTGCAGTGGTTAAGAGTTCAGTGTTGCACAGTCAAGTGGGGTAGAGTGCACTTGCAGAGAGTAGAGTGGTACAGAGTAGAGGGTGAAGTGGCATATAGTTCACTGTCATATAGTACAGTGGTGCAACATAGATTGGAATGGCGTAGAGCGGATTCGCGAACAGTGTAGTGGTGTAGAGTGTAGTGGCTTAGAGTGCATTAGCATAGAGTTCAGAACTGTGGCGTAGAGTAGAATGGTGCATAGTAGACTGTAGTGACATAGAGTGCAGTGGGGCAGGGCAGAGTGGCATAGAGTTCAATGGCAGAGAGTGCAATGTCATAGAGTGTAAAGGTGTAGAGTAGAGTGGTGTAGAGTGCATTAGTGTAGAGTGAAGTGGTGCAGAGTGATGAAGAGTAAAGAGGTGTAGAGTACAGTGGATATGAGTACAGTGTTACAGAGTAGGGTATAGTGGCATACAGTGTAGTGGTGCAGAGTAGATGGATGTAGAGTGCAGTGGTGTATAGTGTATTGGTTTTGAGAAAAGTGGTGTATTTGGCATGGATTGCAGTGGCGTAGAATAGCATGGATGGCATACAGTGCAGTGGTGTAGAGTGTAGTGGAGGGGTGCAGGGTAGATTGCAATGATGTAGAGTGGCATAGAGTAGATTGTTTCAGAATAGAGCGAAGTGTTGGCGAGTGCAGTGGTGCAGAGTAGATTAAAGTGTCAGCGTGGAATGGAGTAGAGTGCAGTGGTGCATAGTTGAGTAGTGTATTGTGGGGTGCAGTGGCATAGAGAAGAGTGGTATAGAACAGAGAGGCATTGAGAGACGTGGCGTAGGGTGGAGTGGTGCAGAGTAGAGTGCAGCGATGCAGTCTGGAGTGGCGTAGTGTGCAGAGCAGAGTGGAGTGGGGTAAAGTGGAGTATGCATGGTGTGGTAGCACACTGATATTACAAATAAAATGACCATTACCTTTGCACAGGCATACAGTTTTACTGATAAAAGTATACAGCACACAAAACATAATGTGTGGAAATGTCATCACCTATTGTATTGACTTGCTTTGATGGTATTAAAATATTTGTTTCCTTCACTCTTCAGAATTACCAAAAAATGTGCTTAATTTGTGCATTCCATATTATGACATATCTACATAGTTCATCTACAGATGTTTACATTTTGTTTTATTCTAGAAAAAAGAATAACATTGTACAGGTGTCTATCCAGCACACCTGAGCAGCCAGCATGATTGTCACATAAATCCTCTCATGTTGAAGTGAGAGAAAGAAAAATGAACTCGAAGCTTCCTCTGAAGACAGAGCCTGACATTTGACCTCAGTCTTTGAATGCACAGCAAATGTGACAAGATCCGAACACGATTTAAAGGCCTATTTACAGAAAATCCGTACTGGTGGGAGAATACTATAAATAGGGTTTGGGAAAGGGAGGGGACAAATTGAAGGTGGACAGTCTAAAACAAATAGAGCCATCAAATAGAAAGCAAGCAAATGTGAGTTACAAACCACAAAGCTAATGGTAAGCAATGGGCTGAATGGAAATGAAGGTGAATTGGAGTCTCAGAGATCCAAACCGAGTAGTACCCTTGAAGCTTGCCTGCTCACCCCATTTTCTTCTGTGGGCACCTTTATGAACAGGAATTTCAGGACATTAGGGGGAACAGAGCACCTGGTGAACTGAGGGTAAACATAGGAATCACAGTATCTTAGGTAAATTGTTCTTAGTAACTGGAGAGTGAGCTGTGGCAATTGGGGAACAGTGATGGCTTAAGGATAAATTGTGAAATCAGGTGAACTGAACTTCATTGGCATGTGAGACTGAGCAGGAGCCTTTTGGGACCTCAGTATGAGCACGTACTTTAGGGGACTAAGGGCCATATGTACGAATACTTTTACCCATAGACACAGAATGGGTAAAAACCTTTGCTACATCTGGCCCTAAGAATGGAAACACTAATTTTGAGAAAGTTTTAGGATAACCGGGCCCGTGTTCCTTTAGTGTGAACAGAAGGCTCCAGATATGAGGATGCATATGGTGTTCTGACTCATGGCCTGAAGACAGGCAGAGAATTTAGGGATCTTAGGGGAAGCACAGACTAAAGGACCACAGGGTGTCTAACAAATTCAGCAAGCAGGGTAGGGAAATGTATAGGCCTAAAGGTAAGGAGAAGAGACCTGTGAGTGAGTTGCAGTAGAGCAATGGTGTTTCTAGTTTTCACCAATGCTACTGGCTCTGCAAGCTTAAGAAGCTTACTTTATCACCGGTTTCTCCCAAAATGACCGGTGGCTGGGCCTAATTTTGGTCGCAATCCGACCCTGCCAGGCAGAACAACTCTATCTAGCTTGGGTGTCTCGGATTCAGAGGTGTCAGAGCTGTCCTTGGCTATCCTTGTTTCTCGATGTGAGCTGCTGGTGCTGGTTTTTCCACTCGGATGGTGCTGGCGAGAAAAAGGATGCATGTACTCGACAACGGAGCAACTGAGGTGGCTAGTAGAAGTTGCAGGGGTGTACCCTCCAGGTGTAGTTTTGAATACAGAAGCCAGTACCTGGACTAGCCACCAACAAACCTTGGCTTCACAAAAAAGAAGGGCTTGGCGATTCTGATGTCCCAGAGTCTGAAGGAAGATGGTAGTGGGCTTAAACTCACTGGAGGTTAGGACTATGTTTTCCAGAAGGCACCAGACCATTTATATCACTGGAGGTCAGGACTATGTTTTCCAGAAGGCACCAGACCATTTAGGTTTGGACGATCCCTCGGCAGGCCCGATGGCCAGTACTTTGTTGTTTGCAAGAATGCAGTTTCTACCTGCTGGCTGCAAGGCAGTAGTACCTCTAGCCTGAGCGAGTTCTTATGATGCCTTTCGGCTGCAGAGGGATTCTCCTTCCTTTTGGAAATAGTCCCTGGTCCAGGATGAGTTGTGGTTGTGCAGGTGCAGAGTGGCTACCACAGGTGCAGAGTTTCGCACCTTTTTATTTGAGAAGTCTTGGCGGTGCAGACATGGGTCTCTTCTTTGTCCTTGGAAACAGTTTAGAGCATATCTGAGGTTCTGGTGTCAGGGGGGACCTTAAATCCTAGATTTAGGGGCATTATGGGTGTGGGGACAAGTGGCCAATTGGCTACTAGTCCCTGTGACTAATCCACCCCTGAGTTGACCACATCCAGCTTGGTGTCACTATTTCTACCCGGAACATTCTATTTTGCCACTTTTCAAGATGGCAAAGCGCCCCCTTGGCCGTACAGACCAGGTAGCCCACTCTAGAGGTGTGGCTAGCCTTTTGGGGATGTACGCCTCCTGCCTATCTAATTTTCCCACCTGCCCGGGTGCAAATGTGCCTAGGGGGTGGCTTTGTCCTCCTCTAGGGGCCAACTTGCACATCAGATGCAGTGTGCCCTTTGAAGCTCACCTCCTTGATGTACCCCTTCACTAGCCTTCCTGCCAGGAAGGAAGGTGGCATCTCCTGCCCAGGCAGGTCTTTGTTTCTGGCTCCTGGGAGGGTTCACACCTCCTTACAGGGGTCAGAATCCAGTCTTGGTGGCAACACCTGCGAGCTAGAAGCCAAAGCACACGAAAGCCGGGGCAGCCTCTAAGATCGCCACCTGGGTGCATGCAACATCACCCTCAACATGAGATTCATATCAGGGGTGAGAAGGCACATTGTTTGATACCAACAGTACCATAATGGATGTGACGATCTCGGGTTGCCCAGGTGCCAGCCCAGGTTATCCTATGGACCACCTATCACTTATAGTAGCCTTTGTTGGAAAAGGCTAATATAGGGACATATGAGCTTACACTTATATGTCCACACTTTTAATGCAATAGACCCTGCCTCCTGGGCTCAGCAGGCCTTCCTTAAGGGTGACTAACAAATATTAAAAATAGTGCATTCACTTTTCCACAAATGGTGTGGGCAAAGTTGAGTCTGAACAGGTTACACTGCTCCTGCACAATGTAAACAAAAATGCGGGACAGGGAGATTAACGGTCCAGTGTATAGCCTCCCAAACCTACTCAAAATAAATACAAAATACACTGTTCCCAAGAGAAAAGAAAAAAGGTGGAGAGGATCACAGGGCAACCCTAAAGTTAGAAGCAAGTGCCCTCACACACCCAATCGGATGTCATGCTTCATCATCGGGCAAGCTCCTCGTCAGACTGGCGCTGCAATGTCTGACGGGCACCACTGTAAGGGGGCTCTTTGCTCGAGATCTTTTCTCAGTAGCACTGTGCCGTGATGAAAAAAAGGGAGAGTGAGTAATGCCCGTTTGCAGGCACTGCAAAAGTAAGGAGAGAGAGGAAAGAGATAAAATTGACTCAAAATCCGAACAGGACACCAAATTGTAATGAACAGGGAAAGGTGATAGCCAAGGTAATAAAAACAAAAAGGAGAGTGAGGAATGAGATAATGCTCAAAATACTCTCACAAAACACATGAAAATAGGGGATAAGGGTCTGTCTTAAACCCCTAGAGACGAGGTCAACATGTTTCATGTCTAAAAGGTCCAAATGGATCCTCCGACACATCATCAGGACCAAAAAGCCCAACTAAATACTTCTCTTATAGATTATAACTCAAGGGCACAATGTGTCTAAAACTGACAGTCACATTAAACTCCAGTCACTTACTACAGAAAAGGCTGCACGTCAGGCTAGTCTAGTGTAAGGGTCAACTCTGTTGTGAAAACAAACAAGAAAGCATACATATCATATCAATTGTATTTCAATCCAATCAACGCACACTCAAAATATAGGTGGCACGTTATCATACTTAATTGTTGTGTCTGGAATAGAGACACATTAGCTTACCGTCCCATTCTAAGGATCGGGCTTCATAGGAAAACACAAGCCAAGAGGAGAGCAATATCACTAAAATGACATAGCACATGGTTAGCAGCGTAAAAAACTCTAGGTATCCAAAAAGGTAATCATACAGGTCACCTCCGTATTCACCCCCATGTGCTCAAAGAAAACAGGGGCCAGACTCCACTTTCTGCTGGTGTCCCCAATAAAGCTGTTAAATACATCCCAAGGTATAGATTACTAAAGTCTATTTATGTCAGGGAAAAACTCCTACATTTACAATTTAAAATAATACAGGTAAAAATACACAGAGCATGGCAAAGATCCAACTGGCATCATAAGAAAACTGTGCAAGTCTAATCACGTGTAGATGGACAAGTAAGGATTATACGGCAACTCTTATGGGCATGATTTCTATAAAGCTAAGCACGCGTAAATAAGCGGCTTGTGCTCACAGCCAGACTTACTTGAAAATGGGCAATCCTCTGCATGGGATCTACCCGCGGACACGTTCCTGAACTGACAATCCGGTACGCGACCGGCCAGATGAAAAAACTGGCACGACCCGGATGTCAACGAAGGGGCACAGGCTCCCATAGGATTCACGCGATCACGTGTGTAGTGAACAGTGAAGACAGACTAGATCCCGAGTCCCGTAATAATCACTGAAAACGGACTACGGGAGAAAGTACAAGGAATAGTGTACAACCTAATGTAAAATTAATTACAAAACAAATAGAGAGTGAAGGGCTGCGGCCACATTAGCATTACTGACAACAATGCTCCACAATACCCATAAAAACAAGCTGTCTCAATGTGGTGAGAGTGTCACAGTGATATGCTATGACATGATAAGTCAAGGCTGAAAGAAGTAGAAAACTGGAGTTAGTCCCAGGGCATCTGGGAATAACAGCATGAATAGTAGAAATCAATTTCATAATAAGGAGCGCCACATCCTCAATCCAATAGTCAACACTCATCACTAAAATCTCTAGTAGAGATTACTTAGAGAGCCTGCAACAATAAGTCAAAAAAAGGGGGTGTAATCAAGTGCATGGCAGGGGCTAAAGGAGTGACGATAGGACTCCAAAAGTAAGTAATGAATGGTCCTGAGACAGAAACTTGCCCAGCCAGAAAGGTGTCAATCACTTATTCATCCCAGTCATGGCCTGCAAGGTAATCAACAGGTAAACTGCAGCCAAGGAATGTCATCATTGAGCCCGTGGATATTGGTCCCCAATTTAAATATTCAACGTTGCTCAGATTCAAAAAGGGAACTGGGATTGCTACTTAAGTGCCTCGGGGAGTGAAGGACTACCCCCCACATATCATCTGGGCTATGGTGGAGTTCCAAAAGTGTGCACTCAGTTTAGTGGTAATACAACCACACCTGATGTTACTGCAGTGTTCATTGATCCTTAATTTGACCGGTCTGGTGGTCATGCCAATGTAACGTAAGCCACAAGGGCACGTAATCATGTAAATACAGTTACGTGTGTTACAGCTGGTGTGTTTGACAAGTTGCCATGTGCCCAA
This sequence comes from Pleurodeles waltl, assembly GCF_031143425.1. Classification (NCBI taxonomy): domain Eukaryota; kingdom Metazoa; phylum Chordata; class Amphibia; order Caudata; family Salamandridae; genus Pleurodeles; species Pleurodeles waltl. The sequence continues at coordinate 733,947,776 of NC_090448.1, forward strand.
CGGTTCCAGGTCTAAGGTGTTCGAACGTCGGGTCAAAGGGCAAACATTACACTGACCTCAGGGATAGTGGCCTGAAACAGACAATAAACCCCACAAGGTCGTTTGTTTCATATCTCCCGAACGTGTGAGAGGGCGAGCATGCACCACTATATCTCTAATATTGTGGGTCCTTTTAAAAGCAAACAGAGGTTTAGGAATAGGTGTGCTTCCACTCTCTAAGATCGACCATCTTTTATTAATCAGTTTCTTAATGTTAGACAATGGGGTAAATGTGGACACACAAGTCAGTAGGTTATCAAGTGTCTTGGGGATGGTTGTCAGATGTGCATCTCTGTTATTGTTCCTGGCCCTCTTGCGTGCAGTATTGACAACTTGAAGAGGATAGTGTCTCTCATTGCAATTTAATGACATGGTCATTTCAAAAAGTTGAATGCTTCTGCAGTTACGTCGTAATCATAAAAATTGTCCGTAGGGTAAATTTTCTCGTAGTGCTCTAGGGTGATGACTATCAAAAAGTAGCAGGCTGTTGCGATCTGTTGTTTAACGATATGTACATGTTGTCAGTTTGCACATGTCAATGGTGATCATCAAATCCAGAAAAGGAATCTGTGTTGAAGAGACCGTGGAGGTAAACTTCAGATAGGGGTCAAGACTGTTGATCCAGATAGTGAAAGGTTCAACCCCTGCAGTTGATCCCTGCCAGACAATCAAAATATCATCAATGTAGCGTCGCCATAACTTGATGTTAGTATAAAAAGGATTGGCGAGAGGAAGTATATGTTGTTTCTTAAAGTCGAAGATATAGAGGCAGGCCAGACTAGGAGCAAATGTACTCCCCATAGAAGTACCCCTTATCTGATGGAAAAGGAAGTCTTTAAATTGGAAAATATGTTCAGTCATCGCAATTGTACCGAGTTGCATAATAAAATGTGCAGGAGTCGGAGAGTCCAATGAACTTACAAGCAGAGCATCCTCAACTACTTGAAGTGTCGCCCCTGAGGTATGTTAGGATACACGGCTTCAACATCCAGCGTAATCAAAGCGTGGACTTCTGTGGTTGAGTTAATGGCCTACATCAGGTTTAAGATATCCTCAGTATCTTTCAGATATGTGGTGGAATTCCTGACCAATGGTTGTAAGAAGTGGTAACAAAAGGGAGAAAGGGGCTCTAAAATCGATCCAGTGCCCAACACTATGGGATGCCCTGGGGGAGGTGGCAGTCGCCCCTTGTGTATTTTAGGGAGGCAGTAAAAGTATGGGGTCCGTGGATGAGCAGTCTCCAGAAATTCTGCTTCTTTCTGGGAAATCCACAGGTTGTTACGGGCCTCCTCTATCAAACTTTGTATCTGGATCTGTAATTGTTCTGTGGGATCTCTGGAAATAGGGGCATAGTAGGTAGAATCACTGAGGAGGCGCATACACTCCTGTCTATAATCAGTAGAATTCATAATGACAATAGCTCCACCTTTATCTGCAGGCTTTATCACAATAGATTCATCAGCTGCCAGAGTGTGTAAGGCTTCCCTCTCTTTGGATGAGATGTTGATGAATGGACGTTTGGCTTGTAATAGTTTGAGGTCAGACATGACTGCTTTCTCAAAGGCCAGGCCTTCACATGGCATGGTTGGAGATGGATGGAACAAAGGAAGAAGGTTTCCTTAAACCTGTGTCCTCATTCCGAGGAACACCCGGGTTGTCTTTGAAAAAGAAGTGCAGTCGGATTTTGCTAAACAATCTGGACCAGTGGTTCCCAACCTTTTGACTTCTGTGGACCCCCACTTTATCCTTACTGAAACCCGGGGACCCCCACTGAACCATTATTGGAATCCGGGACCCCCTACTGAGTCATTACTGAAAGCTAGGGACCTAATCTGTTAATATTATTTAATTTTCTAAACAGTCGCAGACCCCCTGAGGAGGCTTCGCGGACCCCCAGGGGTCCCCGGACCTCAGGTTGGGAACCACTGATCTGGACAGTTCACAGTTTAATCTGAAATAATCGTCATTCGGGGTAGGAACAAAGCCAAAGTCCTTGTTAAGAGCCACCGATTCATCAGAAGATAGGGGTCTAGTGGATAAACTGACTACTAGATTTTCCGTGGTTGATTCTTGCCCTGACTGTGAGTCACCATCTGAGGTTCCTCCTGGGACCAACGTACATGTCTTCCTCTTCCTCTCCTTCTGCCTCTTCCTCTGCCCTGGCCTCGGCCTAAAAAAGGCATGTAGGGCATCATGGGGCGGGGCTGGAAAAAAGGATATGGAGGCTGCCATCCCATGGCTTGATTCCCGACAAACTGTGGAAAATTGAAATAAGGTTGTGGCATATTTTCGTCAGTACTCCAGCTGCCAGATGACGACCCGCTGCTGTATTTGCGCGGCTTCTTATAGGAAGATATTGATTCATCTGATGAACGTGATTGAGTGTCACCTTCAAAGTCATCCCTGATATAAGAGTACACCTTCTCTTTACTGAACTTGTTAATGTCTTTTTGTAACTTTTTGCTGGGTCAAAAATTTCTTAGTTTCATTAAGTTCAGAATTTATCTCAGCTAGGAGACTCTTAAATGCAGTCAGTGTTACTGTTGTCTTCAAGGTGCTTTCAACCATGTTGATTTGAACAGCAATTGATTCAGCTATGCACTTGGATTTGTTAATAATCAAGACTAGCCAGTCTCTCGTACACTTCCAAGCGATGGCAGGCCTGTTGTCAGTAGTTTGCTCAGGTTATTCATTGTAACACTAACAGTGCTTTAGGCCCTGGTGACCCCTTTAATGCTCATGCCCTAGGTACTACTGGTACTTTAAAATAGAGACATATAATGAGGGCTAAAGCCCTTGCCAATTGGGGATACCAATTCACATATACCAAATTAGGGGGAGAGTACTGGAACTGGGGCCTGGTTAGCAGGCTCCAGTGCACTTTTAGAGCCATAACCAATGGCATCTAGAGTAAAAAGTTTGGGACTGACCATCCAAAAAGGACCCTTTCCTAAACATATATTAATTCAACCGAACAAAACCTTCAAACGTAATAGGCAGGATTGCAAAAAGGAGAGCTACTTACAGGTAGCTGGGGAGCTACTAGTAGCTCACGACCTACTTGTTGGAGAAGCCTGTCCTATACTTATACCTTGCTAATGCAATTTGGTGAGTCGATTCAGTCTTTGATCGTAATACATTCTCTGCTTCCCATTGTCACAAACTGCCCTTCAGCTCCATCACTATCTTAATCCTATCCTTATTCCCGTTAAAATGTGGTATAAGAACCCCGACCACTGGTTTGTAGGGTTCGTGGATGCTTACTCTGGATTTTACTGAAGCAGTATTTTCCCTACAGTACTGCTTGGTTGCTATGCATAAAAATTATTTTGTTTGCCAATCCGTTAACTTATTGGTATCTAATCTACACTTGGGGTATGTTGGTGAGCTTGGCCTTGAGTCAATTGCTCAAAATTGAGTAGCTAGAAATTCCCAGTGCCAGATATTTTGTATTACTAAATCTCCCTCTGCCCTGTATGCACAGTGTATGAGAAAATAATCTAATCAAGACACTGGGCCCTTGGTCCCTGAAATGTACCAGTATTGTCTGGTGTCTTGGTTCTCCTTCCTTCAAGTGTCAGTCAGACTCATAGCATCAGAAAACGAATACATTCATGTCCCGCTCTCCCCCCTCATAGTGAGATTAAGGTCACCTCGTAACAGTAGTAATGTTTGTCAAGTGTCCCGTTTTTTTCCACATTTGGGATTATAACTCTGGTAGGAAATAACAAAAGCCCACCATCAGCTGTTCACTGGTCCAGGTCCCACTAACTGTGACAAAACACCCTCTAGGATTCTCTCACTTCTTGCTGACGTGCTATGGAATGGATTTACAAGCCAGTACCCTGGCTCCTCTGCACCCTGAGGTGAATCCACAGTATCCCAGACCTTTTATCTGCTTCTCCCAAAGAACCCACATTGTTTCCACACCAGGTGTGTCTATAGTAGTAGAATAAAATAATGAACCGTGGTACCACAGCTCTTTTTACACTGATCCATCCCATTTACGTTACACAACAGCAAGGTGAGCACTATCCCTCATCTGTTAGCCCGTAGTTGTGCAGTTGTTCCCTGTGGGTAGAGTGATTTGCCAGGTAGCCCGTCCATCTAACCATGTGTGCATGTCCTGGTGTGTCAGGAATTTCCCTACATTGAATAATATTCTCATACCCCACTTTCTCAGGCTTAAAGCTACCTGCATCCTCAATGCTTGAGGTATCTATCACCCACACATTCCTGTCATCAATGTTATTGGGAACTATTATGTTTAATACTCTCTTTTCATTGACTGAATATAGGAGTGTTTCACAGTTCTTTAAGATACAAGATCTAGTTTCATGGTCGCCTCCAGTTGCACCGTCCCTTGGTTGCTTTGTCATCCGTGTCTTTTACCAAGAGTCCCCATGACCTGCCAAGTCTGGGGAAGCCATGTCATCTCGTCAAGATCCATCTCTTCACCGACCACTGGTTCATTCCTCTGTCTCCTTACTCCTTAGTAATATGTGTGCCTCTCTCTCCGTCCCCCTTACCCAAAGACTGCCACCCTTCCAGCCACTCCCAAGCCTCTTCTGGAGATTCAAAGACACATGATTGATCTTCGGCCAGGTTTTTAAACTTTTCTGGAAAAATTATCACGTACTGCTCATTCAGTTTTTGGAGCTCTGTTTTCACAGTGTCAAAGGATCTCTGGTTGGCCTGTACCTCCTGAGTATAATCCAGGAATATCAGTATAGTGTGATTCTCGAATTGTAAAGGGCCGATCTGACAGGCCGTCTTCCGGATTGAGTTGTGGTCCCTGAAAGTAAGGATACGCACTATAAGCAGTCCCAGTCTGGTCCCACGTTCATGTGGCATTCCCGGTACTCAGAGAGGCCTTTTGACCACAAAGTGGGAGGACAAGCTGCTCGGCTTAACTGTACTGAGGATGATGTTCTCAACAAAGTTTTCCACAGGTGTGCCTTCTGCTTTCTCCAGCACACTAACCAACCACATGTCGTTAGGCCTGGACTTTCCCTCTGCATCTTTGGCTTTAGCATGTAGGTGCTGGGGTCTCTTCTAGAGGTGGCATACTATTACCTGTAGAGTTTCAATGGATTTCGCTGATCCTTTAATGTAGCCTCTGATGTCTGAACCCTTTCTGAGATTTTCCTAATATCTATGTGTCCACTGCCACTGTGTTGATCTTATGTTTGAGGGAATATCTGATTTCATTGATGGCAAGCAACAGTTTCCTGAGCGATGGGTCCTTATCGTCTCCACAATATGTTATGAAATCGGCTATGGGTCCCCAGGCTCCTCCACCGTCATCTAACTCTTCATTGCTTACTTGTCCATTTTATTGGTTGGTACAGATTTTTGTAGCTTGTCCCAGACCATGTTGTTGGGATGTGGGGGGACACACTATAAGGGGGTTATCTTTTAAGTATAGCGATTGCGCACAGTGACGGTCGCTCACCTTATTTATTGATGACTTGTTGGAGCCCAAGTAAGGGGTTGTTGCAGAGGCAAAGCAGGAGACATTCTGGGGGGAGGGGGAGGCAGGAAGGATGGGAGAGGCACCAGCAGTCATATTTTTTCCATGGTCTTTACTTCCTCAAGGCCCTCTAAGGCTCATATGCTGTCCTGCAACCTCTACGACTCACACACGTAACCCACTTGTCCAACATTTGCCACTCACAAACTGCCACCCGCTTTCTCCCTCTCAGCATCTACTATGCAGAGCCTTTGAAGATTTCCCCACAGGTAGTGAGGGGGAAACAGCGACCCTCAACCCCAAACCTCTCTCTGCTGATTAGCATGGGTCTCTCATGCCCACAAAGTTAGTACTGATGTCAAGGCCCCGCTAGTTTCCTTCATCCGCTACAGGCTGCCGTCTTGGATTTTGGATGTCACAATGGCCAGTTGAGAACGAGTCAGACTACTTTGCAATTTTGCCCATTCAGGTGACTGGCATACAACCCTGCGATTGGGCCATCTTTAGCCGCAAGGGGAAACCCGTCACTGGCATGGAGAACACAAATCAATAACGGTACGATCCCCCATTGATTGGAGCTTGTTAACAAAAAATATATTAACTAGAAATGTTTGAATGAATGTTTATGCATTTTGAATAATGAAAAATGTAGAAAATGATTTACGTAGTAAAATAATGTGTACGTTTGAAAATGTGCCCTCGAAGAGTGGCTACCAAGATTCATGAATTATATTAAAAAGAGACTAACATATGTGGAACATTGAAAATGTATAATAATAATGTAGTAGTTTGTCATATTGAGAGATATAATGTATGTTTTGCATTATATTGTAGAACTTAACTTAGCCAAAGTTGTGGCCTAGTTTTACCAGGCCTCAGGCAGAAGCTGAATATTAACGTTCAATGTAGAAATGCTGATGTGCTGAACTGACCGTGAACTGTTGGCTGTTTAATAAAATCTGCTCAGCTAGAATTCTTTGCATGAACCGACAGACAGGAGATGATGGAATCAAAATTTGTGTCAAAGACTGTGTAAAGCATTCAGAGTGTACTTTCCCAGGACTTGAACAATAGAGACACTGACTGGAGAAGAAGATGCAACATTTTCGATACCTGACGAGCCGGATGATGAGAACATTGTACGGGGAACCAATCAACAATCTGAGAACTGTGTAATATTAGAATTCAGAGATTTGAATTAGGGAATTTATTGGTTAGGGTAAAATCATGTGATTAATTGACCAATTAGGAATTAGGGGATAGTCTTGGTGACTTTGATATAATGACGTGCCAGAAGGGGAGAGTTCAGATGTTAGGTGCAGATGTCCGGAGAGAGACTATGAGATCGAAGAGATTTGAGATTCTGTTATTGGGCGCATACTCTCTAAGGGGAGAGTCTGATGCGATGCTGATCGATTGATGACCTGAAGACGAAGTCTGACTTTGTTGATGATCCATACTGTGGATAGGTAGCTATGGCAATGTGACTGAATGTCTTTTATGCCTTTTCTTTCTAGGTACCAACTGTGCTCTCTAACAGTTTTTCTTTTAGTTAGACCGCAAGACCCTGAAAGGTAGGTGTAAAGTGCACCTACTACCCCCAGAGAGCACAGAAGTCGTGATAGGGGGATTCTGCAGGAAGAACAAACACCAGCAATGCAACAACTGTGGATTTCTGGACCTGAGTACCTGTAAGACAAGGGGACCAAGTCCAATAGTCGCAACAGTGTCGAGAGTGGGCAGGAGCCCAGGAAATGCCAGCTAAGGGTGCAAGGAAGCTGCCACTGGATGGAAGAAGCTTGGAGTTCTGCAAGAAAGAAGAGAGCTAGGGACTTCTCCTATGGATGATGGATGTCCCACGTCGCGATGAAGCTAGCAGAGGTATTCCCACGCAGAAAGACCGCAAACAAGCCTTGCTAGCTGCAAGGGTCGCGGTAGAGGTTTTTGGGTGCTGCTGTGGCCCAGGAGGGACCAGGATGTCGCCACTTGGAGGAGGAGACAGAGGGGGCGCCCAGCAACTCAGGGAGCCCTCACAGAAGCAGGCAGCACACGTAAAAGTACCTGAACAGGCACTTGGAAGGAAAGTGAACTGGAGTCCATGCGAAGTCACAAAAGGGAGTCCCACGATGCCGGAGGACAACTCAGAGTGTTGTGCACTGCAGGATAGAGTGTCGGGGACCCAGGCTTGGCTGTGCATGAAGGAAATCCTGGAAGAGTGCACAGGAGCCCGAGCAGCTGCAAATCACGCGGTACCCAGCAATGCAGTCTAGCGTGGAGAGGCAAGGACTTACCTCCACCAAACTTGGACTGAAGAGTCACTAGACTGTGGGAGTCACTTGGAGAGAGTTGCTGAGTTCCAGGGACCACGCTCATCAGGATGAGAGGGGACCCAGAGGACCAGTGTTGCAGTCTTTTGGTCCCTGCGTTAGCAGGGGGAAGATTCCGTCAACCCACCAGAGATTTCTTCGGAGCTTCTGGTGTAGGGTGAAGGCAGGCTACCCCCAGAGCATGCACCACCTGAAAACAGTCGAGAAAGCCGGCAGGATGAGGCGATACAAGGTTGCTAGTAGTCATCTTGCTACTTTGTTACGGTTTTGCAGGCGTCCTGAGCAGTCAGCGGTCTATCCTTTGGTAGAAGGTGAAGAGGGAGATGCAGAGGAGCTCTGGTGAGCTCTTGCATTCGTTATCTGAAGAATTCTCCAAAGCAGAGACCCTAAATAGCCAGAAAAGTAGGTTTGGCTACCAAGGAAGGAGGATTGGCTACCAAGAGAGGCTTATCAGAAGGAGCCTCTGACGTCACCTGCTGGCACTGGCCACTCAGAGCAGTCCAGTGTGCCCCCAACACCTCTGTTTCCAAGATGGCAGCAGTCTGGGACACACTGGAGGAGCTCTGGGCACCTCCCCTGGGAGGTGCAGGTCAGGGGAGTGGTCACTCCCCTTTCCTTTGTCCAGTTTCGCGCCAGAGCAGGGCTGGGGGATCCCTGAACCGGTGTAGACTGGCTTATGCAGAGCTGGGCACCATCTGTGCCCATCAGAGCATTTCCAGAGGCTGGGGGAGGCTACTCCTCCCCAGCCTTCACACCTATTTCCAAAGGGAGAGGGTGTAACACCCTCTCGCAGAGGAAATCCTTTGTTCTGCCTTCCTGGGTCAGGGCTGCCTGGACCCCAGGAGGGCAGAAACCTGTCTGAGGGGTTGGCAGCAGCAGCAGCTGCAGTGGAGACCCCGGAAAGGCAGTTTGGCAGTACCCAGGTACTGTGCTAGAGACCCAGGGGATCATGGAATTGTCCCCCCAATACCAGAATGGTATTGGGGTGACAATTCCATGATCTTAGACATGTTACATGGCCATGTTCGGAGTTACCATTGTGACGCTATACATAGGTAGTGACCTATGTATAGTGCACACGTGTAATGGTGTCCCCTCATTCACAAAGTCCGGGGAATTTGCCCTGAACGATGTGGGGGCACCTTGGCTAGTGCCAGGGTGCCCACACATTAAGTAACTTTGCACCCAACCTTCACCAGGTGAAGGTTAGACACATAGGTGACTTATAAGTTACTTAAGTGCAGTGGTAAATGGCTTTGAAATAACGTGGACGTTATTTCACGCAGGCTGCACTGGCAGGCCTGTGTAAGAATTGTCAGAGCTGCCTGTGGGTGGCAAAAGAAATGCTGCAGCCCATAGGGATCTCCTGGAACCCCAATACCCTGGGTACCTCAGCACCATATACTAGGGAATTATATGGGTGTACCAGTATGCCAATGTGAATTGGTAAATGTAGTCACTAGCCTGTTAGTGACAAATTTGGAAAGCAGAGAGAGCATAACCACTGAGGTTCTGGTTAGCAGAGCCTCAGTGAGACAGTTAGGCATCACACAGGGAACACATATAGGCCACAAACTTATAAACACTGGGGGCCTGGCTAGCAGGATCCCAGTGACACATAACAAACATACTGACAACATAGGGTCTTCACTATGAGCACTGGGCCCTGGCTAGCAGGATCCCAGTGATACAGTGAAAACACCCTGACATATACCCACACACAGGCCAAAAGTGGGGGTAACAAGGCTAGAAAGAGGCTACTTTCTCACACAACCCCCCAAACGAAGGACAATAAGGCTAACCTTGGCCAGTTGAGTCTTTATTGTCTAAGTGGTGATAAGTGGAGAATAGCTCTGCAATAGACTGGTTACTCCCTTTATAATCCACTATATGGTTGCTTCCCTGTGGGGATGTAAACCACCCTGTTTGAAGTTTTTTAGCTAACCAACAATGTGAAGATATATTCTCAGAGTTCCTATCAGTGAGCTTTAGTTTAGAACAGTGGGAATTGTCCACTGGACCTATTTCTATTGATGAGAATGCCAGACAGGGATGCTGTCTCAGTAAAGCCATAGCTGGGCAAAAACTTTGTCCATATGGCTGTAAGAGAGAACAAGGATGCTGTTTCTCTTGAGTTGGAGCAAGGCAGGGATGCTGTCCTACGAGCTGCATTCTAGGGCAGGGCTGCTGTCCTAAGTGTTTTGAGGCAGTGCAGGGTTGCTGCACTTAAGTTTCTCTGGGAGGGTTGGAGGGATGCTCCATGTTAACTAAAATGGTGGACTTTTTCTCACCAATATTAGTTATCCCACAGAGAGGTACTTCCACCTCAGGGAGTACAGCTGTGCCAGCTGAGGGTTTCCCTTAGTACAGGTGCCACCCCAGGAGAGGTTTCTCCTACCACAGGAATGGTATCCTGAATGGCAGGGTGGGTAAGGGATACTGTGATGCCCTTTTTACCTGTTGTTGGAGAAGGATGCTGAGTTTTCAGGCCTGTTCCTCTCCTTTGCTTTTTCATTTCAGCTGAAATGAGAGGAAGCAATTCCTCAGGGATACCCAGCATGGTACTCTAGCTCAGCCCAACCTGAGGTCTCTAGGTCATTACCTAAGAGACGGTCTACAGGTAAGCTAGGTGACACTGCCACCTGTTTAGGGCCAGTAACTCCACCCCAACTAAGCTGAACTATAGCTAAGGGAAGAAACTTAGTGGAGTTATGGACATTAATAATCTTGTACTGTTGTCCAATGATGTGTTGTTCACGAGACACTAGGTTTTCAGTCACCAAAGTGATACTGGCACCTGTGTCCCTGTAGGCCTGGGCCTCAACACCATTTATTGAAACTGTCTGCCTGTAGTTATCCATTGTAAGGGGACAAGCAGCCAATGTGGCAAGGCCAATGCCACTAGGTGTGACAGAAACTGTCTTGGGACTGACTACCCCAGTTTCTATGATTGACCCATAAGTGAACCCAACTACACCCTTACTTTGACTGTTGCCAGCAGTCCCACCACTATTACCACTACTGCTAGGGGCACTAGAGTTTGATGTATTAGTGGTTGTTGGCTCAGGGGGTTTACCTGGACAGGACTTATCCCCTTGCCAATGGCCTTTAGTTTTACACACATAGCACCAAGGCTGTTTAATGTGTGTATGTTGTGAAGAAGAGGAAGAATTTGATTTACCTCCACCCCCTGAAGAGTGTTTAGGATTTGAAGAAGGATCTTTGGTTTTACTCTTATCCCCATGCTTATCCTGAGATTTCTCACCATCTTTCTTCTTGCCATCCTTGTCACCTCCTATATGAACTTTTCTGTTCACTCTTGTTCTGACCCATTTGTCTGCCTTCTTTCCCAATTCTTGGGGAAAGGTCAGATCTGAGTCTATCAAGTACTGATGTAACAAGTCAGACACACAGTTATTCAGAATATGCTCTCTCAGAATAAGATTAGATAGGCTTTCATAGTCAGATACTTTACTGCCCTGTAACTACCCCTCCAAGGCCTTCACTGAACAGTCTACAAAGTCTGTCCAGTCTTGCGAGGACTCTTTTCTGGTGTCTCTGAACTTAATCCTGTATTGTTCAGTGGTTAAGCCAAATCCATCCAAGAGTGCATCCTTCAAAACTGTAAAATTGTTAGCTTCACTTTCTCTAACAGTAAGGAGCCTATCCCTACCCTTTCCAGTGAAAGATAGCCACAGTATAGCAGCCCACTGCCTTTGAGGGACCCCCTGTACCATACAGGCCCTCTCAAGTGCAGCAAACCACTTGTTGATGTCATCCCCCTCCTTGTAAGTGGGGACTATCTTGTGCAGATTCCTGGAATCATGCTCTCTAACAGGATTACTATCAGGAATACTGCTGCTGCCACCATGGGGTCCAAATCCCAATCTCTGTCTTTCCTTCTCCAGGTCTAGGGATTCCCTTTCTGAGGCCAGCTGTTGCTGTTTAAGCTTCAGCCTGGTCTCATCAACCCTCAACATTTTGAGTTCCCTTTCTAACAAGTTATCCTCAGGGTGGGTGGGTTGGGAATGCTTGGACACAGAAGACAAATTGGAAACAACAGAGGGGGATCTGACCCTAACTGACTGAACCCTAGCAACTTGGCCTCTAGGAATAAAGACTTCCCTACTGTGATGGGAACCTCCATTACTACCAACATTACTGGGGGTCCTGCTAGGGGGCAGATCCTGTTCAGAACCCTCCCCACCTCCCTCAAGGAGATCCCCTGAGTCAGAATGGGAACCTTCTATTAACCTCTCATTTGATGTGCCTGCTTGGGACTCATCATTTACAATAAGCATGTTAAATAGAAACTCTTTTGTAGGGTTCTTTCCTATCACTAAACCTCTATCTAAGCAGGGACTGCTTAGGCTCTTGTAATTCAAATTGTCATAAGTAGTATTGGCCATTTTAAGAGAAGAATCTTCTACAGACATGATAGTAAAAGGTTTAGAAATAGTGAGAAGGAAGAAAAAGTTTCATGACTTTTTAAAGAACAGAGAAAAAAACTTTTTTTAACTTTTAGAAAACTTTTAGAAGTTTTAGAATACTTTTCAGAACTTTGTAAAAAGCTTGAGAGAAGAAAAGCAAAACTTTTTGGTTAGGTGTACATACACTGAACTGTTTTGTATATTATTCTCTTATGAAAAGTACACAATGACAAAGTGGTAAGTAGTTACAAGTACTTATCCCACCGCTGCACAACCAATGTAGGAGGCTGGCCTGGCTTGTAGTGGGTACCAGAGGTACTTACACCTTGTGCCAGGTCCAGTTATCCCTTATTAGTGTAGAAGAGGTGTTTCTAGCAGCTTAGGCTGATAGAAGGTAGCTATGGCAAAGCAGCTTAGGCTGAACTAGGAGACATGTAAAGCTCCTACTATACCACTGGTGTCATATGCACAATATCATAAGAAAACACAATACACAGGGTTACTAAAAATAAAGGTACTTTATTTTTATGACAATATGCCAAAAGTATCTCAGTGAGTACCCTCAGTATGAGGATAAGATATATACACAAGATATATGTACACAAACCAAAATTAGGTAAGTAATAGCAAGAAAGGTAATGCAAACAGTGTAGAATTACAATAGATTGCAATAGGAGCACATAAGTATAGGGGCAACACAAACCATATACTCCAAAAGTGGAATGCAAACCACGAATGGACCCCAAACCTATGTGAGCTTGTAGGTGGTCGCTGGGACTGTAAGAAAACAGTGAGGGTTAGAAAAATAGCCCACCCCAAGACCCTGAAAGGTAGGTGTAAAGTGCACCTACTACCCCCAGAGAGCATAGAAGTCGTGATAGGGGGATTCTGCAGGAAGAACAAACACCAGCAATGCAACAACAGTGGATTTCTGGACCTGAGTACCTGTAAGACAAGGGGACCAAGTCCAATAGTCGCGACAGTGTCGAGAGTGGGCAGGAGCCCAGGAAATGCCAGCTGAGGGTGCAAGGAAGCTGTCTCCGGATGGAAGAAGCTTGGTGTTCTGCAAGAAAGAAGAGAGCTAGGGACTTCTCCTTTGGAAGACGGATGTCCCACATTGCGATGAAGCTTGCAGAGGTTTTCCCACACAGAAAGACCGCAAACAAGCCTTGCTAGCTGCAAGGGTTGCAGTAGAGGTTTTAGGGTGCTGCTGTGGCCCAGGAGGGACCAGGATATCGCCACTTGGAGGAGGAGACATAGGGGGTGCCCAGCAACTCAGGGAGCCCTCACAGAAGCAGGCAGCACACGGAAAAGTACCTGAACAGGCACTTGGAAGGAAAGTGAACCGGAGTCCATGCGAAGTCACAAAAGGGAGTCCCACGATGTCGGAGGACAACTCAGATTGTTGTGCACTGCAGGATAGAGTGTCGGGGACCCAGGCTTGGCTGTGCATGAAGGAAATCCTGGAAGAGTGCACAGGAGCCGGAGCAGCTGCAAATTATGTGGTACCCAGCAATGCAGTCTAGCGTGGGAAGGCAAGGACTTACCTCAACCAAACTTGGACTGAAGAGTCACTGGACTGTGTGAGTCACTTGGACAGAGTTGCTGAGTTCCAGGGACCACGCTCGTCAGGATGAGAGGGGACCCAGAGGACCAGTGTTGCAGTCTTTTGGTGCCTGCGTTAGCAGGGGGAAGATTCCGTCGACCCACGGGAGATTTCTTTTGAGCTTCTGGTGCAGGGTGAAGGCAGGCTACCCCCAGAGCATGCACCACCTGGAAACAGTCGAGAAAGCCGGCAGGATGAGGCGATACAAGGTTGCTAGTAGTCGTCTTGCTACTTTGTTGTGGTTTTGCAGGCGTCCTGAGCAGTCATCGGTCGATCCTTTGGTAGAAGGTGAAGAGGGAGATGCAGAGGAACTCTGGTGAGCTCTTGCATTTGTTATCTGAAGAATTCCCCAAAGCAGAGACCCTAAATAGCCAGAAAAGGAGGTTTGGCTACCAAGGAATGAGGATTGGCTACCAAGAGAGGTAAGAGCCTATCAGAAGGAGCCTCTGACGTCACCTGCTGGCACTGGCCACTCAGAGCAGTCCAGTGTGCCCCCAACACCTCTGTTTCCAAGATGGCAGAGGTCTGGGACACACTGGAGGAGCTCTGGGCACCTCCCCTGGGAGGTGCAGGTCAGGGGAGTGGTCACTCCCCTTTCCTTTGTCCAGTTTCATGCCAGAGCAGGGCTGGGGGATCCCTGAACTGGTGTAGACTGGCTTATGCAGAGATGGGCACCATCTGTGCCCATCAGAGCATTTCCAGAGGCTGGGGAGGCTACTCCTCCCCAGCCTTCACACCTATTTCCAAAGGGAGAGGGTGTAACACCCTCTCTCAGAGGAAATCCTTTGTTCTGCCTTCCTGGGCCAGGGCTGCCTGGACCCCAGGAGGGCAGAAACCTGTCTGAGGGGTTGGCAGCAGCAGCAGCTGCAGTGGAGACCCTGGAAAGGCAGTTTGGCAGTACCCGGGTACTGTGCTAGAGACCCGGGGGATCATTAGACATGTCACATGGCCATGTTCAGAGTTACCATTGTGACGCTATACATAGGTAGTGACCTATGTATAGTGCACGCATGTAATGGTGTCCCGCACTCACAAAGTCCGGAGAATTTGCCCTGAACGATGTGGGGGCACCTTGGCAAGTGCCAGGGTGCCCACACACTAAGTAACTTTGCACCCAAACTTCACCAGGTGAAGGTTAGACACATAGGTGACTTATAAGTTACTTAAGTGCAGTGGTAAATGGCTGTGAAATAACGTGGACGTTATTTCACGCAGGCTGCACTGGCAGGCCTGTGTAAGAAATGTCAGAGCTCCCTATGGGTGGCAAAAGAAATGCTGCAGCCCATAGGGATCTCCTGGAACCCCAATACCCTGGGTACCTCAGTACCATATACTAGGGAATTATATGGGTGTACCAGTATGCCAATGTGTATTGGTAAATTTAGTCACTAGCCTGTTAGTGACAAATTTGGAAAGCAGAGAGAGCATAACCACTGAGGTTCTGGTTAGCAGAGCCTCAGTGAGACAGTTGGGCATCACACAGGGAACACATATAGGCCACAAACTTATGAGCACTGGGGTCCTGGCTAGCAGGATCCCAGTGACACATAACAACCACACTGACAATAGAGGGTCTTCACTATGAGCACTGGGCCCTGGCTAGCAGGATCCCAGTGATACAATGAAAACACCCTGACATATACTCACAAACAGGCCAAAAGTGGGGGTAACAAGGCTAGAAAGAGGCTACTTTCTCACAATTGTGTTTGCAGATGCTTATGCAAATCACAGGTGAATTGTGACGTATGTGAGAGAAAGTAAGGAGTCTGCGTCCTCCAGGTAAAAGTTTAGTAGGAGTGTGCGTACTCCGCAGTATGAGAGTAGGGAAGTCGTCGAACTTCACATGTGTGTGGTGCTTTGTGCTCAAAAATTGCCCACGTGGTTGTTGGAGATGTACGGACCCTGCGAAGACTCCAAAATATATTGACAAGTGTAGGAGAGCCTTGGCTATATGTTGTAATCTGTCTGGTTTAGTAGGTTGATCGGGTGTGGTCAACAAGTTGATGTGTAAGTTAAGTGAGCAAGAGAAAATTTTGACTGAGATTTGGGGAGTCCTATGTGCACCAGGACAGACCCATTGATCAGTTGAAAGTGAAATTTGCAGGTCAAATTTTGCTTGCGAATGTGGGAGACTGAGAAAGAGGAATAGCTGCATGAGCGAAAAAGGGCCATCAGTGAAAATCCGTAAGGTCTCTGATACGATTGTGTACTTTTCTGTAGTAAACCAACCGGTTTGTTTGTTGGTTATTGGTTTTTGGTTAGTGCTCGCAATAATTTGCATTAGTTTTGTGTGAATTGGACTTTAGGAGGACAAGCCGCAAGACTTTGTCAGCCGCAGTGTGTGAGGGTGACGTCAGGTTGAGTCGCGTTGGCATAGGTTGGTTAGTGAGAAGAGTCGCGAGCGGATTGGCAGCTGTCCATGAGAGGCAATAGATTGAGAAAGTGGATGAAGGGAATCCTGGAAGTAAAACTCATTTCCTGATTTGATTTGTGTACAAAAAGGATAGAAAGATGAAGATTTTCAAAGCGTTTAAGAGTGCCATGAAGGGTGAAACATACATTAAGGTGACAGTGGGAGGGCCTACCCTTCTGGAAAATTCTCCAGCTTATATTGTGATGGAGGAGCGAGGTGTCGCACCATGTCTTTGGTTGAAGCAGTGGTGCAAATTGACAGAGAAACTGGGAGCTTTAGCGTTTCCAGAGTATGGAACGTTTAATTTGAGAATTTTGGGTCAGTTACGGATGACGCTTTATGAGACAAAGCCTCTTCTGAGACCAGCACATTTTGAGGCATTAGTAGTTTGGGAGCTTGTAGCGAGACAGCAGCAAGAAATCAAATTCCAGCAGAGAATGAGGAAGGTAGAGACGTCCCTAGCAGAAGTAAGATGGGATTGGGAACAGAAGAGGTAGAGAATAACGACATTGCAGGATGTCAAGTTGTTTCCTGCTACCACGGAGGAAGATGAGGCAGAAGGGAAAGAGGAAACTAGCAAAAGTGACAAGAGTCCGTCAGGGAGTAAAAAGAAAAAAAAGGCTTACATAGTAGAAGAAGATTCAGATGTCGAGGATCTTATTACTCAGATGCTGAGGGACAGACCTCCACCATATGCAGTGAATGAAGGGGGTCCAAGTACTAGTTCTGCTCCAACTGCCCCAGCCCAAGTGTTGGGGACAGCGGGACCAGTGCAAACAGATAATGGACTGCTACAAGGGATAATGCAGAGTACTCCCAATGCAGTGACTACTTCGGTAGTCCAAGCATAGATGCATCCACCACCGGTACAGAGAATTTATCCAGAGATACCAATTCTTGAGAAAACTTCGAACTTAGTGGTGCCTTCGGAGCAAGTGGTTCCGAGGCCGATTTTAGTTCAGACCGAGCCGACTCCAATGTTGATGCCTCAGGCACAGCCACAGGGTTTGCTGAAGTTCACACCAATGACAGGGACACAGTCAGATGTGACACCAGTGATGACTTAGAGCATGGGAGTAGCTCTTCCACAGAAAGCGGGTGTCAGAGCGTCACCAGATGCAATATCGCAGCCCATTACTGTTGGTCCAGCGGTACCATTATTCGCGCAAAATAAGCCAATTACAGGAGTACAGGGTGAAATGTCACAGAGCCTTGTGAGGAGGGGGGTGAGAGAGCATGCGCAGGTAGTTTCGTTTATGGGGCAGACCTTCGATGGATCTAGGCCATTGATGGACCTTAGTCCAGTTATAGCACTTCCAGATGCCATGAGTGGCCCAAGTGTAAGTCAGAGCTTGAAGCTTTTGACACTGCAAACTCCAGGTGCAGGGGTACAACAGTTGCCATTGCCAAACGCAAGTAATGTTTCATTACAGGGATTGACAGCACAGCAGTTAAATGAGTGGTCAGACAGTCTGAATACCCCACGGAATGCATCCAAGGGTGAAGAGCAGCTTGATCATGTGAGGCTGGCTACAGAAATAACTGAACTAGTTGAGGGATCAATGGGAGTGAATAGGTTAGAATCCTACACCAAAGAAGAGCTGAGATACTTGTGTCCAAGAATTACAGAGAAGTGGGTAAGATACATCAGAAATTGGCAGATTTGGCAGAAAAGCATGACATAGAAATTGAGAAAACGAAGCATTTGAAAAGGAGTTACAGGTTAGATTTTGAAGCAAAAGATTTTGAACACATGAGATCAGCTGGGATGAAAGCGCATCTTAAAGAACTATTGCAGACTGCTCAGATGTGGGGAGCATTAGAAAAGTGGGAAGGCAGATGGGCAAAGAAGAAGGATAAATGAAAATGAGATTTAGAAGAAAGGTCCAGTAAAAATTCTACCAATGAGGGAAATTCCAGGAGGGCAGTTTGTCCATGTTCCTTGGCACAGGAATTATATTCTGTCATTCACAAATGATTATCCAAAGCTGAGGGAGAAACTGGTTGAATGGTACCATCAGACAGATAGATTTGTGAAGCTTTCAAAATGTCTGTAGGAAGACCTGAAAACACCGTTGGAGATAGTGGTGCCAGCTGAATTGTGGTTTGAATGCAAGAGAGCAGTAGATTGGTTGACGAGTGAACCAGAAAGAGTTACAGGTGAACCATCACCCGAAGTAATGAAAAATTATTATAAGGTGATTGAGTTCCTGAAGACGAGAATCTCGCCTAAAATTATTGATTGGCAGAGAATTGACAGGGCAGTACAGGAAGTAAAGGAGTTGATACACACATTCTATGAGAGATTGTTGAAAGCGTTCAAGGAGTACAGTGGTAAAGAAGCGATCGAGCCAAAAGACATGTTGCATTTTGTGTTTAGATTTGTGGAAGGATTGAGACCTGAAATAGGACAGATGATTAAGAGTCATTTGATTTGTTGGCATGCAAAGCCGATTGATGAGGTGTTGCAGTATGCGAAATACTGTAGTGACGAGATTGAGTTAAAGCAGAAGAAGTTGAAGGAGAAAGCGATGGTGATGCAAATTAAGGCAGCTCAACCAGGAGTGCAGGGAGCTTTTGTGCAGCTGATACCACAGCAAAAGGGAACTGTTATATTCCAACCCCAGGTGAGAGGTAGAGGATGTGGAATTAATATGAATCATGGAGCAGATTTGAATACTGTAGTGCTTCAGAATGATGTGCAAGGGATGAAGAAAATGTTACTGTGTCACCTTTGTGGAAACGTGGGACACTGGAAATGGGAGTGTCCGATGATGGTGCAGGATGGTGTTGTTCAGCAAAGTGGTGATGTCAATACATTTCAGACTGTGAAAGTCCCAAGAATGAGAGGACTTAATCCGAATTTTCAGAATAACATGAATCAAGTAAAAAAAAATCAACACATGCAGCAGGTGCCAATGCCTTGTGAACAAATGACACAGTTGCAACCAATGCAGCAGCAGGTTCCTATGGTACCTGGACAGCAAATGCAGATACCTCAGGCCCTGATGGAGCAGCAACAGATGATGCTTACTCAGCAGGTCACAGGTCAGAGACAAGACAGAAGTAGTGATACAGTGCACCAATTCCCATTACATAGTGAGAATGAAATAAATGGTGAATGGGTGTCTGATAGTTCGGATGAGGAGCCATGTATGCTTGCAGCCTCATTAGAAGTAGATCAACGAGGACCCTTTGTGAGAGGAAAGGTGATGGGTCATAGGGTCTCTTTTTTGGTGGACACTGGAGCTACACGCTCTACAGTGAGAAGTCAAGAAGTTCCGAACTTACCTCTCTCAGGAAGATCAGTTCAGGTTGTAGGGGTAGCGAATAAGCAGTTGATAAATACGATCATAGATCCAGTACAGGTTGAGATTGGCAACGTTCAGGGACTGCATGAGTTTGTAGTCTGTGATTCAAGTCCAGTATCCCTATTGGGAAGGGACTTATTGTGCAAAACCAGATGTTCGATTAATTGTTCAACTGCTGGAATAGAGGTCCAGATGAATAGTGATGATGAGGAAGAACAAACTCCAGAAATTGAGAATGAAACCACTTATGAAGAATACCCATTGATTGAGTTTTTCCCGATGTTTACGGTGAAAGAACTGCATGTAGACTTGCAGGGAACAGTGCAGGAAAATGTGTGGGACTTGACAGGTAAAGAAGTGGGTTTGATTAAGGGAGTGGAGCCAATTAAGATCACTTTGAAGCCAAATGTAGTGTTTCCACAGCTTCCACAGTATAACATGGCACAAGATATTCTGATGAAAGTGGCACAAATAATTGGAGATTTCCTGAAATAAGGGGTTTTGAAAGAAGTGCTGAGTAGTCCATGTAAATCACCGATAATGGGCTTGAAGAAACCTTGTGGGAAAGGGCGAATTGTGCAAGACTTGCGAAAAGTGAATGACATGGTGGTCAAGTGTTGTCCTGTGGTGCCAAACCCAGCAGTAATAATGTTTCAGATTCCATGTGATGCGGAATGGTTCACAGTGGTTGATTTGTCACAAGCTTTCTTTTCTGTGCCTCTTCATGAGGATAGTCAGTTTCTCTTTAGTTTCAAATTCCCAGACAGAGTCTACAGCTGGTGTAGGCTTCCTCAAGGGTACACGGAGTCACCGTCTTTGTTCAAGCAGATTTTGAAAAATAATTTTGAGTCATTGGAACTACTGTGACTTACTGATTGCATCCAAAACAAGGGACGAGTGTAAGTACGACTCGATTGCCCTGTTGAATCATTTGGGAAAATTTTGACATAAGGTGTCACCTTTGAAATTACAGTATTGTCAGAAACCAGTGAAATATTTGGGATACCAAATTGAGAAAGGGTTAAGGAGAATTTCCAGAGAAAGGATTACAATGATATTGCAGAGAAGTCCCCCGACTTCACAGAGATATGTCAGAATGTTCCTGGGAATGGCAGGCTATTGTAGTCAGTAGATTCCAAATTTTGCTGAGATTGCCAAACCATTGCAGCAGTTGACACATAAGGATGTTATAGATCCTATTACATTAGACCATGATCAGATGAAAGCGTTTACTGAGTTGAGAGAGAGTTTGTGCAGAGCTCCAGCGTTGGGAATGCCTGATTACACGAAGTAATTCACATTGTTTTGTCATGAACGTGAAGCTTATTCTTTGTCTGTCTTGACACAGGTCCATGGAGGTGCTTATCACCCAGTTGCTTCTTTTTCAGCTTCCTTGGACCCAGTTGTAGTAGCCTTACCGGGTTGTCTGCGTGCAGTTGGTCAAAGCCTTTCACAATGCGAGGGAGTAGTGATAGGATACCCTCCGACGGTAATTGTACTTCACTCTGTTGAAATTTTACTGACAAGAACGAAAACACAGTATTTGACTAGTGCCAGACTGACAAGGTATGAGATGAGCATTCTAGGTGCTCCAAATGTAACATTGAAAAGATGTGCAGGCCTGAATCCGGCAACATTACTTCCAAGTGATACTGTTGAAATCAGAGATACACGATTAGAAGAAAATGACCAAATTGTCTTTGTTGATGGTTCATGTCTCAGAGATGGTACAGGAACATTAAGAGCAGGATATGCTGTGTGCACAATTACAGGTACATTAGAAGCTTCTTGGCTTCACGGTGTATATTCCGCACAAGTAGCAGAATTGGTAGCTCTTACTAGAGCGTGCCATGTATCTCCTAGACTGAGAGTTACTATCTACACAGACAGCCAATATGGATTTGAAATTGTCCATGATTTTGGTCAATTGTGGTCGCAAAAGAGTTTCCTGACCTCTTCTGGTTCACCAGTAAGTAATGGTGACAGAAAAAAGGAATTGCTGTATGCAATACAGTTGCCTGAAGAAATTGCTGTGGTGAAATGCAGTGCACATCTAAAGTCACAGGATTATGTATCATTGGGAAATAGATATGCGGATCAAGTCGCAAAGGTCTTGCGCTTTGAACTGTATATCGTTCAAGGACAAGTGGGAACTGATGTCGGAGGAAGATAATACATGTACAAGTTTTGTATTGAGAGTGATCAATACTCTAGAAGAGGTGAAAACCTTACAGAGTATTGTTGACAAGGAAGAGAAACGACTTTGGTCCAAATTAAAATGTGTTCAAAGGCCTGAAGAGATATGTGTTCCCGAAGAATGTCAGATGGTCTTGCCAAATAGTTTGCTGTCACAAATGGCCAGGTATTACTGTGGTCAGGCACACATTTGGAGGGATGCAGTGGTTTGTTTGTTCAAAACTGATTGGTTCAATCCCAAGTTTAGGCAGGCGGCAGAAGCAGTATGTCATCGCTGTATAATTTGTCAACAACTAAATGTGGGAAAAGGGACAGTGGTGAATTTGAGCCACATTGGAAGAGCAGGGGGTCCATGCAGCAGAATGCCACTGGATTTCATTGAGATGCCTGCGTGTGGAGGTCTGAAGTACGTGTTGGTGATTGTGTGCATTTTTAGTCACTGGATTAAAGCACACCCCACAAGAAGGAATGATAGTCTCACAGTAGCGAAGTTGTTGCTTAGGGAGTTTTGGGTTTCCGATCTCTTTAGAATCACGTAGGGGAACTCACTTCAATAACGAGGTGATTAAACTCTTGTGTGCAGCACTAAACATTGAGCAGAAGTTGCATTGTAGCTCTTACCCTGAAGCATCAGGATTAGTGGACAAAGATGAATGGTACCTTGAAATCAAGAATTGCTAAAATGTGTGCAGCTACGAATCTGAAATGGCCAGATGCATTGCCTTTGGTGTTGATGTCGATGAGACCTGACAGGAAGACAGGGCTGTCGCCCCACTAAATCCTTATGGGCAGTGCAAGGAGATTACCAGCAGTTCCAGCCAATGCACTGTTAATATTACAGATGATATGGTGTTGGACTACTGCAAGGGTCTGGCTGATGTGGTTCGCTCTTTTTCTCAGCAGGTGGAGGCCACTACCCTGCCACCAATACACAATCCAGAGCACAATCTGAGAGCCGGCGACTGGGTCATTGTCCGAAAACATGTTTGCAAGATGTGTTTGGAGCCACGTTGGAGAGGGCCTTACCAGGTGATTCTAACAACTACGACAGCTGTGAAGTGCGCAGGACTCCCGAACTGGATTCACGTGAGTCATACGAAGAAAGTGGCATGTCATGAAGAAGCATTGTTGAGAGCACCCACAGCGGTGAAACAGGTTGCCGTACCTGAACCAGAAAAAGAGCAAAGAGAGCCTGAAATTGAACAAGAGCTTGTGGAAGATGGTTCTATTACTCCTGTAAGAGAGGAAACTGACGAATTACAGGAGGGTGTGGAAGAATCAATCTCAACGGATACAGCAGGAGAGCCTAGCTCAGCAGGGGTTCTCCTCATAGCAGATGGTGCTGAGAAACAGACAGAGCAAGTGCCAGACCTAGTAGGGGAAAGAGTTGAGACGGATCAAAGTCAAAGTGATCCGACTCCTCCTGAGCCTGTTGCAGGTCCATCAAGAGAGAACACAATAGAGAAAGAGAAGGAGAAGAGTCCAATATTGAAAAGAATATTGACAGAAGGATCGAGAAAAGGAGATAATTGGCCTGAATCGCAAGTAGAGAAAAGAAAGGAAGTGGCCATAAATGAAACAATAGAGGAAGAAGTAGATACTATGAGAAAAGAAGAATTGAGTGAAGGAGAACTAAGTGGTGATCGAAAGGTGAAAAGAAAGAGAATAGCAACTTGACGATACACAGGTCCTGAATGGGTGTATGCAGCTACTAATGAATGGCAACACAAGTTTATGTCTTTTAGTTTTGATAGAGAGGTTCCGAGTCAGTATTTTGATGTAACCTGATGGTGAACAGGAGCTGAATTGTTGAACCAATCTGAAAATATATTAAGAAAAGAGACTGTTGAAAATAAACTGAAAGAGATATTGATAACCTGATTTGACATTAAAAACCGGATGTGACAAGCTGATAATCAATTTTGACAAAGGAAAGGGGTTCCTGGATGCAAGACTGAACTGCAAGAGAAGACTTTTATTCCTATTTTTGATTTATGCTGCACTGTATAAGAAGTTACTTCTGCTTTATGATTTTTTACAGATCATGGCTGAGTTAAATAACCACGTTAGGAATGCTAGGCACTGTAAATATATGAGCATTGGATTGGCGATTATGTGTGGAGTTTAGGTTATAGTGGTGATAGTGGGAATGTCTGTTCTTGATGTGAAAGGAGCTAATCGTACTTCTGCTTCTAAGACTATTACACTAACGGCTTTAGAGAAGTTTAAGCTAGATGATAAATATTTGCATAATTACACTAACGCTCAAGGAGAGCTTTCTTCTAATGTCTTCTATCGCTTGTTGAGTGAATATGTTGAGACAATGGATGCAAGGGATTGCCTTATGTGTGCGCAGATTCCTTCATCAGTAGAGGAAGGAGTTACGTACCACAGTCTTCCATTAACGTATGGAATAAGCTGTAGTCTGCTACTAACAAGGTTCTATGACCAAGAGTATATTCAATATTTTTAATCCAAATATGATATGGTGTTTTCGTTTGTTCCTATTATTGGGTATTTGAGTAGAGTAGCTAAGGATCATGATATAGTATTGATTAGAGGATTCTTTGAGCCTACACTAACATTTGGAACTGCATATGCGCATAAGAACAATCTCACATGCTTGCTTACACGTTTAGAGAAGAGCTTCATAGGGCATACTGATGACAGGAGAAAGGCGTTAAAGGAGAAGTTAGAAAAAGGGTTAGAGAAAATAACTTATAAGAATGACTATGCTAATACTGCAATTAAAACACAAGGGAAACTAGCACTGGATGCATTACACGTAGGGAAGCTTTGTATATATAGGCCAAAATCATGCACTGACACTTTATTTGTGGGTACGAGTGAATGTAGGCATGTGTTTTTGTTTCAGAGTAAGTGGACCTTTATGTTGAATGGTCAGGACTCTGCGATTCCGGGTAGCTATTATATTTGTGGACTTAATGCTTATTACCGTCTTCAAGAGGATGGTATGGGACATGTTATTTGGGGATAGTGTTCCTAAAGATTTATCAGATAGACGACTTAAAGAAGTTCCCGAAATTGACTGAATTACATCATAAGCGACAGGAGGGAATCCTCTTCTGCAGTTGTAGGAGATATATTTGGTGCAGTGATTCTTTTACTGGGAGTCATCCTGAACTTGATCAAGATACAAAAGTGGTCTACTATTGTGGATAACATGCTGACAAATTTTAGGAATACTCCTGATAGATACTGAATTGGTTGCGGATAGAGCTATGACTCTTCAAAATCGTCTTGCGTTAGATATCCTTCCAGCAAAGGATGGCGGAGTCTGTAAAATGATTAGCTCTAGGCACTGCTGTTCTTATATCCCTAGCAATAGTAAAGAGAAAAGAGACTTACTTACTAACTTGACTAACTCAAGTAAGGATTTGAAAGAACTGAAGGAACCAGCTGTTTGGGAAAAAGTTGGAAAAGGATTTCTTTCAGTGGGAAATTGGGTTAGTAATATTTGGAATGGGGTATTATTAAAAATCATGCAGGGAATATTAATTGTGATTGCTTGCATATTAGGATTATGGGGTTCATGTAAATTGTGTCAAAAGATTAAACTGAAAAGGTTTAAAAATAATCAGAGGAGGGAAGAACGAAACAGGGAAAGAATTTATAGGGAAGATTTGAGAAGAAGACAAAATACAGAAGTAATAGAGTTGTGAAAATTATTGATGGTAAAGTAGTGTGATGACATATTTAGTCATCAGAGGAGGGATTGTTAACGCAAATATATTAATTAGAATTTTTTTAATGAATGTTTATGTATTTTGAATAATGAAAAATGTAGAAAATTATTAATGTAGAAAAATAATGTGCACGTTTGAAAATGTGCCCTTGAAGAGTGGCTACCAAGATTCATGAATTATATTAAAAAGAGACCAACATATGTGGAACATTGCAAAATGTATAATAATAATGTAGTAGTATGTCATATTGAGAGATATAACATATGTTTTGCATTATATTGTAGAACTTAACTTAGCCAAAGTTGTGGCCTAGTTTTACCAGGCCTCATGCAGAAGCTGAATATTAACGTTCAATGTAGAAATGCTGATGTGCTGAACTGACCGTGAACTGCTCGTTGTTTAATAAAATCTGCTCAGCTAGAATTCTTTGCGTGAACCGACAGACAGGAGCTGATGGAATCAAAATTTGTATCAAGGACTGTGTAAAGCATTCAGAGTGTACTTTCCCAGGACTTGAACAATAGAGACACTGACTGGAGAAGAAGATGCAACATTTTCGATACCTGATGAGCCAAATGATGAGAACATCGTACAGCGAACCAATCAACAATCTGAGAACTATGTAATATTAGAATTCAGAGATTTGAATTAGGGAATTTATTGTTTAGGGTAAAATTGTGTGATTAATTGACCAATTAGGAATTAGGGGATAGTCTGGGTGACTTTGATATAATGACGTGACAAAAGGGGAGAGTTCAGATGTTAAGTGCAGATGTCCGGAGAGAGACTACGAGATAGAAGAGATTTGAGATTCTGGTTTTGGTCTCATACTCTCTAAGGGGAGAGCCTGATGCAATGCTGATCGATTGATGACCTGAAGACCAAGACTGACTTTGTTGCCGATCCATACCGTGGATAGGTAGCTATGACAATGTGACTGAATGTCTTTTATGCCTTTTCTTTCTAGGTACCAATTGCACTCTCTAATAGTTTTTCTTTTAGCTAGATGTTTTCCAAATTCATGTTTTAAATTGTTTTGCATGAAGTCCCACATGCTAATGCTAATCTGGGTTAGACAAGAGGGTTTATTCTAAGACAGTGACGTCTACAGTGACAAATGATTGACGGACTGATTTGCTGAACTCTGCTACTCATGCTGACATATTCACCTTTGATTCATATGTTGATTTACGCCAATGCTTTAGAATGTATTCTGTCTCATGTTTTGATTAGATTATGTTATTGGAGGTTACTAATGAATTAATTTGATCTGATTTGAATAAAGTTTGAAATAATCTCATGACTTAGTATTGTAACTAATAGGGAAATAAAATTGCTAAACCGTATATTGAGTTGTGGTTATTCATGACTGAAATGCCATGGTGTGATGCTATTAACTGCTGATTAATGATTTGCTTAAAGGTTATTGATTTGTGTATTGATTATTGGGAGACATTGGTTACACCGTAGCTAGGATACTCCATGCGAATCAAAAGGTTCATCAACCTAGACTCGTCCCCTTACAAGTTTACTTATTAAGGACCAGGTGCGCTAACAAGCTCTTGGTCAGTGTGTCAGCCATCCGTGGCGTTCAGGTCATGCCACCAGTTATAAGCTATTTAAAGCTGCAATTTTAGGAAAAGTTTGTATTTTTGCTAGATAGTTCTTCACTACACCTTAAAGGTATTTCATAACTATTTGCCTGCTTCCCAGAACTACTGTTTCTGGTGTCATCTTGAGGGGACAGGTGATTGACAACATGGTGTTGCCCCCTGTCCGTCCTCTACTTTAGAACCAGCTGTTTTCCTTTTTTTAAGTTTTGAAGAGGTCGTTTCCATCGGCGCAATTTAGAAATATCTTTCATCTAGTTAAAAATGAGTTTTCTAATGCTGGTCCCTTTACAATGGTGGAGCAGAAGGTTTTATTTACTGTTATGTCAGTAGCCTTCTCGTTTTTTTACAGCACTGAATGCTATCCTGCATAGCACTTTTTGTGCATTGGAATTTAAAAATCAACCATGTGAATTTTTTTTTATTAATTTATGCCAAAATAAGTAAATCAGTTGTTAAATATAATAGAA
This sequence comes from Pleurodeles waltl, assembly GCF_031143425.1. Classification (NCBI taxonomy): domain Eukaryota; kingdom Metazoa; phylum Chordata; class Amphibia; order Caudata; family Salamandridae; genus Pleurodeles; species Pleurodeles waltl. The sequence continues at coordinate 733,975,358 of NC_090448.1, forward strand.
CATGGCAAAAGTTCCGTCTAGCATGAAACGTCAAGAAAGGCTCTTTAGAAAGCTCGGTCACTTTATTAACTGGCCACTGCTATTGATTGCATCATTAATTGACTTTTATGTCTACATACTGATTTAAGATTGCTGTTTTAATATGTGTATCTTTACAATAAACTAATACTCTGTATTGATTTACCTTTGATACTACGTAATAAAAAGTTTAAAAAGTAAAAAAAAAAAAAGAAAAATAAGTTAAAGGCCACTGTAAAGGAGTGACTCCCATGGATTGTTTTCTGAATTGTTGTAGGAGATGGTGCATTTTAAAGCACTTATTTACCGCGCTGTAGCCCCGCAGCATGGGACGCACTTACTGGAGGTTGCGGAAACCGAGGGGAGCATGTACAATGGTATCCAGCATTCTTTGTGCCTGGAGGCATTTCCTCCTCTGTCAGCTGGCTACATTTACCATGCTGTAGTCCTGCTGCATGGATGCACTTACTGGAGTCTGCAGAGACCGGGGGGAGCCTGTACTACGGTAACCAGCATTCTTTGCACCTGGAGGTGCTTTTTCCCCTATCAGCTGGCTACATTTACCATGCTGTAGTCCCGCAGCCCGGGATGCACTTACTGGAGGCTGTGGAGACCGAGGGGAGCCTGTACTATGATAACCAGCATTCTTTGCACCTGGAGGCACTTCCTCCCCTGTCAGCTGGCTACATTTATTGTGCTGTAGTCCCGCCACATGGGATGCACTTACTGGAGTCTGCGGAGAAAGGGGGGAGCCTGTACTATGGTAACCAGCATTCTTTGTGCCTGGAGGCGCTTCCTCCCCTGTCAGCTGGCTACATTTACCGCTCTGTAGTCCCCCCCCCATGCGGGACACACTTACTGGAAGCTGTGGAGACCGGGGGGAGAGCCTGTACTACAGTAGCCAGCATTCTTTGTGCCTGGAGGTGCCTCCTCCCCTGTCAGCTGGCTACATTTACTATGCTGTAGTCCTGCTGCGCAGGACACAATTACTGGAGGCTGCGGAGACCCAGGGAGCGTGTAATATGGTAACCAGCATTTTTTGGGCCTGAAGGTGCTTCCTCCCCTGTTTACTAGCTACATTTACCGCGCTGTAGTCCTGCAGCGCGGGACCGTCTTACTGGAGACTACAGAGACTGAGGGGAGCCTGTGCTATGGTAACCAGCATTCATTGCATCTGGAGATGCTTCCTCCCCTGTCAGCTGGATACATTTACCGTGCTGTAGTCCTGCAGCGCGGAATGTGCGGACCCATCTTCGACCATCACCACCCAGAGGAGGCCTGGCTGGGCCACACTTTTTTTTTTACCATCGCTTGACTTAGGAGGTACTTTGTTTTTGTGGCCTATACTTGTTTTTGTTATGTTGTTTGTGCTTTAGAGTAAACTTATTTAGTAAGCCTTTGGCATTTGGTCTTGTGCCATTGTTTTGCCTCAAGTTGGCGATGGGCAGGAGAAAGCCACTTGTCAGTTGTGTTAACCCACGTACACCCACTCCCAAAACTATAGATGGCTTTTAGCAAAGGACTGTGGGAGTAGTGAACAAAGAAATGTAGCTGGCCAAATGCAGGTTGCCCCTTTCATTTCTTGATTTGGCTGGTCAAGCTCTTCCTATGACAAGTGACTCTAGCCAGTCTGTACGGGCGATGGGCCCGGAGAAATTGCCTGGGGGTAGTGACATTTTTGGTTGTTTTTCCCCCCATTAGCGACCCAGGCTATGGCATGGGGGAATTTATTGTCCATGGCTCCATAGGCTGATGAAGAGGTGGTGCAGGTCAAGGATGAGGGTGGAGGAAGAAAGAGGAAGAGAGTGGACCCCGTTAGCAAGTCTAAACATCCCCGTGGGAATACCTCTAGATCTCCACCTGGTGCTGGCACTGGTGTGGGTGCTAAGGAGAAAGTTAAGAAGGATACTCTATTTGAAGCCCTGATAAACAAACCAATTGCCGTTCTGGATGGCAAACTGGAACCGTTATCTTCTAGGCTTTGTGCCATTGAACAGAAACTTTCAGAATTGCCACCAATAATTGCCCTGAAGAGGCCTTCTGTGCCCACCACTGCGCCTCCACCCCTTTCTCAGCCAGGAGTTACAGTAGTTCCATTATTGCTGGCACCAACTTGCAGCGGGAACAGTCGAGTGACCATTGCTCCATGTTGTTCTGCTCCGAGTTGTCCCTCCTGAGATTACCTCCTGGTTCAGACTAGGTCAGGATCCTCATGTGACATGATTCAAATAGGGGCTTTGGTGGACCTGGGTGTGCGGGCATGTGAACGGAGTGTGCCCCCGTGGCTGGGTCCTCTAGGGGGCCACTGGGGCCGAACATTACAGCTACTCGGGGGATGAAGAAGAATCTGTTGCCGCAAATCTAGTCCATATTGATTTGCTGCAAGAAGCAGCTCTGTATGTTGTAATCTTGGGGAATGTGCCTCCCTTAAAATCTGGGGCATCGGAAGACCATCAACAGCTGAGGAATAAGGTCATGCATTGGCTGCAATTGTACTCACCGCATTGAAGGGAGGTTGGGGGGTAGATCAATATGGCCAGGAGGGTGAACTGGGTTTGAAAGGTGCCAAAATCTCTGAAAGGGGATTGTGTCATAGCTAATTTGAACTGTCCCCTGGTTGCTGGCAGTATCCTGGCTTCGGTGTGTTGTTCAGGATCTGCCCTCCCTCCAACCTCTATTGTAGCCCTTTCTCTGTTTTTTTCTATAGATATAGTAGGACTAGCCAAGTTTATCCTCTTTTGCGGCATTAAGGTTAACGGAGGTAGAAGGGGCGAGGGTGTGTGAACCCCTAGGGCCATAATACTGTGCCTACTGGAAATAGATTCACCCCGCTATCTGCCCTTGATGCCTGTGATTGACTTATTGCCTGGGGATCGCAACAGTGTGTGGCCTCGGGGGAGTCTTTGCTGAATGGCCCCCAGAGGGTAGGTAAAAAATTGTGGTCCCTCTTATCATGGAACCTAGCTGGGATCTATCAGAAATTGCTGGATCCGGATTGGGGGTTATTTATTGATAAGCATGATATTTGTGTCTCCCAGGAGACCTGATCTTCTGAGCCTTGAAATTGGCTGCAGCTATGCAAGTTTTTTTTGCCCCGCCGTCCGGCAGCGTGTTTGTTGATTTGGGATAGAAATTCACTGGCATGCATTATTACCATATTGAGAGGGATTACACCTGACTTGTTAGGTCTTCTATTGTGTAAGGATGGTGTCAATTTCTATCTTTACAATGTCTATAACAGGTCCCTTGGAGCAAACAAGGAATCTCCCACTCTTACCACCCTAGATAATCTATTGACTAAACTGCCCCATAATGCGTCAATATGGCTTGGATTCTAATGTGACATTAGAGCCGCTGGATTCCTGCATGTTGGCTATTTCTGAGGAGGAGGATACTTTGTGGGGAATCCCTAAATTAGGCATCCAGAAGGGAAAGAAATCCTCGACCTTGGCTTTACAGGCTGCTGGGCATCACTCTGAGAGTGGGACTTAAGGCCTGCAATGGAAGGGCGTTGTCCGATCAAGGCAGTGCTGTGACCTATAACCGTTTGAATTGCCCAAGCAGGATTGATTATATATTTCTATCATTGAATCTTTAGGCTTACTTGGGTGATATGTCTGTACTGCAGAGGGTGAATAGTGACCATAACACCTTGAAGTTAGAAATTAAGGGATTGCTTGCTCCCAATCTAGCTGTTGGGAAGTCTAATGTTTTGGGGGATGTTGTGCTTTCAAATAACAAGAAGGCCCTCAAATGGGAAAATGTGCAGGCCAATCTCAACATTGTGGAACAGGTCTATGCTAGTGTGGGTAACACTTTAGTCCTGATGAAATAATTATTGGATGAAGGTGAAGCCCCAAGTCTTATGATGAATATGCACAAGGATGTTTTTGCCGGTTTGAGAGTTCTGTTTTCAAAGGGAGTATGGAGCCCGGCAAGGTGCGTCCTCAAACAGCCTTCATGGTATAACGATAATTGCAGGGCTGCGAAAGCATTGCTTTTGGCTTACATTAAGGCACGTGGAAGTGCAGAATTTCAGAGGCCTGGAAAATGTATAAGAATGAGCTGTAACTAGCTTATAACGACTGGTAGACAGGAGTCTGGGCAAATCTAATGCATGCAGCTAGGAAGGGGGACTCAAAAGCCTTCTGGACTATTGTTGCTCATGGTAGTAGGAACTTGACAACTGCTGTAACCTTTCATGTTGAGCCTTGTAAGTGGGTTGCCATGCCCCCTTGCTGTTGTTGTTTGATCATGTGGCTGGCAGCCATTTTGTGCATGCAGCCAGTGCCCTCCCTTTGCCACAGGCGTGCATGTGTTCTTTGTCATGCCTCCTTGCTCCATGTTGTTTGACCATGTGGCTTGCTGGCAGCCATTTTGTCCATCTAGCCAGTGTACCTTGCCATAGGCGTGCGTGTGCTCTTTGCTTGCCATTCCTCCTTGTTGTTATTTGATCATGTGACTGGCAGCCATTTTTGTATTCAGCTAGTGTCCCTCCCTTTGCCTTAAGCTTGCATATGCTCTTTGATTGCCATGGCTCCTTGCTGTTGTTTGACCTTGTGGCTGGCTGGCAGCCATTTTGCCCATCCAGCATCCCTTGCCATAGGCTTGCATGTGTTCTTTGTATGCCATGCCTTCTTGCGTCATATTGTTGTTGTTTGACCATGTGGCTGGCTGGCAGCCATTTTGTCCATACAGTCAGTGTCTCTTGCCGTAGGCTTGCATGTGTTCTATGTTCTCCATGCTTCCCCTTTGTTCCTTGTTGTTGTTGTTGTTTGGCTATGTGGCTGGCTGGCAGCCATTTTGTGCATGCACTGTGCAGCCAGTGTGTCTTTGACATAGGTATACATACAAACATCGTTAATTATTGATCATTTAATTTTTAAGTTTCTATTTTAATTTTTATTGTTAGTTTTATTTTTTATGCCATTTTTATTTCATTGTTTTAATGTTTTTATTTTAATTTTTATATTGTAGTTTTTTATATTTTTGTATTTTTTACTTTTTAACTGTTTTTTATTTTAATTTTCAATTTCTTTTTTATTAAAATTTTTCTATATTTGTTTTAATAGTTTTTAATTTTTATGTAATTCTTTATTTTACCTTGATCCATCCATCCACATCCATCCGAATCATTCCATTCCATTCCTCCATTTATCCATCCACCAACGATGCACAGCTGCACTACAGCATTCCATTTCTTTGGTGTAATTTTGTTTCCTCCAGGACACCCTCGCAGCGGAGCACTGCAGACAAATCAACAGAATAACTCATTTTGTTAATAATTATTTCATTTTCCCTGGACCACCTTGCCACCATAGGTTATTTAAAGGATTATTCCAATTACCCATGCACCTCTCTCTGACTACCCAGGTGTCTCCTTTAAAACAGATGGAGAGCAAAGAGCTAGATCTGCCTGTTGTGCTGTCTGATTTGAAATGTAATTTTTTTATGGTGTGGTTTGACTTTACAATGTTTGATTAAATAGGTATATTACATAAGTTACCAACCGCACTAAGGCCCATATTTATATTTTTTTAGCGCCGCATTTGAGCTGCTTTTTGACGCAAAAGCGGTTCAAGCGTAAAAAACACAATTGTACTTTGTAAGTTTGCACCACTTTTGTGTCAAAAAATTATGCAAAAGCAGCACAAAAAAAGTATAAATATGGGCCGGCAGAGTGCGGGAGATGCCAGGTGGGGCACGGGAAAAGGAACGTTTCAGAAAGCCTTAGAATCATGGAAGGGTATGATGACGATGATGACGATGAACCAGTCATTGTGGAAGCTGGCACACAGGGGTCCAACATCACTATCCAACCTGCTTCGAGGGATGTGGCACAGGCAGTGCCCCTAGCTCCCATATTTGTAAGGTCCCAGGAGAGATCTGCACCAACCTGTACCTCAGTTGAAGTATGCACTGCAAAGAGGCAATCAACATACCCACTTACCTCCAGTTCTTCTTCAGGCATTGGCAGTGGGTAATGAGAAAGTACTCCTCCCCAGTTTGGGACTTTTTTACGATTAGCAAAAAGGAGGAGAACATTGCTATATCCTTCATTTATCACGCAAGTGTTCATCGAGGTAAGCCATGTTCACATTATGGCACTGGAGGCCAGACGACCCATATGAAAAAACATCACGGAATCCTGTGGGAAGAGCACCTTAAAAAAATATCTCAGCGTGGTAGAAGTGGTTAAGGTGAGCCAGGAAACATCAGCTACAACTGGTCAAATCACGGTGGAAGGTGAGGAAGAAGGGGGTGACATCATCCTCACGCATACCAACCCTGTCCCCAGCAGTGCGCCAGAATCACCCACCTCAGTAACCCCACAATGGCACATGAAGACTCAGAGTCAGATGGAGACACCACAGCACGCAGTGACTGCACCATGACGCTCATTGAGTCTACCACTACCTACATCTGAAAAGTCGCCTGCGTCAGGGCCCCACAAAAGAAGAAAATCCAGGCTACAATTATGGGCATGTTTAGGCAGGAGGGGCCTTACGACCACCCAATGGCACGTTTGTACAATGGGAAGCTTGCAAAAATGTTAGCGCTAGACCTCCTCCCTTTTTGTGGCAGCCCTCTGCTCGAAATGGAAGGTTCAAAGTTTTTCCAGAGTTGCTGTTCCAGCACTGCATAACAATGTGATACAATTGGTTGAACAAGCTTTGCAGCAAAGTGTTGTCCATACTATCCACCTGACGACAGACATGTGGACCAGTTGTCAGGTGACTAATTACTTGTGCATCACATCATGTTAGATCTCTCTTCAGGGGGTAAAGGAAAAGGTATCTGCAGGTCTTGGCCCTGAAGAGATTTGTAAGAGCATTCAGCTGCATTCAACAGTAGCCATGTTTGCCATGGAGAAGTCATACACGACTGCAAACATCTTGGAGGAATCTAATAGCAAGGTGTCACAATGGCTGCAACCCAGAGGTCTTCAAGGTGGATTTGCTGCACTGGACAATGACAGTAACTTAGTTAAGGCCATGGCAGATGGTGGCTATTTCAGGGTCCTGTGTGTGGCGCACTGCATCAACCCGGTTGTTCAAGACTTTCTTAAAAAAGAAAACATAGGCCCTCATTATGACATTCGCGGTAAATGCCGGTTACCGCTGTGCTGACGGCCGGCAACTTACCGCCGCACTGGCGAATATCTGTTCACCATATTATGGCACACACACACGAATCCAACAGAATACAGCCATATGCACAAATCTGCCAGACAAAAGGTCAGTGATAAACTGGCAGTCCCAAAACCCACACCACTACGCCAACAGAACAACGCCCATCACATTATGACCCACGAATCACCACGGCGGACATTCAATGGCGGTAAACCATTGGTGGTGCATACCGCCACGCTAAGAATGGACACCCACAGACAAAACAACACCACACTGGCCAATTCAAACAACACTCACCTTATACCCATACACACACCCCACCCCCACACCACTATAAAACACACACCCACATTACCCACAACCCTTTACCAACAACCATTGCCACCACGAGACTGAGAAGAAGAGCACAGAGACAGCTAGACACACACACCACTCACACCCATACACCCCTCATGTACTCCACATTGCACACCCCAACATATTACCCAACACACCCTCACCAACACACATCACATTACACCCATGGCACCACAAAGGCACCCCCGTTTCACTGAGGAAGAGTTAAGGGTCATGGTGGAGGAAATCGTCAGGGTAGAGCCACAACAATTTGGAGCACAGGTGCAGCAGATATCAATTGCAAGGAAGATGGAGCTATGGCGGAGAATCGTGGACAGGGTCAACGCCATGGGACAGCACCCAAGAACAAGAGACGACATCAGGAAGAGGTGGAACGACCTACGGGGGAAGGTACATTTCATTGCAGCAAGACACCAGCTCGCTATACAGAGGACTGGCGATGGACCCCCACTTCCTCCCCCACAACTCACAGCATGGGAGGAGCAGGTACTGGCAATACTGCATCCTGAGGGTCTGGCTAGAGTTGGAGGAGGACTGGACACTGGTAAGTCATCTTTTAACACTTATCACCCCCCACACCTGCATGCCCTCAACACCCTCACCCTCACTCCCATCACTCCACTCCATCCCATTGACTCCACCATCACATCACACTAATCCCAATGCCAAGCCCTGCATGTTGTACCAATGCATGGACACCCCTCTCAGCCCTGCATGGAAACTCATCACCAAAGCATGCACAGCATAGGGAAACTATCATAACCACTATACACCAACATACACAAGCAAAAGCTGTCAGGGAAACAACAACCATAGAGGGGAAGCTACAGATGTCAGACACCTGAAGCATAATACATCATTTACATCTCCACAGGTACCCCAGCTATTTTCACTGGAGAGGAGGTGCCACCACTATCCAGTCCCCCAACAAAAAAGGCCCACAGGGATAACAGTAACTCTGGACTTCAGGATCGGGATGATCTACCTGGCCCATCAGGGACCACTGGACAGTCGGTTACCCAAGCACAGTCACAGACCATCACAGAGCCTTCCCCATCAGAATCCAACACCACAGCACCCACCCAGCGTACCCACACCTCTGTCCTCAGGACACGTCAATCAGCAGTGTGCCCACCTGTACAGGGACCCCAGGCCACACCTCATACACAAGACAATCAGGGACCTAAGGTCAGTGGCAGTGGGCACACCGTTCAGGGGACAGAGGCACAGGCCAACAGGGACACTGGGAGGACTGCTGTGTGCCAGGGGGAGGACAGGAGCAGGGAACCGACTCCTAGATCCTGGGAGCCTACCAACATTCCCAGGACACGATGGGCCAGATCCTAGACAACGTGCAAGAGAACAGGCCGCTGCAGGAGAGACAGTATCAGGGGATCAGGGAGTACTTGCAGGCCATTAACACCACCCTGGTCTCCATTGCAGGGGTGCTGGCAGACATGGCCAACATCAGGAGGGAGGCAGTGTTACACCAGCTGGTCCCTACAAGTAGCCAGTCATCTGAACAGCTCTCCACTTCCGCTGCCGCTAGTGACCAGGAGGCCCCGCCACAGGACCAACAGGCCACCAGCACCCCTCCCCCTGCAGACAGTGAACCACCCCGCAAACATTCCCTGTGAACCAGACAGAAGCCAAAGACACTTGCCAAGACCACCGCCAGGAAATTAGACTCTTCTGATTGTTCCCCTTGTGTCCCACTCAGTCACCTTGTCCACCTTGAACTGCCATTGCACCCCCTCCTATGACCCCATGGATACTGCACCTGTGCTACAAACAGACTGGAACAATAACCTGGAGTTTCCTCCAACATCACCCCATTCCATTGCACCCTTGGATAAAATTTGACTACTAGTATTTCATGTATTGCAAATTAGTATTGATTGAAACAGCTACAACCATTGCACATGAACTTTACATAGAATGAGAATAGAATTAATGACCTGTAGCTGGCTGTTGTGATCACACCAGGAGAATGTGTCATATCCCCAACATCTGCAAAATGAATATCCAGAGGTAACAGTAAGTAGGGCAAATAAGTGGGTAATGCCAGCATGGTAATGCCACACAGAATACCCCAATAGTCATAGAAATGTGAAGTTGCACTGTCTCACCAGTGTGTCATTGGAAGTACTGACATATCACAGATGTTTTGTTGTCCACATCCTCATCTCTGCCTCCTCATCCTGACTGTCCTCAGGATCCACTGCTGCCACAGCGGCATCACCAGTCTCCTCCTCCTGCAGAAAAGGTACATGGCGTCTGAGGGCCAGGTTGTGCAACATGCAGCATGCCACTACTATCTGGCAGACCTTTTTGGGTGAGTAGTAGAGGGATCCACCTGTCAGATGGAGGCACCTGAACCTGGCCTTGAGGAGGCCAGAGGTCCTTCCAGTGATCCTTCTGGTTCGCCCATGCGCCTCATTATAACGTTCTTCTGCCCTTGTCCTGGCATTCCTCACAGGGGTCAGCAGCTATGGCAGATTTGGGTAACCAGAGTCACCTGCAAATGTTGAGGGACAACATTTAGCCACACACTATCCTATATGGCCAACAACATAGGCATACACAACATATACTGGGTGGGAACCAGGGCTCACCTATTAGCCACACCCTGTGCCTCTGTAGTTGGGAAATCACATTTGGGATGCTGCTATTCCTCAGGACAAAGGCATCAGGCACTGACCCAGGATACTGAGCATTGACGTGGGAGATGCACTGGTCCGTCAAGCACACCATCTGCACATTCATGGAGTGGAAACTCTTACGATTCCTGAACACCTGTTCATTCTGGCGAGGGGGTACAAATGCAATACTGTATGTGTTCCGTCAATCGTACCAATTTTTTTGGGGATATGTCCCTCTGCATAGAATCTGGCATTCACAGTGGCCAAATCCTCAACCTGGGGGAAAACAATGTAGCTGCACATGTGTTTGACCAAGGCAGACAGAACCCTTGCCAGCACAATTGAGAACATTGGCTGTGACATTCCTCCTGCCAATCCCACTGTCATTTGGAAAGAACCAGTTGCCAGGAAATGGTAGCACTTGCACAAGAGGGGGGGAATACCAGTGGGGTGACGGATAGCAGATATCAAGTTAGGTTCCAATTTGGCACACAGCTCTGTCATTGTGGCCCTGTCCAGTCTATAGGTGAGTATTATGTGCATGTCCTCCAGTGTAGCCAAGTCCACCAGGGGTCTGTACAAGGGGGTATGTCTCCATCTCCTATTCATCCGCTGCAGTAGGTATCTAAGGGACACAAGAGTGAGTAGTCTGTCACAAACTGAACAATGGAGCCACAACAGCAGTCTGCAATGTGCAAACATGTTATGGGACAGTGCAATTAGTGAAATATGGGGGTTATTACAACTTTGGAGGAGGTGTTAATCCGTCCCAAAAGTGACGGTAAAGTGACGGATATACCACCATCCGTATTACGAGTCCATTATATCCTATGGAACTCGTAATACGGCTGGTGGTATTTCCGTCACTTTTGGGACGGATTAACACCTCCTCCAAAGTTGTAATAACCCCCTATGTGCCTATTTATCCTGTGACGCAGCAATAATCGATAGGCCTGTTCACCCCCCACCCCCGAAATGGCGACCGCCTGTCCTGTGTGTAGGGACGGGTGGAAGTGAGGTAATGCCGCTGACGTTGTGCGCCGTGGCAGTAGGCGTTCGTGAACCGCTGTGCAATTCCTCATTGGTTAATATTGGGCCCTATGGGGTACAGTGGGCAATGGTGATGTACGCCGGTGGTGACGGTATGCACCGCTGCGGACGTGACCGGCATTTTCTATCTGATTCCTCAATTGTTTCCTGACCTTCGACAGGAGAGGACCTACACTGCATGTGCTGCTGTGACCTGTGTCTGGAACCTACCATGGCCCATGTGACCGGGGAAAGGGACCCAGCCTTCACTTCTGAGGAGTTGGAGCAACGGGTGGAGGGGTCCTACCCCAGTACGGACTACTGTATAGGCCTCCAGACCAACAGGTGAGTACACCTTGTGCAAGATGCATGTGGCATGAATGCATGGAGTTGTGTGTGAAGGCCTCATGTAAGGGTGGTAGGTGGATGTCCTCTTGGTGGTGTACATGCTGTGGGCTGGGCTATGTGTGTGCTAATGGTGATGCAAATGGGTATGGTGGGCCATTTGTGTGACAGGCTGTACTGCTTGTCTAATGTTGTTCTCCTGTCTGTATTGCCTCTGCAGGTCAGAGCCCATCAAAAGAAGGGACTATGGCGTGCCATTGCCAAGGAGATACGGACCCTGGGGTCTCTGGCAGGGGGAGCACCCACTGTCGGAAACGGATCGGAGGACCTGAGACGCTGGGCACTGAAGACCGCGGAGGCCCAGCTGTTGGACCCTGACCCCCCTGATGGCCCGCATACTGGCAGTGGCCTACCCTGAGCTGGATGGGCACTTGAGGGCATCACAGCAGCCACAAGGGGGTGAGTACAGTGGCTGTCATTACAACTTACGGCTGGTGGGGTGGTGTCCGGGTGGTGGTTGTGTGTCCTTGGGTGTCCCTAGGCCACGCCAGACATAGCCGCGTAGGTCCTCTGGTGGCTAGGGGTTTGAATGTGAAATACAGCTTACCTAGCTTGTGTTGTAATCAATGATGGATGCTCATAGGTTATAAAAGAGGTAGGTTTATTAGCTTAGTTGTAGGTTACAGATAAAGCCCCACCAGGAACAGCATCCTGCCGTTCAGCCCTTCTCACTCATCCAAGCACAAACACTGTCAACATTCCAACCACACAATGACCTCACTCACTGGCTGAGCAGCAGGGAACATTAAGGCAGTGGGGAGAATGCATAAAATAGAAAGAGGCCACAACAGTTTGTTAGTATTTACTCCTGGGCAGGGCTGTGTGGGTCCCAGGTGTGCTGCAGTTGGTGGTGTGTGCCCCTCCTCATTCCTTGGTGCCTAGCCATTTCACTGGTAGTGCCATGCATGGTGCGTAGGCCTGTTTCCTGTGTGTGTGGGTGCTGTGTACACCAACAGTGGTGTTGGTGCAGTTATTGACCCTGTGATTCCTTTGTCTCGCTCCCCTCCTTTCTTGTTTTGTCATCCTGTCCTTATGTGCATTAGTATCATCTGGCGGAGTAGCAGAGGCACTTGCAACAGAGGGAGCTGCATCCCACAGGACCTTGGAGGCAGAGTCCACCAACGCTAAGGGCACCAGTGGGACGGAGGGCGAGGGGGCACCACGGCGGAGACTGGAGGGGACAAAACAGACTCTGATACCTTTTCCGATGGGAGCTTTCTGGTGGTGGCGGTCACTTCTGTGACCACCCCAGCTGCAAGTACAGCCACCACCCCCCATAACAGCACTGCCCTCCCAGTAGTCCCTTAGCGAGTTGCCTGTGCCCGCTCACCCAGGAGGGCGGGCAGCTCCTTCACCCCCGGCACCTCAGGCCCTGCCCAAGTGAGCCCTGCTGCCCTGAATGAGGAGGCTATTGACCTCCTGAGATCCATCTCTGTAGGGCAAACAATCATTGTGAATGCCATCCAGGGGCTGGCAGACCAGATGGAGCAATCAAATGCATTCCTGGAGGGCATTCACAGTGGATTGGTGGCCCAACAGAGATTGAGTCAGGCTCTGGCTTCCTCTCTGATGGCAGCCATTGTCACTGTTTCAACCGTCCCCCTTCCCAGTCCCATTCTCCTCAACCCTAACCCATCCCAAGCACACAGACAGACGAGCATGTACACAAGACAAAACCCAAGAGTGGCACAGGCAAACACAAGCACCACACTTCATCCAACACACACTCACACAAACACCATTCAGTTGCAGACACAACAACATCCACTATCTCCACTGTCTCCCCCTCCTCCTCCTCCTCCACCTCCCACCCAGTTACGTCTACACACACACCTCCATGCACTACTTCAATATCCACTACCAGCATTATCACCACACCAAGCAGAACACACACCTTACTGGCAGACACCTTCACAACATCCATGCACGTTTCCCATGTGGCATCTCCCACTGTGTCTGCCCCCCTCCTAAAGGACACAAACGCAAGCACTCAGACACCCAACAGCCATCCACCTCACAACAGCATACAGCCCAGGCACCTGTACCCAAATCCATCAGACAAACACCTCCAACAACAACTCAACTCCCATCCTTCCTCCCGTTTTCTTCCCCAATGTACCTAAAAAGCTTTTCCTTTCCAAGATTGATCTCTTCCCTACCCCCCGTCCTGCATGTATGGGCAGGGTAGCAAGGGCCAAGCCCACCACCTCAGCCAAACATTCCACGAGCTCAGTGGTAGCACCACCTACTTGTGGTGGTAGGGATTCCAGACCAACAATACTGAAGGGGAAGGAGCCTGCACCAGCTGCAAAGAAGGGGAAGGAGCCTGCACCAGCTACGAAGAAGGGGAAGGAGCCTGCACCAGCTACGAAGAAGGGGAAGGAGCCTGCACCAGCTACGAAGAAGGGTAAGGAGCCTGCACAAGCTAGAAAGAAGGGGAAGGAGCATGCATCAGCTGGAAAGAAAGGGAAGGAGCCAGCAGCAGCAGGCAGAGGGGGGAAGAGCCCATCCACCACTGCCAGGAAGGGTAAGGGATCCCCAACTCGTGACCAAGAGGAGAGGAGTCAATCTACGCCAGTGGAAGCTGCCAGCCAAACACCGCCACCACCACCAGCTGCCACAGGGCCCCCACTTCCAGCCGTGGTTGTACAGCCATCAGAGAGTGCAGGGGCTGAGCAAGAGCCTACCCCAACCACCACCACAGTGCAGCCATCAGAGAGTGCAGGGGCTGAGCAGGAGCCTCCCCCAACCACCACAGTGCAGTCATCAGAGAGTGCAGGGGCTGAGCAGGAGCCTCCCCCAACCACCACCACAGTGCAACCACCAGAGAGTGCAGGGGCTGAGCAGGAGCCTCCCACAACCACCACCACAGTGCAGCCATCAGAGAGTGCAGGGGCTGAGCAGGAGCCTCCCACAACCAACACCACAGTGCAGCCATCACCTCCAGCTGACGCCATATAGTCCAGCCTCCAAGGGCTGCTGTGCGGCCTGCCCCCTCCAGAACCAGTGGGGTATTCACCCACTTGAGAGACTGTAGCCTTGCACTCCCCAGGACAAAGCACAGGGCATGTTGGCCCCTCCAGAACCAGTGGGAACGACACCCACTCCAGAGACTGTGGCCTTGCACTCCTCAGATCAAAGAGCAATGGGCATGTTGCCCCCTCCATAACCAGTGGGAAAGACACCCACTCCAGAGACTGTGGCCTTGCACTCTCCAGAACAATGAGCAATGGGCATGCTGCCTCCTCCAGAACCAGCAGGCAAGCCACCCACTTGAGACACTGTGGCCTTGCACTCCCCAGGACAAAGCACAGGGCATGTTGCCCCCTCCAGAACCAGTGGGGAAGACACCCACTTGAGAGACTGTGGCCTTGCACTCCCCAGGACAAAGCACAGGGCATGTTGCCCCCTCCAGAACCAGTAGGCAAGACACCCACTTGAGAGACTGGCCTTGCACTCCCCAGGACGAAGCACAGGGCATGTTGCCCCCTCCAGAACTAGTGGGCTTGTTCCCTCATCCGGCTGAGGTGCCCCACTTTCCCCCTGAGGTGCCTGTCTATTTGACAACTGATGCCCCTGCAGTGTTCTATCCGGATTGGTGAAGGATTCGAGTAGGGCCTTGGACTGTGCCCTGTGGGCCCTTTGAACTATGAACTGGGCAGTGTCCTTTTTTTATACAAGTGTACATATCTGTTTCATGGCCACATTGGATTGTTGATTTTATTGTTGGACTGATTACAATCACTTTCGTCAATTCCTGTTGTACTTTCATTATTCTGCAGATTTTTGGAGTAAAATTGTTTTTGTAATGCATCCGGTTGTGTGTATGGCGTGTGTATGTCGGGTGTGTGTGGTGCGTGTGTCACTCTCGTTTTCCTCCCACCCTCCCTTGTGTGCTAGGCGGCTGTACTCACCGGTGTCGTCTTTGCCAGTGTTGGTGTTCCAGGTGGAGCATAACGTAGAAGATCATCAGAAAGACTTGCAGTTTGGGTTTCATGGCGGCGAGGTACTTCCCTGTGTCTCCAATGGTGAGCGCTTTGACTTTTGTGCTCTGTTTCCACCAGGCTTTTGATGGCGTTGGTACTGCCCCGGAAAAGGTGGCAGATTTGTGCATCAAAATATTGTGGCCGGTACTTTGTCTTCCGCCTGGCTGTAGGCGGGTACCGACGTGGTGACTGTTGTTTCCACCCTGGCGGTCGGTGTGGTACATTGGCTGTCTATCGGAGATATCACTGCCATGGTCATAATTTTGCGGTAATTACCGCTAGCCTGTTGGTGGTATTACCACCACTTTATCACCCACCGCCAGGGTCGTAATGAGGGCAATAGTCAGCAACATACTGACGACCTGCAGACGCATCTGCACTAATTTCAGTCATACTTTTAAAGCCCAGGAACAGTTGCAGATTATTCAGCATGATAACAGAGTACCAGTTAAAGCCCTGATACAGGAGGTGCCAACACATTGAAACTCAACCTAATATATGCTGCAACGTCTGTTAGAGCAGAACAGACAGACATGTCATTCAAAGAGGAGCGGATGCAATTGGGAAAGCTATGACCATGGATCCGGGCAAATAGGACCTAGTCAAATGCCTCACACAGATGCTGCTCCCTTTTGAGATTTTCATACGGGAAATTAGCAAGGAGCACAGTACAATGGGCCAAGCTATCCTGTTATTGCATCTGCTAAAGGAGCAGCTAACGAAGGTGTCTGAAATGTTCACATTCGGGGGTGCAAATGAAAACCCAGAAGCTCATGCCTTGTTTAATTGCCTAAGCTATAGCTTGACTTGTAATGCAAGGCTGCAAAATGACATCATCTCATCTGTTTTAGCCTACTTCAACCACGCTACAAACAAAATTGTTTCCTCTATCGTTCCTTTTTCTGTATGGGATGTTTCACAATACAAGAGGTGGATTGTTGAACAAGCAGAAGAACTGGGAGAAGAATGGCTGGAACATAGAGTCCCACTTCACAGTTCTGGAGTGCCGCCTTCAAGTTCCAGAGAGCGCAGTCTTGTCTCACATCCACCAACCCCACCAACAAGAAAACCGGCAACAACAGCAACAGAAGAATCTGACCCACCTTCTTGGTTTCAAGTGGCAGATTTTAAGTCCAATGCAGAGGCTAAGGAAAAAGTGGTCAAGCATGTGGCAGCACCAATGACCATTCAGAGGATGTTCCAGGAGTGTCTGGATAAACTGAAGGTGTGGATCAAAACCCATTTGTGTATTGGTATTGGAAGATGTGCCAATGGCCAGAGCTCAGCAGGCTGGCAATAACGTTTCTGGCTTGTCCTGTAGCCAGTGTGTCTGCTGAATGTGTGTTCAGTACAGCTGGTGCAGTTGTTACAGTGAGCAGGACCAGTTTCTCACCTCAAAATGTGGAGAGCTTGACCATGATCAAAATGAACCAGCATTTTATACCACCTGATTACAGTGTTCTTGATACACCACAGGAGGAGGAAGAGGATGATTGGTCAGAATCAAGCTTGTTAGCTGACCAACCTGTAGGTGAACCACCAGAGTTTGAGGATAAACTTTACTTCCCCGATTGAGTGTGCCAATACCACGACAGAACGTTTTCATTATTTCTGGTTCAGCTTCTTTTTCTCTTTCTTTGTTTGCAAATATATATATATATAGGCTAGTGAAACATTATGTTTGTGTCAGATTTATGCTGCCCTACCATTGATTTTATAGTCACATCCAAGCCCGGATTGGAGTTGGACCCGTGTGCAGTGAAGAAACCCACAAATACCTTTCAGGACTTTGGAGATGATGCCTGCCTTCCTCACATGCCATTGCCTATCCTATTTTTACAACCTCTAACTGAATTAAGATGCACTGTACCAAAAGAACATACTCCATTCCACCAATTAGAGAAGGGGTATTTTCAGTCAACACATACACTAGTCCTACTGGAACAGTAGCCCTCACTCACCATTGGGTGGCATGCTTCATCATCGGGCCATGCTCCTCATCAGGCCAGCTCTGCAGTGCCTGACGGGCCCTACTAGAGGGCTCTTTGCCAGAGATCTTTTTAAAAAACAATACCGGTAGTGAGTAGGTGTGAAATGGGCTGGGAAAACTGCTAAAACTGGCTAAAGGTGCCCAAGGAAACTATCTTTAATACAACCTTGCACTCTTACTAAGGTTAAAAACAAAAAATTTAGAAATACAGAAAACAATCATCTGGTTCCCTACCAACAAATATATGTCTACCACTCTAATTAGAGATTTAGATATTTTGGAACTATGTGTGGGTATTCCCTACACTACAGAACTACTAGTCATGGTCAACATGTATCTCGCCTAATACAGTCACACGGATCAGGTGGTGATTCTTCAGGATCTGTTGTTATGCTTAACCCCCACTAAGAGAGTAAAAAGCTCTACTCCTATTGCCTATGTAAGAAATTGCTGAAATCTTACGTTGGAATCATAAACTTCTGAATGTGGAGCCCTAGCCAAACAACATAAAACAAGATAAGTTCAAAACAACGCTCCATGGGCACATGCTACTGACCACATTTTCCACCCTAAAAAAACACGTGTTTAAGGTGTATGTGACGTGAGGTAAATTGTGACAGCGCCCGCCAAAATATTCTTTTTGCCAGTAAGAAGAGGGCCAATGTTGTCTCTGGGCCTCCTCTCAGATCATTAACATCCTGGTGTGCTAGGTGCAAAGTGTTCTCTAAGAACGTGTTATAAAGCATGATAGTAGGTTAGGAGGCTGGATACCCCCTCTCAGGATATATACATCTTGGTGTGCTCCAAAATGATGCATTCCCTAAGACCGAGTTATGAAGCGTTCTTGCACAATAAAAGATTTGACAGACCCCGCAAAGCTTCCCATCGCACAGTGAGTCACAGTGACTCTTTAAAGGAGTCTATCAGGTCACTCATTGACCTCTGTGTGCAATAAAATAATTATTGACAGCCCCCACCAATCGCACCGTGTGTCGCAATATCACTTCAAAGTAGCCCATCTGGTCACTCAGAGTGCTCCGAGTCCTTATGCAAGAAAAGCAAAATATGGTACTCACTTACCTGAAGAGCGTTATAGTCTTTCTGACCTACCCCGTCGTCAATGATTCGGAACTGGGAAGTGCCGGCATTTAGCCCTCATGTAGGCGGTGACCAGGAAATGGATGGACACAAAAAAAAGGAACAAAAAGAAAGGTGGCGGCCACATTACAGTGTGTTCCCATCGGGGAAGGAAACTGAAGAAGGACTCAGAATAGGTAGATTTTCAAGAGGAAAGTGGCAGCCATCTTAAAATATCTTCCCTCAGCCTGTTGGTATGGCAAAATCTGTATCTTGGATAAGGGAATGCATCTACATATCTTGTGATATAATTGTTGTAAATTGTGCCTTAACACACACAAGGAAAATGAAAATAAAAATACAAATAATAATAACCGGGGTGCAGTGAACACAATCACCTGCTTCCTATTCAGTTCGTAGAATGGATTTATGTTCATAGTATCTAGTTAAGGTGATTCAGTTCATCCTCTACACTGGGCTAAACTTCAGGGCAGGAGGTTGTCGTTCCTACTCCTTGTTTTAGAATTCTGACCACAGTATCTCATCATTTAACCCATGGATATGGGTCCGTAACCTAAATACTCACCTCAAACTTTTTTTTTATGTCATACCATATTGGAGTTCTTCACCGTTTCTAGGATCACCCATCTGAGATCATTAGGAGAGTGCTGCTGTTCTACAAAGTGGGCACAGAGTTTGGTGGTAGTGCAGTGACATTTGATTGTGCTGCAATGCTCCTTGATGCGTGTTTTAATAATTCTTGTGGTCATTCCTACATACAGGAGATTGCACGGACACTTGATCAAATATACACAATCTTTGTGTGGCAGTTTGTGTGTTTATAGAGATGCCAGGTCCCTGTTTCTCCTAATTCCATTGATGTTGTGTTATGGCCTCACACTGGAGGAAGGTTCCCTCTAGCTACCCCAGTAGTTTATTGCTGGATGTTGCGTTACTTGGATGTGTGTGGACCAATAGATCTTTAATGTTCTTGGTTCTTTTGAAAGCAAATAAAGGCTGGTCTAGGGTCTCACTCATATTCATCATAATAGGCTACCTCTTGTTTATGATCTTCTTTGCTTGATTCAAGGGGGTGTGTAAGTAGTAACACATGTTAATCTAGTTTGTTCAGGTTTAGGGAAGATCATCAGCAATGATTCTCTCTGGGTATTCCTTGCTCTTGTTCTGGCTGAATTGATCACATGTGGTAGATAATGGTTCCACAGCTTCAGACTTAAGTTGTCTGCATGTGTGTTAAAATCAGTGGTCTCACTGCAATTGTGTCTGAGCCTCAAAAACTGCCCATAAGGTAGATTCATCTGGATGGCACTGGATGGAGACTATCAAACAGTAGTAAACTATTCCTGTCCATAGTCTTCCGAAAGACAGATGAATAGAGAGTTCCATCTCTTAAGGTGATCTGGAGGTCCAAAAAGGAGACCTCTCTGTTGGACACCGTGTCAGTAAAGTGAAGATGTTGATCTAGACCGTTAATACAAGCAAGGAAATCAGGTACATTCTCTTCATTCTCCGGATTATCAATATATCGTCACACCTTGATGTCATTGGCGAATGGACTACCAGGGTCTAGAATGTGGCGTTTCTCAAAGGCATACTTGTTCAAACAAGCCAAAGTTGGGGCAAAAGTACTGCCTATCGATGTCCCTCGTATTTGATAGTATAATTGGTTATCAAATTCGAAAAAGTTTTCTTTGAAGGCTAGTGTCGCACAGTCCACCACAAAATGTGTGGGGGTATTATAATTCCATGTGTCTAGGAGAAGCATATCTTCTACCACAGATAGCGTAGCATCCTGGGTTATACTGGTGTATAGAGCTTCAACTTCCAGACAAATCAATACATCAGGCAATCCCTGTGAATTAATATGGTCCAAAAGGATTAACATATCCTTGGTGTCTTTCAAGAAGGTTGGAGTGTATTGTGCAATTGGTTGCAGAAAGGGATGGCAACATTTAGATAGAGATTCTGACGGCTACTGTTCCTGTAAGAGTAATGAATGTTGTGACTGAAAAGACCCCTACCCTAATTGGTGGAATGGAGTGTGTTGTTTTGGAACAGTGCATCTTAATACAGTTATAGATTCATGCAGGGAGATTGATGGACTGGACCATATAATTCTCCCTAGGTTTATATCCCCCAATTTTGTTTTGTTGGTAAAATATAGCCTATTTTTACAACACCTAGCAGGGCTGCCTAGAAGATCAAAAATTAAAAGACTGCCAGTGCCATGTCTATTTCCAATGTGTGGATACAATCAAAGAGTGGGTATTTTATTTTGTTCAACCACTGTACTTAGAATGGAAGAGGTAACTATGTAACTATTGCACCAATGAGTAGTGATATATTGATTGATTGTGATTGTGAATTTGGCAGTGATGACTGATGTATGTGATGGCTGACAGTGAGGAAGGGAGTTCAACAAAACTGTAAACTTGTTTCCGATGATTTACAATGTTTCGGGCTGATGGGTGATCATTTTTTCCTGAAAGTGAATGGCCTTTTAAAAGTAGTGAAATGTACTTGCAGGCTCTACTCCTTTTTTTTCTGGTCCCTCGTAACAAACCAGTCACTTTAGTTACCAAACACAAATCTATACACAAAATACTCCAGTTCTGTTTCTCTATTTGTTCTTCAACAGCAGTGCACTTCACAGGTCTACCTTGCTCGGTTTGGGACTGGGACGGAGTTACTGTGAATCTGGAGGAGGAATATGGAAGGGCTCAGGGCGGAACAACATCAACAGCTAGAAAGGAGAAAGCTTTTGATTTCAAAGAGAACCTATGATGATGGTGAATACTCTAAGGCCGAGTACTCACTCAACTCTGTGAACTGGAGAGAGGTGCATGGATTTGGAAAGGCTGTTGAGTATGTGGTTGCTGCATTGCTAGCTCAAACGTGAAACTCCTCTTATGTTCTTTCTCTACTTCTGAGACTTCTTGGTACACTCCTGACTCCTCATGAAACTTACCTTGCTTTCTTTTGTCCTTTTCCTTTACTCTATAATAAAGCTACTGTTTTGTTCAATACACAGGCCTTCTCCTAGTCCTCTCCTGCATGAACAAAACTTGGAAAGCGCAAGAGTCTGGCTTACTTAGCAGGCAGGTTCAGATGGGCTCCAGAGTGACGGAGGTTCCAAGAACAAAGGAGATGCATCACCCAATTTGGCAATACGGTATCATTTTCCTTTTAACAATCATAATTTTTAGAACTGCGTGGGTTACATTCAGTCTGCCATATTTCAAAACTAGAAGACATAACATTTAATATATACTATCTGGGGGTCTCTATGGGGCAGAATGACTGTTTTCAATGAATTTACTGAACTGTGTCATACTTACTTTTCCCTTCCTTTCCTTTCACAACAGAATGATTATGGTGTGCTGCTCAGCGCCCCAACGAATATTGTGGTTTATTTTGTGTAGTGTTTGTCTTTGTCACACCTTTCCCAAAATCCCCTTTCCCATCCTTTCATTGAGCCCCTAACCCTCTTCCCCAGAGTATGTGATTTATTGAGGTGGGACCTAATTCAGTTCACACTATAGATGAATCACACACTTGCTGCCAAGTGCATGGACAGTGCAGGGGCCACCCTGTGGCCTCCTGCACCTGTTCTCCGTCAGCCTTTTCATGGCAGTGTAACAGCCATGAAAAGGCTAGCGGAGAACAAGTTGTAATCCACAGGGCCCTGGCGGATTCCGACCTCCACCCTCTGTCAACACATCTGGATCATCGATCCTGGCGGAAATGGCAGAACCCTGGCAGTCTGACTGTCAGGGTCTTAATGTGGCAGTTGGGTCGCCATAGCAGCGGCAGTCCTCATTGCCACCATGAGACCGTCAGCCTCTTAGTGAGGCCTTAAAAGTCTAAAATACCAAAATAAAGATTTGAGACACAAATTAAGTAAAAAGAAATATCCCCTTTATAATTTACAAATAGAAATCCCTCCCTCTTCAACCACAACAGTCCCACCCCTCTCCCTCAACAAATAACCCCGTCCCCAATAAGTCCAATGAAAAGTTCAAAGTCCAGCCAAAATCTCTAATCACCCTCTCCACCCACAACAAGTCCCTCCCACCAAAACAAAAACATTTTAAAAAGGGCATGAAAAAGAGCACTGTAAACATGGGTCCGAAGCTGACCGATGCTCTGCTTTATGTTGGTGAGCTGGCTCCCCATCTAGTCCATCTGCTGCAGGATGCATCAGGACAATGCACTGGTGGAGCGGGAGGGTGCAGCAGCAGGTGCAGCAGCAGGTGCAGGCAGGGACCCTGACAGCTGGCGGCGGCACCGGTGATTTGATGGCAGAAGGCTGGGGGCTGG
This sequence comes from Pleurodeles waltl, assembly GCF_031143425.1. NCBI lineage: Eukaryota > Metazoa > Chordata > Amphibia > Caudata > Salamandridae > Pleurodeles > Pleurodeles waltl. The sequence goes on from NC_090448.1 coordinate 733,998,336, forward strand.
CATGCTGCTCTGCTGGATCCAGGGTCTGAGGTATCTGTTCCGGCCTCTTTCTCCTCCAGGATTAACATGTGCTGGTATTCGACCTGAATGTTCCCCAGCCTCCGCTGCCACAGAAGAGCTGCTATCTCCTGCCTGGTTGGTGGTGGTCATCAGGCAGGAGTAACTATATTGAGAAAAAGAAGAACAACAAAAGACAAAATTGCAAACAATGCTCTGAACAAACGCTTCTTCAAATGATCGACAGTAGGTTGCACAGTAGCACTACATTGCTGGTCCCCTAGGGACAACGGAATTTGATGTGATTATTTATGATTAGGAGAGTCACAGGGCCAATTTATTTATTTGTTTACCTACACATGCCTCACATAAGAAAAAATCTATCTGTCTGGTAGAAAAGAATTAAGGCAGAATAAGAACGTATGAAAAAACTGTAATTTCATTTTTTTTCTCTTAAAGGCTTTTCTAGTAACTAAACAGAAACGTTTAGTGGAAAAATAAAAATGCGTTCCTACTGTCTGCACCTCGGGCAGCTGTAGCTGACAATTATCTATCTTTAACTCCAATGGCCCTGCTCTTCCCCACATGCCTTTCACTTAGTTTAGTTTCTGCTCTGACTCCAAAGAGGCAGATGAATAAATATAATTGACATCACACATGTCATTTATATAATGCAGATCTATTTTATCCTGTCTGCCATAATTAGACGGGGAAAATGATGCACTGCTCTACAGCGAAAGGAGTGTAATATATAGATTTATTTGGTATGTTCGTCACAGAGTATCCCCTATGCCAGTTTTGAAATCACATCAGGCACTTACTAGACCCACTTTACTCACTGGTCTTGCCCACCATCACAGATTCTTTGCAACAAATTGACTGGCTGGGCAGTAAGGAAAGTAAAGAAACTTGACTTCTCTACTGCAGAGTAAGGCAGATGAATTAGGCAGGTAGGTAGAGCTTTTGCCATAGAAAAATAGAGGAAGAGCACCCTCCTTTATTCATTCAAGCAAATATTAAATTGTCCTTTCATTCTTCCCCCATATACACCCATACCCACCATGATTTAAGCTTTACTTTCTTCTCTCATCCAGTCTTTCACCCAAATTCACAATCCTTTATCCATCCATTTAGTACCCATACTAGCCACCCTTTCTTTCAATCATCTTTCACCCATCCATCTAATTACCCAATACCAATACTCTCCCACGCATCCTTTCCTTTCACTCTTTTCACCCATCCTTTCTTTTAATCTTCCATTCTTTCATGTTTCCATCAAGCCGTCCTTTTTAGCGTACATTATGGGGGTCATTCCAACACTGGCGGTCGGTGTTAAACCTGCGGCCAAACCGCAAACAGGCTGGCGGGGTAAAAAATGTTATTCCGACCCTGGCGGAAACCGCCAACAGAGACCGCCACATTACCACACCGCCCGCCACGGCGGCACAAACAAACAGCGCGGTGGTCACCGCCAACAGACAGGCGGGAGACAATGTACAGCCCACTGTATCACAAGCTACCAATCCGCCACCTTTTCCGGGGCGGTAGCCCCGCTGATAAAAACACGGCGGAAACAGCCATTTCGAAGGGTAAACGCCCACCTCCATACACCCCACGAGGAATACGGACAGCATGGAACCCGAACTCCACATACTCCCAGCGATAGTGTTTCTACTCCTCTACCAGGAGCACGAACGCCGGCGCAGAAGAAAACGGTGAGTACAGCACCTACGACACAGGGGAGGGGGGAGAAGAACATATTATGGGTACACACATATGCGACACACCCACCCTCACCCACTACAACACACACATCAATGCATAGCAACACATCAGAGTGACACCCCTCAAACCCCCCGGAAGAATGCAAATACAAAAGGAAATGATTCTAAACATTGGAATATATTGTATAACTGGCTTAAAAATATATCTACACATCAAAAAATCTTATATACATAAATGTACAAGTCCGAGCATTGTAGCATGCATTGTCCGTGGACCACTGGGCCCAAATCACATGGGCAAAGCCCACACAAGATACCTGACTCCAACGGAGAGAACACTGCAGGGGCATCAGATAGCAAAACTACAGGCACCTCAGGGGGAAGGGAAGGGGGGGCACCTCAGCCAGATGAGTGAACGACGCCAGATCAACGAGGGGCCTCCATGGCCACTGTTCAATCCTGGGGAGTGCAAAGCCACAGTCTCACAAGTCCAGACAGTGGGTGGTTTGCCCACTGGACCATCCTGGGGAGTGCAAAGCCACAGTCTCACAAGTCTCTGCAGTGGGTGGGTTGCCCACTGGACTATCCTGGGGAGTGCAAAGCCACAGTCTCACAAGTCTCTGCAGTGGGTGGGTTGCCCACTGGACTATCCTGGGGAGTGCAAAGCCACAGTCTCACAAGTCTCTGCAGTGGGTGGGTTGCCCACTGGACCATCCTGGGGAGTGCAAAGCCACAGTCTCACAAGTGGATAACAGTCTCCACTGCTTCTGGAGGGGGACTGGTGCCCAGAGGTCTTCGTGCGGTGCTTGAGATGAAGGCCCAGTTCAGCGGTGCTTGAGATGAAGGGCCCAGTTCAGCGGTGCTTGAGCCGGCGGTGCCCAGTTCAGCGGTGCTTGAGACGGCGGTGCCCTGTTCAGCGGTGCTTGAGACGGCGGTGCCCTGTTCAGCGGTGCTTGAGATGAAGGGCCCAGTTCAGCGGTGCTTGAGACGGCGGTGCCCTGTTCAGCGGTGCTTGAGACGGCGGTGCCCTGTTCAGCGGTGCTTGAGACGGCGGTGCCCTGTTCAGCGGTGCTTGAGAGGAAGGGCCCAGTTCAGCGGTGCTTGAGACGGCGGTGCCCTGTTCAGCGGTGCTTGAGATGAAGGGCCCAGTTCAGCGGTGCTTGAGACGGCGGTGCCCTGTTCAGCAGTGCTTGAGACGGCGGTGCCCTGTTCTGCGGTGCTTGAGATGAAGGGCCCAGTTCAGCGGTGCTTGAGACGGCGGTGCCCAGTTCAGCGGTGCTTGAGATGAAGGGCCCTGTTCAGCGGTGCTTGAGATGGCGGTGCCCTGTTTAGCGGTGCTTGAGACGGCGGTGCCCTGTTTAGCGGTGCTTGAGACGGCGGTGCCCAGTTCAGCGGTGCTTGAGATGAAGGGCCCAGTTCAGCGGTGGTTGAGATGAAGGGCCCAGTTCAGCGGTGCTTGAGACGGCGGTGCCCTGTTCAGCGGTGCTTGAGACGGCGATGCCCTGTTCAGCGGTGCTTGAGATAAAAGGCCCAGTTCAGCGGTGCTTGAGATGAAGGGCCCAGTTCAGCGGTGCTTGAGACGGCGGTGCCCAGTTCAGCGGTGCTTGAGACGGCGGTGCCCTGTTCAGCGGTGCTTGAGACGGCGGTGCCCTGTTCAGCGGTGCTTGAGATGAAGGGCCCAGTTCAGCGGTGCTTGAGACGGCGGTGCCCTGTTCAGCGGTGCTTGAGACGGCGGTGCCCTGTTCAGCAGTGCTTGAGATGAAGGGCCCAGTTCAGCGGTGCTTGAGACGGCGTGCCCAGTTCAGCGGTGCTTGAGACGGCAGTGCCCAGTTCAGCGGTGCTTGAGATGAAGGGCCCAGTTCAGCGGTGCTTGAGATGAAGGGCCCAGTTCAGCGGTGCTTGAGACGGCGGTGCCCTGTTCAGCGGTGCTTGAGACGGCGGTGCCCTGTTCAGCGGTGCTTGAGATGAAGGGCCCAGTTCAGCGGTGCTTGAGATGAAGGGCCCAGTTCAGCGGTGCTTGAGACGGCGGTGCCCAGTTCAGCGGTGCTTGAGATGAAGGGCCCTGTTCAGCGGTGCTTGAGACGGCGGTGCCCTGTTCAGCGGTGCTTGAGACGGCGGTGCCCAGTTCAGCGGTGCTTGAGATGAAGGGCCCAGTTCAGCGGTGCTTGAGATGAAGGGCCCAGTTCAGCGGTGCTTGACACGGTGGTGCCCTGTTCAGCGGTGCTTGAGATGAAGGGCCCAGTTCAGCGGTGCTTGAGATGAAGGGCCCAGTTCAGCGGTGCTTGAGACGGCGGTGCCCAGTTCAGCGGTGCTTGAGAAGAAGGGCCCTGTTCAGCGGAGCTTGAGACGGCGGTGCCCAGTTCAGCGGTGCTTGAGACGGCGGTGCCCAGTTCAGCGGTGCTTGAGATGAAGGGCCCAGTTCAGCGGTGCTTGAGATGAAAGGCCCAGTTCAGCGGTGCTTGAGACGGCGGTGCCCTGTTCAGCGGTGCTTGAGACGGCGGTGCCCTGTTCAGCGGTGCTTGAGATGAAGGGCCCAGTTCAGCGGTGCTTGAGATGAAGGGCCCAGTTCAGCAGTGCTTGAGACGGCGGTGCCCAGTTCAGCGGTGCTTGAGACGGCGGTGCCCTGTTCAGCGGGGCTTGAGACGGCAGTGCCCTGTTCAGCGGTGCTTGAGATGAAGGGCCCAGTTCAGCGGTGCTTGAGACGGCGGTGCCCTGTTCAGCGGTGCTTGAGACGGCGGTGCCCTGTTCAGCGGTGCTTGAGATGAAGGGCCCAATTCAGCGGTGCTTGAGACGGCGGTGCCCTGTTCAGCGGTGCTTGAGACGGCGGTGCCCAGTTCAGCGGTGCTTGAGATGAAGGGCCCAGTTCAGCGGTGCTTGAGATGAAGGGCCCAGTTCAGCGGTGCTTGAGACGGCGGTGCCCTGTTCAGCGGTGCTTGAGACGGCGGTGCCCTGTTCAGCGGTGCTTGAGATGAATGGCCCAGTTCAGCGGTGCTTGAGATGAAGGGCCCAGTTCAGCGGTGCTTGAGACGGCGGTGCCCAGTTCAGCGGTGCTTGAGATGAAGGGCCCTGTTCAGCGGTGCTTGAGATGGCGGTGCCCTGTTCAGCGGTGCTTGAGACGGCGGTGCCCAGTTCAGCGGTGCTTGAGATGAAGGGCCTAGTTTAGCGGTGCTTGAGACGGTGGTGCCCTGTTCAGCAGTGCTTGAGACGGCGGTGCCCTGTTCAGCGGTGCTTGAGATGAAGGGCCCAGTTCAGCGGTGCTTGAGATGAAGGGCCCAGTTCAGCGGTGCTTGAGATGAAGGGCCCAGTTCAGCGGTGCTTGAGACGGCGGTGCCCAGTTCAGCGGTGCTTGAGATGAAGGGCCCTGTTCAGCGGTGCTTGAGATGGCGGTGCCCTGTTCAGCGGTGCTTGAGACGGCGGTGCCCAGTTCAGCGGTGCTTGAGATGAAGGGCCCAGGTCAGCGGTGCTTGAGATGAAGGGCCCAGTTCAGCGGTGCTTGAGACGGCGGTGCCCTGTTCAGCGGTGCTTGAGATGAAGGGCCCAGTTCAGCGGTGCTTGAGATGAAGGGCCCAGTTCAGCAGTGCTTGAGACGGCGGTGCCCAGTTCAGCGGTGCTTAAGATGAAGGGCCCTGTTCAGCGGTGCTTGAGATGAAGGGCCCAGTTCAGCGGTGCTTGAGACGGCGGTGCCCAGTTCAGCGGTGCTTGAGATGAAGGGCCCAGTTCAGCGGTGCTTGAGACGGCGGTGCCCTGTTCAGCGGTGCTTGAGACGGCGGTGCCCTGTTCAGCGGTGCTTGAGACGGCGGTGCCCTGTTCAGCGGTGCTTGAGATGAAGGGCCCTGTTCAGCGGAGCTTGAGATGAAGGGCCCAGTTCAGCGGTGCTTGAGACGGCGGTGCCCAGTTCAGCGGATCTGGCCATGGCGTGGAGGTCAATGGCCACCTGTCCTGTGGCTGGCGGAGCCTTCCTGCCCATCTGTCCTGTGGCTGGCGGGGCCCTCCTGGGCTGCAGTGCCGGGCCTGTTGGTGGCCTCCTGCCCACCTGGGATGGGGCTGGCGGGGCCCTCCTGCCCACCTGGGATGGGGCTGGCGGGGCCCTCCTGGCCAGCTGGGCTGATGGCGGTGTTGTCGGGCGTGCTGCCCTTCCCAGCCTTCCCTGATCGCCTGTGTCCCTTCCCCACCTTCGGCGGTGTGCCAGCTGTCTCCACACTTCCTGCCGGAGCCATGGTAGGGGTTTTAGTCCCTGCTGTTTTCACCCTCTCACGCCGGCCACTGCCTATCTTTGGATGTTTCTCCGGGGGTGGGCTGCCCGTGCCTTGGCTCCGTACTGAACTTGCTGCCCTGGAGGGTGGGGGACCCCACAGTCCATGGCAGACTGTCATGACAGGGCCCGGTTTTGTCGTGGCTGAGGTGCTGACTATAGTCCTATGACATGGACGGGGTGGGGGAGTTGGTGGAAAGAGGTTGAGTTTGGACAGGAAAAGCTTCTTAGGAGCAGTGGGAGGGGTAGGTGTAGTGGGTATGGGAGTGGAGGAAGAGGTTGTGGTTGTAGGAGTATGAAGTGTGGTGTCTTTGGGTGCAGGTGCTTGGGCTGGAGGCTGTCGTGAGGTGGATAACTGTTGGGCGGGTGGCTGCCTGCGTTTGTGTATCTTGGAAGAGGGGGGTCACAGACACACTGGGAGAGGACACAGGGGACGTGTAAATGGTAGTGGGGGTGGTGACTGCACGTGTGCGGGGGGTTCTGGTGTGTGTGCTGGTGATGGATGTAGTGGCTGAAGATGTTGTGCATGCAGGTGTGAGTGGAGACGTGACAGGGAGGGAGGAGGGAGACGAGGAGGAGGGGGACACAGTGGAGGCAGTGGGTGTTGGTATGTCTGTATGTGGATGTTGCTTGTGTGAATGCCTGTGTGATGTGTGGTGCTTATGTCTGCCTGAGCTTCCCTTGGGTGTTGAGGTGTGTGCAGGCTGGTCTGATGGTGTGTCAGGGATAGGCAGAGGTACAGGTGATAGGGTCTGGGTGGAGGAAGTTGGAGGGGGGAGGCTAGAGACAGGGACAATGGCTGCCATCAGTGCTGAGGCCAGAGTGTTGAACGATCGCTGTAGGGCAGCCTGACCAGAATGAATGCCCTCCAGGTATGCATTACTCTGGTGCACCTCTCTTTCTACACCCTGGATGGCATTCAAAATTGTAGACTGCCCAACAGTGAGCGTCCTCAGGAGGTCAATGACCTCCTCACTGAGGGCAGCAGGGGTGACTGGGGCAGGGCCTGAGGTGCCTGGGGCGAAGGAGATGCCCACCTTCCTGGGTGAGCGGGCACGGGGCAAATGCTGAGGGGATGCTGGGAGGGCGGTGCTGGTGCGGTGGGTGTCGGCTGTACCTGTTGTTGCAGGGGGCACAGATGTTGCCGCCACCACAAGGGAGCTCCCTTCAGAGGACGAGTCCGTGTTGCTGATGTCTGCCCGAGTCCCCGCTGTGGAGCTCCCCTCGCCCTCCGTCCCACTGGTGAATTCGGAGTCCGTTGCATGGCCCTCCATGGCCATGTGGGATGCAGCTCCCTCGTGCTCCGATGCCACTTCTCCTCCGCCTGATGATGCTAATGCACACATGAACAGGAAGACCACAAAAAAGGGGTGGGGGGAGAAAATAAAGACATGTTGAGTGCATGCATTGGCGACACTGTTGGCGGACAGGACAGACACAGAAGCCCCCTGCACTACGCCGTGCACTTGGGGTCGACTACTCAATCCGTGGAACATGGCCTGCAAGCCTATGGACGACATCTGCACACATAGATGACACAGGCCCTTGATTAGCTGTACTTGGCACCCTACAGAGGTGGGGGGTGGGGGCACAGGGCCATGCCTTACAGAGGGGCCTAGCCTACAGAAATCGCCCTGGCCTAGGGATACCCACAGCCCTCCTCCCCCACCCAGACACCTCCACTGCGCGCAAAGTCAACTAAATGAGAGTGTACTCACCCCCTTGTGTCTGCTGTGATGTCCTCACGCGCCCATCCAAATCGGGGTAGGCCACCGCCAGGATCCGGGACATCAGGGGGGTCAAAGTCCGACTGGCACCCCTCCCACGTTGGGAGGCCATCCCCAGCTGAGCCTCCGCCGTCTTCCTGCTCCAGCGTCGGATGTCCTCCCATCTCTTCTGGCAGTGGGTGCCCCGTCTCTGGTGGACCCCCAGGGTCCGGAAGTCCTTGGCGATGGCACGCCAAATATTGATCTTCTGGTGGGCGCTGACCTATGTGAAATGTACAGGGGGGGAAAAATAGTCATCACCATCTGCATGCTCAATGTGAGTGGCCCGCCATCCCTACCCTTGCCATGTGGCACATGCTCTCACCGTCGGTTGATGCATTCCTCAATCGCTTCCCTCCCCACCATCATTCATCCACCCCACTCAACACAGGCATTGCTCACAAAGCATGGTCCCAGTGTACTTACCTGTTGGTCTGGAGGACCGTAGAATAGCGCATACTGGGGGAGGACCCCATCCACAAGTTTCTCCAATTCCTGAGCAGTGAAGGCAGGGGCCCTTTCCCCAGTCGCATGAGCCATTGTCTCTTCCAGACCGAGGTCACAGCAGCACTTGCAGTGTAGGTCCTCTCCTGTCGAAGATCAGGTATCAAGTGATTAAGCTGATAGAAAATGGCGGTCACGCCCGCGGCGGTGCGTACCGCGACCGCCGGCGCACATCTTCATTGGCTCCTGAGACCCATAGGGTTCAATGTTAATCAATGGTGCTCAGCGCCACGGTCTTCGACCGCCTACCGCCACGGTGTGCCACGCCAGCGCATTTACCTCACATCCCATTGTCGCACTTCACAGGTCAGGCAGCCGCCATTTCAGGGGCCCACAAGGCTTACTTTTTACAGCGTCACACATACCTATGCCTTGCATCAACACTCATACAAAGCATTCATTGGAGTGAGAATCGCGTTATGTGCAAGCTGTGGTTACATACCTGTGGGTTGATTGACTCTGTGCTCGCTGTTGTCCTTCATAGGCACCGTCCGCTGGGACATGCGAGGAGATGGAGGAATCTTCCCGTGTACAGACCGCTGGTGGACCTGTCGACAATGGAGGAAAGACATGTCATACTGACATACAGGCTTGACCGAGCCACTATCCATGAACTGTGTGCCCAGCTGGAGCCAGACCTGATGTCACCAATCCGCCAACCCACAGGGATCCCCCCTCTAGTGCAGGTGCTGTCAGTGCTTTATTTTTTTGCAAGTGGGTCATTTCAAACAACAGTGGCCATATCATCAGGGATGTCTCAGCCTATGTTTTCCAAGGTGTTGTCCAGAGTGTTGTCTGCCCTGCTGAAACACATGCGCAGCTACATCGTTTTCCCTGAGGTGGGGGATTTGCCTACAGTGAAAGGTGACTTCTATGCCCTTGGACATATCCCCAACATCATAGGTGCCATTGATGGGACACATGTGGCTTTGGTACCCCCCCAGCAGGAGTGAACAGGTGTACAGAAACAGGAAGAGTTATAATTCGATGAATGTACAGATGGTGTGTTTGGCAGACCAGCACATCTCCCATGTGAATGCCAAGTTCCCTGGCTCAGTGCATGACACGTACATCATGCGGAATAGCAGCATCCCTTACGTGATGGGTCAACTCCAGAGGCACCGTGTGTGGCTAATTGGTGACTCTGGTTACCCCAACCTGTCATGGCTACTGACCCCAGTGAGGAACGCTACAATGAGGCCCATGGGCGAACTAGGAGGGTGATCGAGCGGACATTCGGCCTCCTGAAGGCCAGGTTCCGGTGCCTCCATATGACAGGTGGTTCTCTCTACTACTCACCAAAGAAGGTGTGCCAGATCATCGTGGCCTGCTGTATGCTTCACAACCTGGCTTTGCGACGCCAGGTGCCTTTTCTGCAGGAGGATGGTCCAGATGGTGGTATTGTAGCAGTTGTGGAGCCTGTGGAGAGTGAAGACGAGGAAGCCGAAGAGGACGACATAGACAACAGGAACACAGTAATACAGCAGTATTTTCAGTGACACACAGGTAAGAATCCACACCGGCATATTACATATACTTAACCACTACTACGTCTCTACTGTCTGTCCTTTTCCCCCAGTGCATGGTAACTGAGTTGTGACTTTCCCTTCCGATTTCAGAGATGTGGGCCCCACTGCGTGACATCTGCTTTGTTTCCCCATGGACTACAGCTGTGTGACAGTGGTATGTTGGCATCACAATGTAAATATGCATTTTGGCACAGTAATCTCTAATACATTTGTACTAAATCACAGCCAGACTCCAGAATGTTTTGTGCAATAACTGTGTTTATTTCTGTGCTCTATATTGGTTGGTGGTTGCAAATCGGTGAGGGGTGATGGTGGAGGATTGTCCATGGCAGAGTCCAGACTAGTATTATCACAGGTGCATTGTCCAAATGGCTGTGGGAAGTGGAGCAGGGGCAGTTTAAGGATGGACAGGGTGACAATGTGGGTCAGTGGGATGACAATCAGGGAGGTATCCTTTGCTGGCGGGGGTCTTGGCATCTTACTCTGTCTTCTTCCTGGATCTCAGGGCCCGCTTGTGGGGTGGTTCTCCTTCTGCAGGGGGTGGGGTGCTGGTGGCCTGTTGGTCCTGTGGCGGGGCCTCCTGTCCACTAGCGCCGGCAGAGGTGGTAGGCAGTTCTTGGTCCATGCTAGTGTCAGGGGCCCTTTGTGGTGCCACAGTGTCCCGCAATGTGGTGACTACCTGATTCAGAGCCCCTACAATGGTGCCCAGGGCGGAACTGATGGTTCGTAGTTCCTCCCTGAACCCCAAATACTGTTCCTCCTGCAGGAGCTGGATCTCCTGAAACCTGGCCAGGACCGTCGCCATCGTCTCCTGGGAATGATGGTAGGCTCCCATGATGGAGGAGAGGGCCTCGTGGAGAGTGGGTTCCCTGGGCCTGTCCCCCACCTGTCGCACAGCAGCCCTTCCAGTTCCCCTGTTTCCCTGGGCCTCTGTCCCCTGGACCGTGTGCCCACTACCACTGCCCCCAGGTCCCTGTTGTTGTTGGAGTGGTGGGTTAACCTGGGTGCCCTGTTGTGGTGGACACACCGCTGATTGACGTGTCCTGGGGACAGAGGTATGGGCCTGCTGGGTGGGTGCTGTGCTGGTGTTCCCAGAGGGGGGAAGGTCTGCTGTGGCCTGTGGCTGTCTGGGAACCGACTGTCCCGATGTCCCCGATGGGCCAGGCTGGTCATCTAGATCAAGGTCAACAGAGGTGCTGTCATCACTGTGGGCCTCTTCTGGGGGTGGAGTGGACATTTGTGGACCCTCCTGCGTGGTGACGTGGCATTCGGGTCCTGCAGGGGTATAAATGGATGGTTATTGCATCTGTGTGTGCCATAGCGTGCAATGGGTGGGTGCCAGTGTACCCCAGTGCTGGCATTCCTGTGTGGGGGCTTTTGTGACGGTGGTTTGGGGGGGGATGGGGATGTGCAGTGGGCATGCTTTGGTGATGGGTGTCCATGCTTTGTGGTCGCATACAGGGCTTGGGGTTGGGATGGGTGGGTTGTGATGGTGAGACATTTGCAAGGAGTAGGTGTGATGGGGGTGAGGGTGGGGGTATGAGTTGGCATGCTGGTGGGGTGGGGGGATGAAGTAGTGAAGTTGAGACTTACCAGAGTCCATTCCTCCAGATACTCCTGCGTGGCCCTCAGGATCGCCAAGACCTGCTCCTCCCATGTTGTAAATTCTGGGGGAGGAGGTGGGGGTCCGCCACCAGTCCGCTGCACCGCGATGTTGTGCCTGGATACCATTTTACGCACCTTCCCCAGTAGGTCGTTCCACCGCTTCCTGATGTCGTCCCTATTTCTTGGGTGCTGTCCCACTGCATTTACCCTGTCGACTATTCTGCTCCATAGCTCCATCTTCCTGGCAATGGTGGTGTGCTGCACCTGTGTCCCGAAGAGCTGTGGCTCTACCCGTACGATTTCCTCCACCATGACCCTGAGTTCATCCTCAGAAAACCTGGGGTGTCTTTGCGGTGCCATGGGGTGGTGTGGGTGATGTGTGGGGTGGATTGTGTGGTGCTAAGTGTGGTGATGTGTATTGGTGTGTTGTGTGAAGTGTGTGGTAATATTGCTGGGTGAAAGTAAAATGCGCGTCTGGGTGCTCGGATCTCTATTTCTCTGTGCGTGGTCCCGATTCTGGAGGGGGGTGGGTTTGAGGGTGATGTGGGTGTGTGTTTTATATTGTCTTGGGTGCGGCGGTGTGTACCGCCAATAGAATACCGCGGTTGAAAGACCGCCGTGTGGATTCGTGTGTCGTGATAGTGTGGGCGTATTTCTGTTGGCGTGACGGTGGAGGTTTGGTCATCGCCAGTTTCTCGCTGCCCTTTGGTGTGGCGGACTTTTGTGGATGTCTGTATTTTGGCGGTTTGCCTGTTGTGGGTCAGAATGACCGTGGCGGTTTACCGCGGCCGCGGCGGTATGTTGGCGGTCTTCTGACAGCGGTAAGCTGATTTTACCGCCAAGGTTGGAATGACCACCTATGTGTGCTTTTGCTGAGTTGCAGATAGAAAAGGCTATAAGTAACCCAACCACCGCCGTAGCTGTAATGCGGGGGTTCATGAATCCAATCATGACGACGCCCTTGTAGCTAGTGAGTAAGAGTAATTGTCAATACACAAGCAATGTGACTTACCTGAGCCCGTCTCTGCCGCTGCGTCTCCTCCTGCTCCATCTGCTCCTGCAGCAGTCGAACTTGAGCCGGCTCCACATGTTGTTGATTTGGCTATAAAAAAAGGTAGGCAGTTTTTAGATGCCAGATCCCATTATTCATTTTTAAAATAAAAAAAATGCAACTTCAATCGTTACAGTTTGGTTAGCTGTGCGGTATCTTCTGTCAAAAATATCACCCTGGGCATTTTGTTGGATGTTAGAAAAGCCAGGTAGTCAAGCCAACCAAAAGCTTTGCGTAATAGAGGGGCAGAGCTATAGCCTATGATTGACGATTACTCTAAATCATTGAAGAGCAATGAAGGGGTGGAACACAAAATGGTCAATCAAAGACAGTAAAAAAGATAATGCAGGGATAACAGGAATAAACAAAACTTGGATAGGAGAGTTGGAAATAAGGGGAGACAGTATAAAACAAACATTTGAAATGCAATTGGTCTTGCATGTGCGAGAGATAGAGCTTCTGGAGTAGTAAATGACAATGGCCCTCATTTTGACATTGGCGGTAAAAAGCGCCTACCGCCGCAGTGACGGCCACCAAAATACCGCAATCCGACAAATTATGAGCACTGCCTGACTTCTTCCACAAGAAGGTTGGAAATTCGGCAGTGTTCATGGTGGGGGATGGTGGTAAAGTGGCACTGCTACCACCAGCACCGCCACGCCATTAGAACACCGCCAGCCGTATTATGACAATTCATATGGCCTGGTGGTGTTCTGCTGGTGGGACGCTGCTGGCGGTAGCAGCGCCCCTTCCCGCTCCCTGCCGGAGAACCTCCTCACTTAAGGTAAGTCGGACTTCCAACAGGGGAGGGTGGGGGGTTGTGTGTGTGTGTGTATGACTGTGTGCATGAATGTGTGAGTGAGTGTGTGTGTGAATGCCTCTGTGTGTGTTGTGTTGTGTGCATGGTTGTATGTGTGTGAGTGAATGCGTGTAAGAATGGTGAAGTGAGTACGTGTCTGCATGGCAGTGTGATCTTTGGAAGAATGTGTGTGAGCATGTCTGGACGTATGCATGTTTGAATGCGTGTATACCAGTGTGTGTATGAATGTGTGTATGCCAGTGTGAGTGATTGGGTGTATGCGTGGTGCGTGTCTGTGGGTGTGTGCATGTATGGGATGTGTGCTTGAGAATCAGAAGGGGCGGTGTGTGTGAGGATCGAAGGTGGTGGGAGGGTGTCTCTCAGGATCGAAGCGTGTGGGGTGTGTGTGTGTGAGGATCGGAGGGTGTGTGTGTGTGTGTGTGAGGATCAGAGGGGGTGAGGGGTATGTGTGTGTGAGGATCGGAGGGGTGGGGGGTGTCTGTGAGGATTGGAGGGGGTGGGGGGTGTTTGGATGTAGGGGGATGGGGAGGTGAGTGTTGGGGGTGGGGGAGCTGCCCACCGGTGACAGGGAAAACCATGGCAGTAGGCAGGCTCATAATGCCGCCGGTGGTACTATGCCGGCCGCCGGGCTGGAGATACACATCTCTGGCCTGGCAGCTCACCGCCATGACGGTATGAATGGAGAAGCCAACCCGCCAACCTCATAATGTGGCAGTATGTACCACCAGCCTGGGGTCATAATGACCCCCAATGTCTTTTATTTATGTGTTTTGGTTTGGAGTGTAGGGGATTTATGTGGTGTGTAGTGGACATCTGTGGTTTGTATTTTAATTGTTACTTGTGGAATTGTGCAGTTTGCAATTGTGTGGTACGTAGTATATTTGTGTAGTGGAATTATGTGTTGTGAATATAAAAGGATGAGAGCTGCTTAGAATAGATAGAAAAGACGATAGAGAGGGATAGGTAGTTTATTTAGGAACGGGTGCAAGCTTTCCTCTCACAGAAGGTTCAATGCAAGCTTCCCTCACAAAGAAGGTACAATGCAAGCTTCCCTCATATAGAATATACATATAATTATGATCATATTGCTGGTATGATGTACTAACATTGCACTAACATTGAGGTTGCATTTGTTGCTTCCATAGAGTGCTTTCCTAGAGTGGTCATAAATATAGCATAATAAATACTATGTAGGGACCTATATTTTTTAGTTTTTTTGTGACACCTCAGAGAGTTCCTACACATCAAGAAGCGATACTGATAATTCCCTTGTGCCACTCATTGCGAATGCAATGTTCCATTTGTTCATGAATACCCATCATAATGACAATTAAAAACGCAGCCATGTAAACCTGTTTTTCTTGCACTTATTTGGCTGTGGATCAGTTTCTGCTTTGCTGTCTCCTCGTGGCTCCCCACGTGATGGGCAATGAGCTGGGGCAGTGTCTCTGTTGGCCAGCAGGTTAAATGAGAAGGGAGGACAGTGCGAAAAATAACTAATGTGTGTCAGACTGCCTTCTTTATGTAATAAAAATTGGTAATTCTTGTGGTACAGTGCAACCGAATAGACCTCAAAAGCAAAATAAATATCTGCATGCTATAATCAAGATAATCCTCCTCAAGGCGGTTTGGGAACTGCTGGACACACACAAAGCAAACTCCATTGTGCAACGGGAACACAGTGAGCAGCCCCTGACGTGGATGAGAAGAAAGGACTTGGGAAGTGCCCATATTGCAGACTGATCAGCGTTAGGGAGACAATTTTATTTACAGAGATGTTAAGGAATCTCGGTACTGAGTGAAAGCTGACACGGGGCAGCGTCAACCACAGTGGAAAATAATCTGCAAACGAGGGAAAACTATGGATTAAATGAAGAATAATTTGTACTAGAGGGATAGAAATCACAAAATAGGAGAAAACTAAAGTCTATGAAACAGTAATTTCTTTCTTTTCATGTGTAGTTCTGAGTTATATTGGCAAGTAAATAGAAACAATTGATGAAAACGTGTTTTTTTTTTTTTTTTAGCAAGGATGGAGCAGCTTCAGAGGAAGGTTTGAAGCGACGGGAGGGAGGGCAGGAAGGGAGGTGTGATGGAGGAGAGCTGAATAGTTTCTGGTTCAGTTGTGAAAGCAGACACATAGCTATAAAGATCACTATCAGTTTAGCAAACAAGGGAAAGAGACGCTGCCTTTCTATTTGCACATGCTTTATGTGAATTAAAAAGCAGGGTGTCTCGTGTTTGCTAAACTGCAACCGTATTTAATATTATGTTGTGTTTGCACTTAACAAAAAGTTTGGGTTTGTTTTTCTTTTTTGTTTGTAATTGACATTTTGCAATTAAAAAGATGACGGCAGGCAGATGCAGTGCAGAGATGTTTAAAAATATGATTGAATGAGCGAGAACCCTTTACTTAAAATTGTGCCTTTCACCCACTCCTTCCCCAGTGAAGCCCCTCTGTCAGTTTTTGCAGATTACAACTCTCGCAGTGGAGTATCATGCTTCACATACTGCCTTCTGTTTCAAAACACAGGCTCAGCATGGGACATGAGGGAGGAGATTTCGGTGACTGCCAGCAGGATCTGAATGAAAGTGCACTGGTTGCAGGCTAAATTAAAGCATGTGTGCTGCAACAGAAATGGCCAATTTGAGTTACATATATTTCTGGTTAAAAGTGACATTGTGTCATGCCCTTCATTAAGCAACAGGACCATTTACTGCTGCTGATAAAAGAAGAGATACAAATGTGTCACCTTGGAACCATGCAACCTGAGGCTAGACTGTCACAGACATTAAACAGCAAACATAAAGCAGCTGTTAAAGAGAAACACAGAAATGGCTCCTAATATTCAACAAGCAAGACCATGCCTGCCAGGAGGACTGGCTGGAGGCCTTTTTGTATAATGGAGCAACAATGAGGCACTTACTCGTGATTCCCTTCTCAAACAAATCTTAATTAGTAACACGCTCTGGGTGCCCTCAGGCAAGTGTGCGGAGAAAAGAACAATATTTACAAGCCTGCTTATGGCAGAAAGCCTGGAGCAGTGATCTGGAGTCTGCATTCTTTAGTCTGCAGATAGCACTGGGAAATTAAGTGAACCCACTACACAAAGGAGCACCAGCAGGAATCAAAGAAGAAAGTAGTCCCACAACACACCAGATGAACAGACAAAGCACAAGGATATAGTAGTTGGCTGGTGCTCCATGAGAGGGACAAAGAGGAAGCATTGATCACTAGCATGGACATTTTAAATGACACTAAAAACAAGCAAATGAAATGCCTTTAAGGCCATTGAAGAACTATACTTAATGGGGTTGTATGCTCACGCTATATGCTTACGCTTTACGCTTATACTTACCCTCGACCTACAAAAGTGAACAATGCAAAGTTAAAAGTGGAATAAAAGCGGGGGTAGGTAAAAGTGAGGGAAACAATAATAATAATATTAAATAATAAGACTTACTGGAATGACCAGAGCCGCCAGCATCAGCACTGGTGGTCGTCCGGCCCCAGCTCCTCCTGGACCCGTAGGTGCAGTGCCCCTCTTCTTGCCCTTGGGTGCTGGTGTCAAATTAGAAAGAAGATTTTAAAAAATACATTAGTGGTACAGTTAATCTCCGCAAAATTATTATATAACAGGCAAATGCAATAACACTATACTTAAATCATATTGTCTGTGGTACTATACTAGTATGACCAACTATTGTTGAGTTGGCTATACTCCTAAAATCCATATTCCAAATTTCCTTCACAAAAACGACATTTGGAACTAAATGCATTACATTTGCAATGAATGATCTTTCATTCTATTCTCATTTCTCAAGACTTTGATGGACCAACTCAGTCTCCCTTTTTTTGCAATCCATGCATACTTGAATCATTGTGAACTGCTTGGGACTGTACGAGCTACATAAAGTCAGAAAGAACGCTAACTCACTGATATCACTAATTCACTATGGAGACTGGTGGACACAGGAGTCTGCATTGCAAAGGCTTCTTAAATAATCAGCCAAAGCGAGTGCCTAGCTACGAGCACAATGATATAGCGCCGTCAAGCACCTGCCTAGCTCTAACTGGATCACATAATAAATAATATTCTTAATGTAAACCATACCTCTGAGTGAAAGCCACATGCTATTCGGAAAAAAAGTTAGAATTGTAGAACACAAAGCAAATAAAAATATAATACTCACCAAGCCCTGGAATCAGGATGCTTAGCAGGTCAAGCAGGTCTTGATGGTGGTCGATGATATCCGCCCAGGGGTGTGTCAGCTGCTGGGTGGTGTGCTGGACCTGGATGGCAGCCCAGACCAACTGGCGCACCCTAGCCCAGTGCTACCGATGCTCACGCAGGGGGTAACATCTTCCAGGAATGCTGCCAGCGTGGAGGGGATGTGGCGCTGCACATAAAAAAGAAATGCTGCCAACTCCTCCTCGCTGATGATCTGCTGAGCCGACACCCCTTGATGGCCACGCCACCCACAAGGTAGGCGGCCACTGTTACCCCGCTCTCTGTCATTGTGCTGGGTGGTTAGGGTAGGAGAAAAGAAACAGGCGGAAAAGGAAGGAAGAAATAAGGGAAAAATAAGAAAAAATACAAAAAGTCACAAAAAAGACAAACAAAATTAAAACACAGTGAAAATAATGAGACACAAAAAGACACACTAAAATAATAAATAAAAAATATGAGTAGATCAATTATAGGGTAGAGGATTACAAAGATTGAGGACAGATTGAAGTTGAGGGCCCAGCAACATAAAGAGAGTGAAAAACAAGATGCGCGTGCCTATGCGAACCACGTGGTGCCATTCACACTCGATTTTGGACACAAGAATGCTCTTTGCGTTACATTTGACATCAAATGCAATGTGAATGGGCACAACAGAGAACTCTGCCAGTAGCGGAATTACACGTAGCGCTGCAGATTGTTTTTGCCCACTTCACAGAGTTCTGAGTAGTGCGACTCCGTGCAATTCACCCAGGCCTAGGAGAAACCCCACCATGACCAACAGGGTCAGGGGGCCTGTTTTGCTATTTGGCATGGGGCCGGACCCCACCAAATCGGACACTTCTGGACCTACACCTGGACTCTGTCAGAGAGACTTCCTGGCTGCTCAAAGGACTCATCCTGACTGCTTTGCTGAAGAACTGCTTTCCTGCTTGTTTCCCTGCTGCCTGGTGCTTCTGACTCTGCTGGAAGAACTCTGCCTTCCTCCTAAAGTGCTCTCCAAGGGCTTGGATTGAGCTTGCCTCCTGTTTCAGAAGTCTCAGGGCCAACAAAGACTTCACCCCTTCAGGAAATCCTTGTGTGTCAGAAAATCGACGCATGCCTGCAGAAATCGACGCAGCACCTGCATCACAGCTGGAAAATCACTGCAACGCTGACCGAACAACACAGCGCCAGACTTGCGTCTGGAAATCTGATGCAGCACCTGTCTCGCGGCTAAAAAATCACCCCAACGCCTACCTGATTGACACAGCACCTGCTCCTTTCTACCAGGTGTATCAGGATTTTCTTGCACTGTCCCTGGGGGTCAAAATATTCCTGCATTGCATTGAGAAACCAAGGCTGCTCTCCTGAAAATGGGTGCATCACCTTGCAGCGCAGGAAGAAATGACGCATCGTCTGTGCCATGCCGGAAAATTTGACGCATCACCTTATTTTTCAATGCATCTCCTCCTCTGCGGCCCCTGTGCATCAATATTTTTGACGCATTCCAGGTACTGTGTGTTACCAGGATATAACCATTGAATTTTAAGGATTGAGACTCTTTTAAACCTTTAAAAACTGATATCTCAAAATGTGCATATTGGATTTTTGTAATTTTTCACTTATTTCATTCAGGTAAGTATTATCTATTTTTCTAAACCTGTGTTGTGTATTTTTGTGGTGTTTTCACTGTGTTACTTTACTAATTATTGCACAAATACTTTACACATTGCCTTCCAAGTTTAGCCTGCCTGCTCTGTGCTAAGCTACTAGAGGGTGAGCACAGGATAACTTGAATTGTGTTGTGACTTACCCTGACTAAAATTGTAGTCCCTAATTGGACAAGGGTGTACACCTCTGCCAACTAGAGACCCAATTTCAAACACCCTATATGATACTGCCTTTGCTTCAGGTGTAGTGGTAAGGATTGGCGGCAGTTGACTCATGATAGGAATTCAGAGGATCTCCAGAAGCCTACAGTGTTTCGTTTTCCTTTCCCAGGGTGTAAGTTGTATGTTCCTCAACTGGATGGCCTGCTTCACAAATCCTTCAATAATAAGAGGCATATGATGCCCTTTATTGAGAAAGTGGCAAAAACAATGCAGATTCTTAATATGAATGACTCATTATAATTCTACAGAGGAAAACAAAAACGTGATGGGTAGATTGCTTGAATTAATCTCAGCCTCCAGTAGTTACTTTCGGCTTGTCCACCATGTCACCTCAGACAGGAACCAGTGTTAACGCGTGTTTTATCCTTGACGGGAATGAAAACACCTCACTGAGGTTGATGGACCTTTTGACCAAGTAAAGAGAGTGGTTA